>NC_064631.1:60721775-61024805 GCF_023864275.1 Schistocerca cancellata | reverse complement strand
TACTGTAAACCGGAAGTGAAGCATCGATATCTAAAACTGGACTCTCAGCAAATGCTGAAAGCATAGACGGTAAGGAGACTCACTGGTCTTCTACTTAAGTCGGCATTGTGCCTGATGTATTTAATTCCGATGCAATTTTTGTGTTTAATCGTCAAAGTGAAGGTGCAAGGAATACTGTAAACCGGAAGTGAAGCATCGATATCTAAAACTGGTCTCTCAGCAAAAGCTGAAAGCATAGACGGTAAGAAGACTCACTGTTCTTCTACTTAAGTCAGCATTGTGCCTGATGTATTTAATTCCGATGCAATTTTTGTGTTTAATCGTCAAAGTGAAGGTGCAAGGAATACTGTAAACCGGAAGTGAAGCATCGATATCTAAAACTGGTCTCTCAGCAAAGGCTGAAAGCATAGACGGTAAGAAGACCCACTCTTCTTGTACTTAAATCGGCATTGTGCCTGATGTATTTAATTCCGATGCAATTTTTGTGTTTCATCGTCAAAGTGAAGGTCCAAGGAATACTGTAAACCGGAAGTGAAGCATCGATATCTAAAACTGGTCTCTCAGCAAAGGCTGAAAGCATAGACGGTAAGAAGACCCACTCTTCTTGTACTTAAGTCGGCATTGTGCCTGATGTATTTAATTCCGATGCAATTTTTGTGTTTAATCGTCAAAGTGAAGGTGCAAGGAATACTGCAAACCAGAATTGAAGCATCGATATCTAAAAGTGGTCTCTCAGCAAAGGCTGAAAGCATAGACGGTAAGAAGACTCACTGTTCTTCCACTTAAGTCGGCATTGTGCCTGATGTATTTAATTCCGATGCAATTTTTGTGTTTAAACGTCAAAGTGAAGGTGCAAGGAATACTGCAAACCTGAAGTGAAGCATCGATATCTAAAACTGGTCTCTCAGCAAAGGCTGAAAGCATAGACGGTAAGAAGACTCACTGTTCTTCTACTTAAGTCGGCATTGTGCCTGATGTATTTAATCCCGATGCAATTTTTGTGTTTAATCGTCAAAGTGAAGGTGCAAGGAATACTGTAAACCGGAAGTGAAGCATCGATATCTAAAACTGGTCTCTCAACATAGGCTGAAAGCATAGACGGTAAGAAGACTCACTGTTCTTCTACTTAATTCGGCATTGTGCCTGATGTATTTAATTCCGATGCAATTTTTGTGTTTAATCGTCAAAGTGAAGGTGCAAGGAATACTGTAAACCGGAAGTGAAGCATCGATATCTAAAACTGGTCTCTCAGCAAAAGCTGAAAGCATAGACGGTAAGAGGACTCACTGTTCTTCTACTTAAGTCGGCATTGTGCCTGATGTATTTAATTCCGATGCAATTTTTGTGTTTAATCGTCAAAGTGAAGGTGCAAGGAATACTGTAAACCGGAAGTGAAGCATCGATATCTAAAACTGGTCTCTCAGCAAAGGCTGAAAGCATAGACGGTAAGAAGGCACACTCTTCTTGTACTTAAGTCGGCATTGTGCCTGATGTATTTAATTCCGATGCAATTTTTGTGTTTAATCGTCAAAGTGAAGGTGCAAGGAATACTGCAAACCGGAAGTGAAGCATCGATATCTAAAACTAGTCTCTCAGAAAAAGCTGAAAACATAGACGGTAAGAAGACTCACTGTTCTTCTACTTAAGTCGGCATTGTGCCTGATGTATTTAATTCCGATGCAATTTTTGTGTTTAATCGTCAAAGTGAAGGTGCAAGGAATACTGCAAACCAGAAGTGAAGCATCGATATCTAAAACTGGTCTCTCAGCAAAGGCTGAAAGAATAGACGGTAAGAAGACTCACTGTTCTTCTACTTAAGTCGGCATTGTGCCTGATGTATTTAATTCCGATGCAATTTTTGTGTTTAATCGTCAAAGTGAAGGTGCAAGGAATACTGTAAACCGGAAGTGTTGCATCGATATCTAAAACTGGTCTCTCAGCAAAGGCTGAAAGCATAGACGGTAAGAAGACTCACTGTTCTTCTACTTAAGTCGGCATTGTGCCTGATGTATTTAATTCCGATGCAATTTTTGTGTTTAATCGTCAAAGTGAAGGTGCAAGGAATACTGCAAACCGGAAGAGAAGCATCGATATCTAAAACTGGTCTCTCAGCAAAGGCTGAAATCATAGACGATAAGAAGACTCAGCGTTCTTCTACTTAAGTCGCCATTGTGCCTGATGTATTTAATTCCGATGCAATTTTTGTGTTTAATCGTCTAAGTGAAGGTGCAAGGAATACTGTAAACCGGAAGTGAAGCATCGATATCTAAAACTGGTCTCTCAGCAAAGGCTGAAAGCATAGACGGTAAGAAGACTCACTGTTCTTCTACTTAAGTCGGCATTGTGCCTGATGTATTTAATTCCGATGCAATTTTTGTGTTTAATCGTCAAAGTGAAGGTGCAAGGAATACTGCAAACCGGAAGTGAAGCATCGATATCTAAAACTGGTCTCTCAGCAAAAGCTGAATGCATAGACGGTAAGAAGACTTACTGTTCTTCTACTTAAGTCGGCATTGTGCCTGATGTATTTAATTCCGATGCAATTTTTGTGTTTCATCGTCAAAGTGAAGGTGCAAGGAATACTGTAAACCGGAAGTGAAGCATCGATATCTAAAACTGGTCTCTCAGCAAAGGCTGAAAGCATAGACGGTAAGAAGACTCACTGTTCTTCTACTTAAGTCGGCATTGTGCCTGATGTATTTAATTCCGATGCAATTTTTGTGTTTAATCGTCAAAGTGAAGGTGCAAGGAATACTGTAAACAGGAAGTGAAGCATCGATATCTAAAACTGGACTCTCAGCAAAAGCTGAAAGCATAGACGGTAAGAAGACTCACTGTTCTTCTACTTAAGTCGGCATTGTGCCTGATGTATTTAATTCTGATGCAATTTTTGTGTTTAATCGTCAAAGTGAAGGTGCAAGGAATACTGCAAACCGGAAGTGAAGCATCGATATCTAAAACTGGTCTCTCAGCAAAAGCTGAAAGCATAGACGGTAAGAAGACTCACTGTTCTTCTACTTAAGTCGGCATTGTGCCTGATGTATTTAATTCCGATGCAATTTCTGTGTTTAATCGTCAAAGTGAAGGTGCAAGGAATACTGTAAACCGTAAGTGAAACATCGATATCTAAAACTGGTCTCTCAGCAAAGGCTGAAAGCATAGACGGTAAGAAGACCCACTCTTCTTGTACTTAAGTCGGCATTGTGCCTGATGTATTTAATTCCGATGCAATTTTTGTGTTTAATCGTCAAAGTGAAGGTGCAAGGAATACTGCAAACTGGAAGAGAAGCATCGATATCTAAAACTGGTCTCTCAGCAAAGGCTGAAAGCATGGACGGTAAGAAGACCCACTCTTCTTGTACTTAAGTCGGCATTGTGCCTGAGGTGTTTAAATCCAATGCAATTTTTGTGTTTAATCGTCAAAGTGAAGGTGCAAGGAATACTGCAAACCGGAAGTGAAGCATCGATATCTAAAAGTGGTCTCTCAGCAAAGGCTGAAAGCATAGACGGTAAGAAGACTCACTGTTCTTCCACTTAAGTCGGCATTGTGCCTGATGTATTTAATTCCGATGCAATTTTTGTGTTTAATCGTCAAAGTGAAGGTGCAAGGAATACTGCAAGCCGGAAGTGAAGCATCGATATCGAAAACTGGTCTCTCAGCAAAAGTTGAATGCATAGACGGTAAGAAGACTCACTGTTCTTCTACTTAAGTCGGCATTGTGCCTGATGTATTTAATTCCGATGCAATTTTTGTGTTTCATCGTCAAAGTGAAGGTGCAAGGAATACTGTAAACCGGCAGTGAAGCATCGATATCTAAAACTGGTCTCTCAGCAAAGGCTGAAAGCATAGACGGTAAGAAGACTCACTGTTCTTCTACTTAAGTCGGCATTGTGCCTGATGTATTTAATTCCGATGCAATTTTTGTGTTTAATCGTCAAAGTGAAGGTGCAAGGAATACTGTAAACCGGAAGTGAAGCATCGATATCTAAAACTGGACTCTCAGCAAAAGCTGAAAGCATAGACGGTGAGAAGACTCACTGTTCTTCTACTTAAGTCGGCATTTTGCCTGATGTATTTAATTCCGATGCAATTTTTGTGTTTAATCGTCAAAGTGAAGGTGCAAGGAATACTGTAAACCGGAAGTGAAGCATCGATATCTAAAACTGGTCTCTCAGCAAAGGCTGAAAGCATAGACGGTAAGAAGACCCACTCTTCTTGTACTTAAGTCAGCATTGTGCCTGATGTATTTAATTCCGATGCAATTTTTGTGTTTAATCGTCAAAGTGAAGGTGCAAGGAATACTGTAAACCGGAAGTGAAGCATCGATATCTAAAACTGGTCTCTCAGCAAAGGCTGAAAGCATAGACGGTAAGAAGACCCACTCTTCTTGTACTTAAGTCGGCATTGTGCCTGATGTATTTAATTCCGATGCAATTTTTGTGTTTCATCGTCAAAGTGAAGGTCCAAGGATTACTGTAAACCGGAAGTGGAGCATCGATATCTAAAACTGGTCTCTCAGCAAAGGCTGAAAGCATAGACGGTAAGAAGACCCACTCTTCTTGTACTTAAGTCGGCATTGTGCCTGATGTATTTAATTCCGTTGCAATTTTTGTGTTTAATCGTCAAAGTGAAGGTGCAAGGAATACTGCAAACCGGAAGTGAAGCATCGATATCTAAAACTGGTCTCTCAGCAAAGGCTGAAAGCATAGACGGTAAGAAGACTCACTGTTCCTCCACTTAAGTCGGCATTGTGCCTGATGTATTTAATTCCGATGCAATTTTTGTGTTTAAACGTCAAAGTGAAGGTGCAAGGAATACTACAAACCTGAAGTGAAGCATAGATATCTAAAACTGGTCTCTCAGCAAAGGCTGAAAGCATAGACGGTAAGAAGACTCACTGTTCTTCTACTTAAGTCGGCATTGTGCCTGATGTATTTAATTCCGATGCAATTTTTGTGTTTAATCGTCAAAGTGAAGGAGCAAGGAATACTGTAAACCGGAAGTGAAGCATCGATATCTAAAACTGGTCTCTCAGCAAAGGCTGAAAGCATAGACGGTAAGAAGACTCACTGTTCTTTTACTTAAGTCGGCATTGTGCCGGATGTATTTTATTCCGATGCAATTTTTGTGTTTAATCGTCAAAGTGAAGGTGCAAGGAATACTGCTAACCGGAAGTGAAGCATCGATATCTAAAACTGGTCTCTCAGCAAAAGCTGAAAACATAGACGGTAAGAAGACTCACTGTTCTTCTACTTAAGTCGGCATTGTGCCTGATGTATTTAATTCCGATGCAATTTTTGTGTTTCATCGTCAATGTGAAGGTGCAAGGAATACTGTAAACCGGAAGTGAAGCATCGATATCTAAAACTGGTCTCTCAGCAAAGGCTGAAAGCATAGACGGTAAGAAGACTCACTGTTCTTCTACTTAAGTCGGCATTGTGCCTGATGTATTTAATTCCGATGCAATCTTTGTGTTTAATCGTCAAAGTGAAGGTGCAAGGAATACTGTAAACCGGAAGTGAAGCATCGATATCTAAAACTGGTCTCTCAGCAAAGGCTGAAAGCATAGCCGGTAAGAAGACTCACTGTTCTTCTACTTAAGTCGGCATTCTGCCTGATGTATTTAATTCCGATGCAATTTTTGTGTTTAATCGTCAAAGTGAAGGTGCAAGGAATACTGCAAACCGGAAGTGAAGCATCGATATCTAAAACTGGTCTCTCAGCAAAAGCTGAAAACATAGACGGTAAGTAGACTCACTGTTCTTCTACTTAAGTCGGCATTGTGCCTGATGTATTTAATTCCGATGCAATTTTTGTGTTTCATCGTCAAAGTGAAGGTGCAAGGAATACTGTAAACCGGAAGTGAAGCATCGATATCTAATACTGGTCTCTCAGCAAAGGCTGAAAGCATAGACGGTAAGAAGACTCACTGGTCTTCTACTTAAGTCGGCATTGTGCCTGATGTATTTAATTCCGATGCAATTTTCGTGTTTAATCGTCAAAGTGAAGGTGCAAGGAATACTGCAAACAGGAAGTGAAGCATCGATATCTAAAACTGGTCTCTCAGCAAAGGCTGAAAGCATAGACGGTAAGAAGACTCACTGTTCTTCTACTTAAGTCGGCATTGTGCCTGATGTATTTAATTCCGATGCAATTTTTGTGTTTAATCGTCAAAGTGAAGGTGCAAGGAATACTGCAAACCGGAAGTGAAGCATCGATATCTAAAAGTGGTCTCTCAGCAAAGGCTGAAAGCATAGACGGTAAGAAGACTCACTGTTCTTCCACTTAAGTCGGCATTGTGCCTGATGTATTTAATTCCGATGCAATTTTTGTGTTTAATCGTCAAAGTGAAGGTCCAACGAATACTGCAAACCGGAAGTGAAGCATCGATATCTAAAACTGGTCTCTCAGCAAAGGCTGAAAGCATAGACGATAAGAAGACTCACTGTTCTGCTACTTAAGTCGGCATTGTGCCTGATGTATTTAATTCCGATGCAATTTTTGTGTTTAATCGTCAAAGTGAAGGTGCAAGGAATACTGTAAACCGGAAGTGAAGCATCGATATCTAAAACTGGTCTCTCAGCAAAGGCTGAAAGCATAGAGGGTAAGAAGACTCACTGTTCTCCTACGTAAGTCAGCATTGTGCCTGATGTATTTAATTCCGATGTAATTTTTGTGTTTAATCGTCAAAGTGAAGGTGCAAGGAATACTGTAAACCGGAAGTGAGGCATCGATATCTAAAACTGGTCTCTCAGCAAAGGCTGAAAACATAGACGGTAAGAAGACCCACTCTTCTTGTACTTAAGTCGGCATTGTGCCTGATGTATTTAATTCCGATGCAATTTTTGTGTTTCATCGTCAAAGTGAAAGTCCAAGGAATACTGTAAACCGGAAGTGAAGCATCGATATCTAAAACTGGTCTCTCAGCAAAGGCTGAAAGCATAGACGGTAAGAAGACCCACTCTTCTTGTACTTAAGTCGGCATTGTGCCTGATGTATTTAATTCCGATGCAATTTTTGTGTTTAATCGTCAAAGTGAAGGTGCAAGGAATACTGCAAACCGGAATTGAAGCATCGATATCTAAAACTGGTCTCTCAGCAAAGGCTGAAAGCATAGACGGTAAGAAGACTCACTGTTCTTCCACTTAAGTCGGCATTGTGCCTGATGTATTTAATTCCGATGCAATTTTTGTGTTTAAACGTCAAAGTGAAGGTGCAAGGAATACTGCAAACCTGAAGTGAAGCATCGATATCTAAAACTGGTCTCTCAGCAAAGGCTGAAAGCATAGACGGTAAGAAGACTCACTGTTCTTCTACTTAAGTCGGCATTGTGCCTGATGTATTTAATTCCGATGCAATTTTTGTGTTTCATCGTCAAAGTGAAGGTGCAAGGAATACTGAAAACCGGAAGTGAAGCATCGATATCTAAAACTGGTCTCTCAGCAAAGGCTGAAAGCATAGACGGTAAGAAGAGTCACTGTTCTTCTACTTATGTCGGCATTGTGCCTGATGTATTTAATTCCGATGCAATTTTCGTGTTTAATCGTCAAAGTGAAGGTGCAAGGAATACTGCAAACAGGAAGTGAAACATCGATATCTAAAACTGGTCTCTCAGCAAAGGCTGAAAGCTTAGACGGTAAGAAGACTCACTGTTCTTCTACTTAAGTGGGCATTGTGCCTGATGTATTTAATTCCGATGCAATTTTTGTGTTTAATCGTCAAAGTGAAGGTGCAAGGAATACTGCAAACCGGAAGTGAAGCATCGATATCTAAAAGTGGTCTCTCAGCAAAGGCTGAAAGCATAGACGGTAAGAAGACTCACTGTTCTTCCACTTAAGTCGGCATTGTGCCTGATGTATTTAATTCCGATGCAATTTTTGTGTTTAATCGTCAAAGTGAAGGTGCAAGGAATACTGCAAACCGGAAGTGATGCATCGATATCTAAAACTGGTCTCTCAGCAAAGGCTGAAAGCATAGACGATAAGATGACTCACTGTTCTTCTACTTAAGTCGGCATTGTGCCTGATGTATTTAATTCCGATGCAATTTTTGTGTTTAATCGTCAAAGTGAAGGTGCAAGGAATACTGTAAACCGGAAGTGAAGCATCGATATCTAAAACTGGTCTCTCAGCAAAGGCTGAAATCATAGACGGTAAGAAGACTCACTGTTCTTCTACTTAAGTCAGCATTGTGCCTGATGTATTTAATTCCGATGCATTTTTTGTGTTTAATCGTCAAAGTGAAGGTGCAAGGAATACTGTAAACCGGAAGTGAGGCATCGATATCTAAAACTGGTCTCTCAGCAAAGGCTGAAAGCATAGACGGTAAGAAGACCCACTCTTCTTGTACTTAAGTCGGCATTGTGCCTGATGTATTTAATTCCGATGCAATTTTTGTGTTTAATCGTCAAAGTGAAGGTGCAAGGAATACTGTAAACCGGAAGTGAAGCATCGATATCTAAAACTGGTCTCTCAGCAAAGGCTGAAAGCATAGACGGTAAGAAGACCCACTCTTCTTGTACTTAAGTCGGCATTGTGCCTGATGTATTTAATTCCGATGCAATTTTTGTGTTTAATCGTCAAAGTGAAGGTGCAAGGTATACTGCAAACCGGAATTGAAGCATCGATATCTAAAACTGGTCTCTCAGCAGAGGCTGAAAGCATAGACGGTAAGAAGACTCACTGTTCTTCCACTTAAGTTGGCATTGTGCCTGATGTATTTAATTCCGATGCTAACTTTTGTGTTTAAACGTCAAAGTGAAGGTGCAAGGAATACTGCAAACCTGAAGTGAAGCATCGATATCTAAAACTGGTCTCTCAGCAAAGGCTGAAAGCATAGACGGTAAGAAGACTCACTGTTCTTCTACTTCAGTCGGCATTGTGCCTGATGTATTTAATTCCGATGCAATTTTTGTGTTTAATCGTCAAAGTGAAGGAGCAAGGAATACTGTAAACCGGAAGTGAAGCATCGATATCTAAAACTGGTCTCTCAGCAAAGGCTGAAAGCATAGACGGTAAGAAGACTCACTGTTCTTCTACTTAAGTCAGCATTGTGCCTGATGTATTTAATTCCGATGCAATTTTTGTGTTTAATCGTCAAAGTGAAGGTGCAAGGAATACTGTAAACCGGAAGTGAGGCATCGATATCTAAAACTGGTCTCTCAACAAAGGCTGAAAACATAGACGGTAAGAAGACCCACTCTTCTTGTACTTAAGTCGGCATTGTGCCTGATGTATTTAATTCCGATGCAATTTTTGTGTTTCATCGTCAAAGTGAAGGTCCAAGGAATACTGTAAACCGGAAGTGAAGCATCGATATCTAAAACTGGTCTCTCAGCAAAGGCTGAAAGCATAGACGGTAAGAAGACCCACTCTTCTTGTACTTAAGTCGGCATTGTGCCTGATGTATTTAATTCCGATGCAATTTTCGTGTTTAATCGTCAAAGTGAAGGTGCAAGGAATACTGCAAACAGGAAGTGAAGCATCGATATCTAAAACTGGTCTCTCAGCAAAGGCTGAAAGCACAGACGGTAAGAAGACTCACTGTTCTTCTACTTAAGTCGGCATTGTGCCTGATGTATTTAATTCCGATGCAATTTTTGTGTTTAATCGTCAAAGTGAAGGTGCAAGGAATACTGCAAACCGGAAGTGAAGCATCGATATCTAAAAGTGGTCTCTCAGCAAAGGCTGAAAGCATAGACGGTAAGAAGACTCGCTGTTCTTCCACTTAAGTCGGCATTGTGCCTGATGTATTTAATTCCGATGCAATTTTTGTGTTTAATCGTCAAAGTGAAGGTGCAAGGAATACTGCAAACCGGAAGTGAAGCATCGATATCTAATACTGGTCTCTCAGCAAAGGCTGAAAGCATAGACGATAAGAAGACTCACTGTTCTTCTACTTAAGCGGCATTGTGCCTGATGTATTTAATTCCGATGCAATTTTTGTGTTTAATCGTCAAAGTGAAGGTGCAAGGAATACTGTAAACCGGAAGTGAAGCATCGATATCTAAAACTGGTCTCTCAGCAAAGGCTGAAATCATAGACGGTAAGAAGACTCACTGTTCTTCTACTTAAGTCAGCATTGTGCCTGATGTATTTAATTCCGATGCAATTTTTGTGTTTAATCGTCAAAGTGAAGGTGCAAGGAATACTGTAAACCGGAAGTGAGGCATCGATATCTAAAACTGGTCTCTCAGCAAAGGCTGAAAGCATAGACGGTAAGAAGACCCACTCTTCTTGTACTTAAGTCGGCATTGTGCCTGATGTATTTAATTCCGATGTAATTTTTGTGTTTCATCGTCAAAGTGAAGGTCCAAGGAATACTGTAAACCGGAAGTGAAGCATCGATATCTAAAACTGGTCTCTCAGCAAAGGCTGAAAGCATAGACGGTAAGAAGACCCACTCTTCTTGTACTTAAGTCGGCGTTGTGCCTGATGTATTTAATTCCGATGCAATTTTTGTGTTTAATCGTCAAAGTGAAGGTGCAAGGAATACTGCAAACCGGAATTGAAGCATCGATATCTAAAAGTGGTCTCTCAGCAAAGGCTGAAAGCATAGACGGTAAGAAGACTCACTGTTCTTCCACTTAAGTCGGCATTGTGCCTGATGTATTTAATTCCGATGCAATTTTTGTGTTTAAACGTCAAAGTGAAGGTGCAAGGAATACTGCAAACCTGAAGTGAAGCATCGATATCTAAAACTGGTCTCTCAGCAAAGGCTGAAAGCATAGACGGTAAGAAGACTCACTGTTCTTCTACTTCAGTCGGCATTGTGCCTGATGTATTTAATTCCGATGCAATTTTTGTGTTTAATCGTCAAAGTGAAGGAGCAAGGAATACTGTAAACCGGAAGTGAAGCATCGATATCTAAAACTGGTCTCTCAGCAAAGGCTGAAAGCATAGACGGTAAGAAGACTCACTGTTCTTCCACTTAAGTCGGCATTGTGCCTGATGTATTTTATTCCGATGCAATTTTTGTGTTTAATCGTCAAAGTGAAGGTGCAAGGAATACTGCAAACCGGAAGTGAAGCATCAATATCTAAAACTGGTCTCTCAGCAAAAGCTGAAAGCATAGACGGTAAGAAGACTCACTGTTCTTCTACTTAAGTCGGCATTGTGCCTGATGTATTTAATTCCGATGCAATTTTTGTGTTTCATCGTCAATGTGAAGGTGCTAGGAATACTGTAAACCGGAAGTGAAGCATCGATATCTAAAACTGGTCTCTCAGCAAAGGCTGAAAGCATAGACGGTAAGAAGACTCACTGTTCTTCTACTTAATTCGGCATTGTGCCTGATGTATTTAATTCCGATGCAATTTTTGTGTTTAATCGTCAAAGTGAAGGTGCAAGGAATACTGTAAACCGGAAGTGAAGCATCGATATCTAAAACTGGTCTCTCAGCAAAAGCTGAAAGCATAGACGGTAAGAGGACTCACTGTTCTTCTACTTAAGTCGGCATTATGCCTGATGTATTTAATTCCGATGCAATTTTTGTGTTTAATCGTCAAAGTGAAGGTGCAAGGAATACTGTAAACCGGAAGTGAAGCATCGATATCTAAAACTGGTCTCTCAGCAAAGGCTGAAAGCATAGACGGTAAGAAGGCCCACTCTTCTTGTACTTAAGTCGGCATTGTGCCTGATGTATTTAATTCCGATGCAATTTTTGTGTTTAATCGTGAAAGTGAAGGTGCAAGGAATACTGCAAACCGGAAGTGAAGCATCGATATCTAAAACTAGTCTCTCAGAAAAAGCTGAAAACATAGACGGTAAGAAGACTCACTGTTCTTCTACTTAAGTCGGCATTGTGCCTGATGTATTTAATTCCGATGCAATTTTTGTGATTAATCGTCAAAGTGAAGGTGCAAGGAATACTGCAAACCAGAAGTGAAGCATCGATATCTAAAACTGGTCTCTCAGCAAAGGCTGAAAGCATAGACGGTAAGAAGACTCACTGTTCTTCTACTTAAGTCGGCATTGTGCCTGATGTATTTAATTCCGATGCAATTTTTGTGTTTAATCGTCAAAGTGAAGGTGCAAGGAATACTGTAAACCGGAAGTGAAGCATCGATATCTAAAACTGGTCTCTCAGCAAAGGCTGAAAGCATAGACGGTAAGAAGACTCACTGTTCTTCTACTTAAGTCGGCATTGTGCCTGATGTATTTAATTCCGATGCAATTTTTGTGTTTAATCGTCAAAGTGAAGGTGCAAGGAATACTGCAAACCGGAAGTGAAGCATCGATATCTAAAACTGGTCTCTCAGCAAAAGCTGAAAGCATAGACGGTAAGAAGACTCACTGTTCTTCTACTTAAGTCGGCATTGTGCCTGATGTATTTAATTCCGATGCAATTTTTGTGTTTAATCGTCAAAGTGAAGGTGCAAGGAATACTGTAAACCGGAAGTGAAGCATCGATATCTAAAACTGGTCTCTCAGCAAAGGCTGAAAGCATAGACGGTAAGAAGACCCACTCTTCTTGTACTTAAGTCGGCATTGTGCCTGATGTATTTAATTCCGATGCAATTTTTGTGTTTAATCGTCAAAGTGAAGGTGCAAGGTATACCGCAAACCGGAATTGAAGCATCGATATCTAAAACTGGTCTCTCAGCAAAGGCTGAAAGCATAGACGGTAAGAAGACTCACTGTTCTTCCACTTAAGTCGGCATTGTGCCTGATGTATTTAATTCCGATGCTAACTTTTGTGTTTAAACGTCAAAGTGAAGGTGCAAGGAATACTGCAAACCTGAAGTGAAGCATCGATATCTAAAACTGGTCTCTCAGCAAAGGCTGAAAGCATAGACGGTAAGAAGACTCACTGTTCTTCTACTTCAGTCGGCATTGTGCCTGATGTATTTAATTCCGATGCAATTTTTGTGTTTAATCGTCAAAGTGAAGGAGCAAGGAATACTGTAAACCGGAAGTGAAGCATCGATATCTAAAACTGGTCTCTCAGCAAAGGCTGAAAGCATAGACGGTAAGAAGACTCACTGTTCTTCTACTTAAGTCAGCATTGTGCCTGATGTATTTAATTCCGATGCAATTTTTGTGTTTAATCGTCAAAGTGAAGGTGCAAGGAATACTGTAAACCGGAAGTGAGGCATCGATATCTAAAACTGGTCTCTCAGCAAAGGCTGAAAACATAGTCGGTAAGAAGACCCACTCTTCTTGTACTTAAGTCGGCATTGTGCCTGATGTATTTAATTCCGATGCAATTTTTGTGTTTCATCGTCAAAGTGAAGGTCCAAGGAATACTGTAAACCGGAAGTGAAGCATCGATATCTAAAACTGGTCTCTCAGCAAAGGCTGAAAGCATAGACGGTAAGAAGACCCACTCTTCTTGTACTTAAGTCGGCATTGTGCCTGATGTATTTAATTCCGATGCAATTTTCGTGTTTAATCGTCAAAGTGAAGGTGCAAGGAATACTGCAAACAGGAAGTGAAGCATCGATATCTAAAACTGGTCTCTCAGCAAAGGCTGAAAGCACAGACGGTAAGAAGACTCACTGTTCTTCTACTTAAGTCGGCATTGTGCCTGATGTATTTAATTCCGATGCAATTTTTGTGTTTAATCGTCAAAGTGAAGGTGCAAGTAATACTGCAAACCGGAAGTGAAGCATCGATATCTAAAAGTGGTCTCTCAGCAAAGGCTGAAAGCATAGACGGTAAGAAGACTCGCTGTTCTTCCACTTAAGTCGGCATTGTGCCTGATGTATTTAATTCCGATGCAATTTTTGTGTTTAATCGTCAAAGTGAAGGTGCAAGGAATACTGCAAACCGGAAGTGAAGCATCGATATCTAATACTGGTCTCTCAGCAAAGGCTGAAAGCATAGACGATAAGAAGACTCACTGTTCTTCTACTTAAGCGGCATTGTGCCTGATGTATTTAATTCCGATGCAATTTTTGTGTTTAATCGTCAAAGTGAAGGTGCAAGGAATACTGTAAACCGGAAGTGAAGCATCGATATCTAAAACTGGTCTCTCAGCAAAGGCTGAAATCATAGACGGTAAGAAGACTCACTGTTCTTCTACTTAAGTCAGCATTGTGCCTGATGTATTTAATTCCGATGCAATTTTTGTGTTTAATCGTCAAAGTGAAGGTGCAAGGAATACTGTAAACCGGAAGTGAGGCATCGATATCTAAAACTGGTCTCTCAGCAAAGGCTGAAAGCATAGACGGTAAGAAGACCCACTCTTCTTGTACTTAAGTCGGCATTGTGCCTGATGTATTTAATTCCGATGTAATTTTTGTGTTTCATCGTCAAAGTGAAGGTCCAAGGAATACTGTAAACCGGAAGTGAAGCATCGATATCTAAAACTGGTCTCTCAGCAAAGGCTGAAAGCATAGACGGTAAGAAGACCCACTCTTCTTGTACTTAAGTCGGCGTTGTGCCTGATGTATTTAATTCCGATGCAATTTTTGTGTTTAATCGTCAAAGTGAAGGTGCAAGGAATACTGCAAACCGGAATTGAAGCATCGATATCTAAAAGTGGTCTCTCAGCAAAGGCTGAAAGCATAGACGGTAAGAAGACTCACTGTTCTTCCACTTAAGTCGGCATTGTGCCTGATGTATTTAATTCCGATGCAATTTTTGTGTTTAAACGTCAAAGTGAAGGTGCAAGGAATACTGCAAACCTGAAGTGAAGCATCGATATCTAAAACTGGTCTCTCAGCAAAGGCTGAAAGCATAGACGGTAAGAAGACTCACTCTTCTTCTACTTCAGTCGGCATTGTGCCTGATGTATTTAATTCCGATGCAATTTTTGTGTTTAATCGTCAAAGTGAAGGAGCAAGGAATACTGTAAACCGGAAGTGAAGCATCGATATCTAAAACTGGTCTCTCAGCAAAGGCTGAAAGCATAGACGGTAAGAAGACTCACTGTTCTTCCACTTAAGTCGGCATTGTGCCTGATGTATTTTATTCCGATGCAATTTTTGTGTTTAATCGTCAAAGTGAAGGTGCAAGGAATACTGCAAACCGGAAGTGAAGCATCAATATCTAAAACTGGTCTCTCAGCAAAAGCTGAAAGCATAGACGGTAAGAAGACTCACTGTTCTTCTACTTAAGTCGGCATTGTGCCTGATGTATTTAATTCCGATGCAATTTTTGTGTTTCATCGTCAATGTGAAGGTGCTAGGAATACTGTAAACCGGAAGTGAAGCATCGATATCTAAAACTGGTCTCTCAGCAAAGGCTGAAAGCATAGACGGTAAGAAGACTCACTGTTCTTCTACTTAATTCGGCATTGTGCCTGATGTATTTAATTCCGATGCAATTTTTGTGTTTAATCGTCAAAGTGAAGGTGCAAGGAATACTGTAAACCGGAAGTGAAGCATCGATATCTAAAACTGGTCTCTCAGCAAAAGCTGAAAGCATAGACGGTAAGAGGACTCACTGTTCTTCTACTTAAGTCGGCATTATGCCTGATGTATTTAATTCCGATGCAATTTTTGTGTTTAATCGTCAAAGTGAAGGTGCAAGGAATACTGTAAACCGGAAGTGAAGCATCGATATCTAAAACTGGTCTCTCAGCAAAGGCTGAAAGCATAGACGGTAAGAAGGCCCACTCTTCTTGTACTTAAGTCGGCATTGTGCCTGATGTATTTAATTCCGATGCAATTTTTGTGTTTAATCGTGAAAGTGAAGGTGCAAGGAATACTGCAAACCGGAAGTGAAGCATCGATATCTAAAACTAGTCTCTCAGAAAAAGCTGAAAACATAGACGGTAAGAAGACTCACTGTTCTTCTACTTAAGTCGGCATTGTGCCTGATGTATTTAATTCCGATGCAATTTTTGTGATTAATCGTCAAAGTGAAGGTGCAAGGAATACTGCAAACCAGAAGTGAAGCATCGATATCTAAAACTGGTCTCTCAGCAAAGGCTGAAAGCATAGACGGTAAGAAGACTCACTGTTCTTCTACTTAAGTCGGCATTGTGCCTGATGTATTTAATTCCGATGCAATTTTTGTGTTTAATCGTCAAAGTGAAGGTGCAAGGAATACTGTAAACCGGAAGTGAAGCATCGATATCTAAAACTGGTCTCTCAGCAAAGGCTGAAAGCATAGACGGTAAGAAGACTCACTGTTCTTCTACTTAAGTCGGCATTGTGCCTGATGTATTTAATTCCGATGCAATTTTTGTGTTTAATCGTCAAAGTGAAGGTGCAAGGAATACTGCAAACCGGAAGTGAAGCATCGATATCTAAAACTGGTCTCTCAGCAAAAGCTGAAAGCATAGACGGTAAGAAGACTCACTGTTCTTCTACTTAAGTCGGCATTGTGCCTGATGTATTTAATTCCGATGCAATTTTTGTGTTTCATCGTCAAAGTGAAGGTGCAAGGAATACTGTAAACCGGAAGTGAAGCATCGATATCTAAAACTGGTCTCTCAGCAAAGGCTGAAAGCATAGACGGTAAGAAGACTCACTGTTCTTCTACTTAAGTCGGCATTGTGCCTGATGTATTTAATTCCGATGCAATTTTCGTGTTTAATCGTCAAAGTGAAGGTGCAAGGAATACTGCAAACAGGAAGTGAAGCATCGATATCTAAAACTGGTTTCTCAGCAAAAGCTGAAAGCATAGACGGTAAGAAGACTCACTGTTCTTCTACTTAAGTCGGCATTGTGCCTGATGTATTTAATTCCGATGCAATTTTTGTGTTTAATCGTCAAAGTGAAGGTGCAAGGAATACTGTAAACCGGAAGTGAAGCATCGATATCTAAAACTGGTCTCTCAGCAAAGGCTGAAAGCATAGACGGTAAGAAGACTCACTGTTCTTCTACTTCAGTCGGCATTGTGCCTGATGTATTTTATTCCGATGCAATTTTTGTGTTTAATCGTCAAAGTGAAGGTGCAAGGAATACTGCAAACCGGAAGTGAAGCATCAATATCTAAAACTGGTCTCTCAGCAAAAGCTGAAAGCATAGACGGTAAGAAGACTCACTGTTCTTCTACTTAAGTCGGCATTGTGCCTGATGTATTTAATTCCGATGCAATTTTTGTGTTTCATCGTCAATGTGAAGGTGCTAGGAATACTGTAAACCGGAAGTGAAGCATCGATATCTAAAACTGGTCTCTCAGCAAAGGCTGAAAGCATAGACGGTAAGAAGACTCACTGTTCTTCTACTTAATTCGGCATTGTGCCTGATGTATTTAATTCCGATGCAATTTTTGTGTTTAATCGTCAAAGTGAAGGTGCAAGGAATACTGTAAACCGGAAGTGAAGCATCGATATCTAAAACTGGTCTCTCAGCAAAAGCTGAAAGCATAGACGGTAAGAGGACTCACTGTTCTTCTACTTAAGTCGGCATTATGCCTGATGTATTTAATTCCGATGCAATTTTTGTGTTTAATCGTCAAAGTGAAGGTGCAAGGAATACTGTAAACCGGAAGTGAAGCATCGATATCTAAAACTGGTCTCTCAGCAAAGGCTGAAAGCATAGACGGTAAGAAGGCCCACTCTTCTTGTACTTAAGTCGGCATTGTGCCTGATGTATTTAATTCCGATGCAATTTTTGTGTTTAATCGTGAAAGTGAAGGTGCAAGGAATACTGCAAACCGGAAGTGAAGCATCGATATCTAAAACTAGTCTCTCAGAAAAAGCTGAAAACATAGACGGTAAGAAGACTCACTGTTCTTCTACTTAAGTCGGCATTGTGCCTGATGTATTTAATTCCGATGCAATTTTTGTGATTAATCGTCAAAGTGAAGGTGCAAGGAATACTGCAAACCAGAAGTGAAGCATCGATATCTAAAACTGGTCTCTCAGCAAAGGCTGAAAGCATAGACGGTAAGAAGACTCACTGTTCTTCTACTTAAGTCGGCATTGTGCCTGATGTATTTAATTCCGATGCAATTTTTGTGTTTAATCGTCAAAGTGAAGGTGCAAGGAATACTGTAAACCGGAAGTGAAGCATCGATATCTAAAACTGGTCTCTCAGCAAAGGCTGAAAGCATAGACGGTAAGAAGACTCACTGTTCTTCTACTTAAGTCGGCATTGTGCCTGATGTATTTAATTCCGATGCAATTTTTGTGTTTAATCGTCAAAGTGAAGGTGCAAGGAATACTGCAAACCGGAAGTGAAGCATCGATATCTAAAACTGGTCTCTCAGCAAAAGCTGAAAGCATAGACGGTAAGAAGACTCACTGTTCTTCTACTTAAGTCGGCATTGTGCCTGATGTATTTAATTCCGATGCAATTTTTGTGTTTCATCGTCAAAGTGAAGGTGCAAGGAATACTGTAAACCGGAAGTGAAGCATCGATATCTAAAACTGGTCTCTCAGCAAAGGCTGAAAGCATAGACGGTAAGAAGACTCACTGTTCTTCTACTTAAGTCGGCATTGTGCCTGATGTATTTAATTCCGATGCAATTTTCGTGTTTAATCGTCAAAGTGAAGGTGCAAGGAATACTGCAAACAGGAAGTGAAGCATCGATATCTAAAACTGGTTTCTCAGCAAAAGCTGAAAGCATAGACGGTAAGAAGACTCACTGTTCTTCTACTTAAGTCGGCATTGTGCCTGATGTATTTAATTCCGATGCAATTTTTGTGTTTAATCGTCAAAGTGAAGGTGCAAGGAATACTGTAAACCGGAAGTGAAGCATCGATATCTAAAACTGGTCTCTCAGCAAAGGCTGAAAGCATAGACGGTAAGAAGACTCACTCTTCTTGTACTTAAGTCGGCATTGTGCGTGATGTATTTAATTCCGATGCAATTTTTGTGTTTAATCGTCAAAGTGAAGGTGCAAGGAATACTGCAAACCGGAAGAGAAGCATCGATATCTAAAACTGGTCTCTCAGCAAAGGCTGAAAGCATAGGCGGTAAGAAGGCCCACTCTTCTTGTACTTAAGTCGGCATTGTGCCTGATGTATTTAATTCCGATGCAATTTTTGTGTTTAATCGTCAAAGTGAAGGTGCAAGGAATACTGTAAACCGGAGGTGAAGCATCGATATCTAAAACTGGTCTCTCAGCAAAGGCTGAAAGCATAGACGGTAAGAAGACCCACTCTTCTTGTGCTTAAGTCGGCTCTGTGCCTGATGTATTTAATTCCGATGCAATTTTTGAGTTTAATCGTCAAAGTGAAGGTGCAAGGAATACTGCAAACCGGAAGTGAAGCATCGATATCTAAAACTGGTCTCTCAGCAAAGGCTGAAAGCATAGACGGTAAGAAGACTCACTGTTCCTCTACTTATGTCGGCATTGTGCCTGATGTATTTAATTCCGATGCAATTTTTGTGTTTAATCGTTAAAGTGAACGTGCAAGGAATACTGTAAACCGGAAGTGAAGCATCGATATCTAAAACTGGTCTCTCAGCAAAAGCTGAAAGCATAGACGGTAAGAAGACTCACTGTTCTTCCACTTAAGTCGGCATTGTGCCTGATGTATTTAATTCCGATGCAATTTTTGTGTTTAAACGTCAAAGTGAAGGTGCAAGGAATACTGCAAACCTGAAGTGAAGCATCGATATCTAAAACTGGTCTCTCAGCAAAGGCTGAAAGCATAGACGGTAAGAAGACTCACTGTTCTTCTACTTAAGTCGGCATTGTGCCTGATGTATTTAATTCCGATGCAATTTTTGTGTTTCATCGTCAAAGTGAAGGTGCAAGGAATACTGAAAACCGGAAGTGAAGCATCGATATCTAAAACTGGTCTCTCAGCAAAGGCTGAAAGCATAGACGGTAAGAAGACTCACTGTTCTTCTACTTATGTCGGCATTGTGCCTGATGTATTTAATTCCGATGCAATTTTCGTGTTTAATCGTCAAAGTGAAGGTGCAAGGAATACTGCAAACAGGAAGTGAAGCATCGATATCTAAAACTGGTCTCTCAGCAAAGGCTGAAAGCATAGACGGTAAGAAGACTCACTGTTCTTCTACTTAAGTCGGCATTGTGCCTGATGTATTTAATTCCGATGCAATTTTTGTGTTTAATCGTCAAAGTGAAGGTGCAAGGAATACTGCAAACCGGAAGTGAAGCATCGATATCTAAAAGTGGTCTCTCAGCAAAGGCTGAAAGCATAGACGGTAAGAAGACTCACTGTTCTTCCACTTAAGTCGGCATTGTGCCTGATGTATTTAATTCCGATGCAATTTTTGTGTTTAATCGTCAAAGTGAAGGTGCAAGGAATACTGCAAACCGGAAGTGATGCATCGATATCTAAAACTGGTCTCTCAGCAAAGGCTGAAAGCATAGACGATAAGATGACTCACTGTTCTTCTACTTAAGTCGGCATTGTGCCTGATGTATTTAATTCCGATGCAATTTTTGTGTTTAATCGTCAAAGTGAAGGTGCAAGGAATACTGTAAACCGGAAGTGAAGCATCGATATCTAAAACTGGTCTCTCAGCAAAGGCTGAAATCATAGACGGTAAGAAGACTCACTGTTCTTCTACTTAAGTCAGCATTGTGCCTGATGTATTTAATTCCGATGCATTTTTTGTGTTTAATCGTCAAAGTGAAGGTGCAAGGAATACTGTAAACCGGAAGTGAGGCATCGATATCTAAAACTGGTCTCTCAGCAAAGGCTGAAAGCATAGACGGTAAGAAGACCCACTCTTCTTGTACTTAAGTCGGCATTGTGCCTGATGTATTTAATTCCGATGCAATTTTTGTGTTTAATCGTCAAAGTGAAGGTGCAAGGAATACTGTAAACCGGAAGTGAAGCATCGATATCTAAAACTGGTCTCTCAGCAAAGGCTGAAAGCATAGACGGTAAGAAGACCCACTCTTCTTGTACTTAAGTCGGCATTGTGCCTGATGTATTTAATTCCGATGCAATTTTTGTGTTTAATCGTCAAAGTGAAGGTGCAAGGTATACTGCAAACCGGAATTGAAGCATCGATATCTAAAACTGGTCTCTCAGCAAAGGCTGAAAGCATAGACGGTAAGAAGACTCACTGTTCTTCCACTTAAGTCGGCATTGTGCCTGATGTATTTAATTCCGATGCTAACTTTTGTGTTTAAACGTCAAAGTGAAGGTGCAAGGAATACTGCAAACCTGAAGTGAAGCATCGATATCTAAAACTGGTCTCTCAGCAAAGGCTGAAAGCATAGACGGTAAGAAGACTCACTGTTCTTCTACTTCAGTCGGCATTGTGCCTGATGTATTTAATTCCGATGCAATTTTTGTGTTTAATCGTCAAAGTGAAGGAGCAAGGAATACTGTAAACCGGAAGTGAAGCATCGATATCTAAAACTGGTCTCTCAGCAAAGGCTGAAAGCATAGACGGTAAGAAGACTCACTGTTCTTCTACTTAAGTCAGCATTGTGCCTGATGTATTTAATTCCGATGCAATTTTTGTGTTTAATCGTCAAAGTGAAGGTGCAAGGAATACTGTAAACCGGAAGTGAGGCATCGATATCTAAAACTGGTCTCTTAGCAAAGGCTGAAAACATAGACGGTAAGAAGACCCACTCTTCTTGTACTTAAGTCGGCATTGTGCCTGATGTATTTAATTCCGATGCAATTTTTGTGTTTCATCGTCAAAGTGAAGGTCCAAGGAATACTGTAAACCGGAAGTGAAGCATCGATATCTAAAACTGGTCTCTCAGCAAAGGCTGAAAGCATAGACGGTAAGAAGACCCACTCTTCTTGTACTTAAGTCGGCATTGTGCCTGATGTATTTAATTCCGATGCAATTTTCGTGTTTAATCGTCAAAGTGAAGGTGCAAGGAATACTGCAAACAGGAAGTGAAGCATCGATATCTAAAACTGGTCTCTCAGCAAAGGCTGAAAGCACAGACGGTAAGAAGACTCACTGTTCTTCTACTTAAGTCGGCATTGTGCCTGATGTATTTAATTCCGATGCAATTTTTGTGTTTAATCGTCAAAGTGAAGGTGCAAGGAATACTGCAAACCGGAAGTGAAGCATCGATATCTAAAAGTGGTCTCTCAGCAAAGGCTGAAAGCATAGACGGTAAGAAGACTCGCTGTTCTTCCACTTAAGTCGGCATTGTGCCTGATGTATTTAATTCCGATGCAATTTTTGTGTTTAATCGTCAAAGTGAAGGTGCAAGGAATACTGCAAACCGGAAGTGAAGCATCGATATCTAATACTGGTCTCTCAGCAAAGGCTGAAAGCATAGACGATAAGAAGACTCACTGTTCTTCTACTTAAGTCGGCATTGTGCCTGATGTATTTAATTCCGATGCAATTTTTGTGTTTAATCGTCAAAGTGAAGGTGCAAGGAATACTGTAAACCGGAAGTGAAGCATCGATATCTAAAACTGGTCTCTCAGCAAAGGCTGAAATCATAGACGGTAAGAAGACTCACTGTTCTTCTACTTAAGTCAGCATTGTGCCTGATGTATTTAATTCCGATGCAATTTTTG
This sequence comes from Schistocerca cancellata, assembly GCF_023864275.1. Taxonomy (NCBI): domain Eukaryota; kingdom Metazoa; phylum Arthropoda; class Insecta; order Orthoptera; family Acrididae; genus Schistocerca; species Schistocerca cancellata. Next base: position 61,002,475 of record NC_064631.1, on the reverse strand, counting down.
TGTTTAATCGTCAAAGTGAAGGTGCAAGGAATACTGTAAACCGGAAGTGAGGCATCGATATCTAAAACTGGTCTCTCAGCAAAGGCTGAAAGCATAGACGGTAAGAAGACCCACTCTTCTTGTACTTAAGTCGGCATTGTGCCTGATGTATTTAATTCCGATGTAATTTTTGTGTTTCATCGTCAAAGTGAAGGTCCAAGGAATACTGTAAACCGGAAGTGAAGCATCGATATCTAAAACTGGTCTCTCAGCAAAGGCTGAAAGCATAGACGGTAAGAAGACCCACTCTTCTTGTACTTACGTCGGCGTTGTGCCTGATGTATTTAATTCCGATGCAATTTTTGTGTTTAATCGTCAAAGTGAAGGTGCAAGGAATACTGCAAACCGGAATTGAAGCATCGATATCTAAAAGTGGTCTCTCAGCAAAGGCTGAAAGCATAGACGGTAAGAAGACTCACTGTTCTTCCACTTAAGTCGGCATTGTGCCTGATGTATTTAATTCCGATGCAATTTTTGTGTTTAAACGTCAAAGTGAAGGTGCAAGGAATACTGCAAACCTGAAGTGAAGCATCGATATCTAAAACTGGTCTCTCAGCAAAGGCTGAAAGCATAGACGGTAAGAAGACTCACTGTTCTTCTACTTCAGTCGGCATTGTGCCTGATGTATTTAATTCCGATGCAATTTTTGTGTTTAATCGTCAAAGTGAAGGTGCAAGGAATACTGCAAACCTGAAGTGAAGCATCAATATCTAAAACTGGTCTCTCAGCAAAAGCTGAAAGCATAGACGGTAAGAAGACTCACTGTTCTTCTACTTAAGTCGGCATTGTGCCTGATGTATTTAATTCCGATGCAATTTTTGTGTTTCATCGTCAATGTGAAGGTGCTAGGAATACTGTAAACCGGAAGTGAAGCATCGATATCTAAAACTGGTCTCTCAGCAAAGGCTGAAAGCATAGACGGTAAGAAGACTCACTGTTCTTCTACTTAATTCGGCATTGTGCCTGATGTATTTAATTCCGATGCAATTTTTGTGTTTAATCGTCAAAGTGAAGGTGCAACGAATACTGTAAACCGGAAGTGAAGCATCGATATCTAAAACTGGTCTCTCAGCAAAAGCTGAAAGCATAGACGGTAAGAGGACTCACTGTTCTTCTACTTAAGTCGGCATTATGCCTGATGTATTTAATTCCGATGCAATTTTTGGGTTTAATCGTCAAAGTGAAGGTGCAAGGAATACTGTAAACCGGAAGTGAAGCATCGATATCCAAAACTGGTCTCTCAGCAAAGGCTGAAAGCATAGACGGTATGAAGGCCCACTCTTCTTGTACTTAAGTCGGCATTGTGCCTGATGTATTTAATTCCGATGCAATTTTTGTGTTTAATCGTGAAAGTGAAGGTGCAAGGAATACTGCAAACCGGAAGTGAAGCATCGATATCTAAAACTAGTCTCTCAGAAAAAGCTGAAAACATAGACGGTAAGAAGACTCACTGTTCTTCTACTTAAGTCGGCATTGTGCCTGATGTATTTAATTCCGATGCAATTTTTGTGATTAATCGTCAAAGTGAAGGTGCAAGGAATACTGCAAACCAGAAGTGAAGCATCGATATCTAAAACTGGTCTCTCAGCAAAGGCTGAAAGCATAGACGGTAAGAAGACTCACTGTTCTTCTACTTAAGTCGGCATTGTGCCTGATGTATTTAATTCCGATGCAATTTTTGTGTTTAATCGTCAAAGTGAAGGTGCAAGGAATACTGTAAACCGGAAGTGAAGCATCGATATCTAAAACTGGTCTCTCAGCAAAGGCTGAAAGCATAGACGGTAAGAAGACTCACTGTTCTTCTACTTAAGTCGGCATTGTGCCTGATGTATTTAATTCCGATGCAATTTTTGTGTTTAATCGTCAAAGTGAAGGTGCAAGGAATACTGCAAACCGGAAGTGAAGCATCGATATCTAAAACTGGTCTCTCAGCAAAAGCTGAAAGCATAGACGGTAAGAAGACTCACTGTTCTTCTACTTAAGTCGGCATTGTGCCTGATGTATTTAATTCCGATGCAATTTTTGTGTTTCATCGTCAAAGTGAAGGTGCAAGGAATACTGTAAACCGGAAGTGAAGCATCGATATCTAAAACTGGTCTCTCAGCAAAGGCTGAAAGCATAGACGGTAAGAAGACTCACTGTTCTTCTACTTAAGTCGGCATTGTGCCTGATGTATTTAATTCCGATGCAATTTTCGTGTTTAATCGTCAAAGTGAAGGTGCAAGGAATACTGCAAACAGGAAGTGAAGCATCGATATCTAAAACTGGTTTCTCAGCAAAAGCTGAAAGCATAGACGGTAAGAAGACTCACTGTTCTTCTACTTAAGTCGGCATTGTGCCTGATGTATTTAATTCCGATGCAATTTTTGTGTTTAATCGTCAAAGTGAAGGTGCAAGGAATACTGTAAACCGGAAGTGAAGCATCGATATCTAAAACTGGTCTCTCAGCAAAGGCTGAAAGCATAGACGGTAAGAAGACTCACTCTTCTTGTACTTAAGTCGGCATTGTGCCTGATGTATTTAATTCCGATGCAATTTTTGTGTTTAATCGTCAAAGTGAAGGTGCAAGGAATACTGCAAACCGGAAGAGAAGCATCGATATCTAAAACTGGTCTCTCAGCAAAGGCTGAAAGCATAGGCGGTAAGAAGGCCCACTCTTCTTGTACTTAAGTCGGCATTGTGCCTGATGTATTTAATTCCGATGCAATTTTTGTGTTTAATCGTCAAAGTGAAGGTGCAAGGAATACTGTAAACCGGAGGTGAAGCATCGATATCTAAAACTGGTCTCTCAGCAAAGGCTGAAAGCATAGACGGTAAGAAGACCCACTCTTCTTGTGCTTAAGTCGGCTCTGTGCCTGATGTATTTAATTCCGATGCAATTTTTGAGTTTAATCGTCAAAGTGAAGGTGCAAGGAATACTGCAAACCGGAAGTGAAGCATCGATATCTAAAACTGGTCTCTCAGCAAAGGCTGAAAGCATAGACGGTAAGAAGACTCACTGTTCCTCTACTTATGTCGGCATTGTGCCTGATGTATTTAATTCCGATGCAATTTTTGTGTTTAATCGTTAAAGTGAACGTGCAAGGAATACTGTAAACCGGAAGTGAAGCATCGATATCTAAAACTGGTCTCTCAGCAAAAGCTGAAAGCATAGACGGTAAGAAGACTCACTGTTCTTCTACTTAAGTCGGCATTGTGACTGATGTATTTAATTCCGATGCAATTTTTGTGTTTAATCGTCAAAGTGAAGGTGCAATGAATACTGCAAACCGGAAGTGAAGCATCGATATCTAAAACTGGTCTCTCAGCAAAAGCTGAAAGCATAGACGGTAAGAAGACTCACTGTTCTTCTACTTAAGTCGGCATTGTGCCTGATGTATTTAATTCCGATGCAATTTATGTGATTAATCGTCAAAGTGAAGGTGCAAGGAATACTGTAAACCGGAAGTGAAGCATCGATATCTAAAACTGGTCTCTCAGCAAAGGCTGAGAGCATAGACGGTAAGAAGACCCACTCTTCTTGTACTTAAGTCGGCATTGTGCCTGATGTATTTAATTCCGATGCAATTTTTGTGTTTCATCGTCAAAGTGAAGGTCCAAGGAATACTGTAAACCGGAAGTGAAGCATCGATATCTAAAACTGGTCTCTCAGCAAAGGCTGAAAGCATAGACGGTAAGAAGACTCACTGTTCTTCTACTTAAGTCGGCATTGTGCCTGATGTATTTAATTCCGATGCAATTTTTGTGTTTAATCGTCAAAGTGAAGGTGCAAGGAATACTGCAAACCGGAAGTGAAGCATCGGTATCTAAAACTGGTCTCTCAGCAAATGCTGAAAACATAGACGGTAATAAGACACACTGTTCTTCTACTTAAGTCGGCATTGTGCCTGATGTATTTAATTCCGATGCAATTTTTGTGTTTAATCGTCAAAGTGAAGGTGCAAGGAATACTGAAAACCGGAAGTGAAGCATCGATATCTAAAACTGGTCTCTCAGCAATAGGGGAAAGCATAGACGGTAAGAAGACTCACTGTTCTTCTACTTAAGTCGGCATTGTGCCTGATGTATTTAATTCCGATGCAATTTTTGTGTTTCATCGTCAAAGTGAACGTGCAAGGAATACTGTAAACCGGAAGTGAAGCATCGATATCTAAAACTGGTCTCTCAGCAAAGGCTGAAAGCATAGACGGTAAGAAGACTCACTGTTCTTCTACTTAAGTCGGTATTGTGCCTCATGTATTTAATTCTGATGCAATTTTTGTGTTTCATCGTCAAAGTGAAGGTGCAAGGAATACTGTAAACCGGAAGTGAAGCATCGATATCTAAAACTGGTCTCTCAACAAAGGCTGAAAGCATAGACGGTAAGAAGACCCACTCTTCTTGTACTTAAGTCGGCATTGTGCCTGATGTATTTAATTCCGATGCAATTTTTGTGTTTAATCGTCAAAGTGAAGGTGCAAGGAATACTGTAAACCGGAAGTGAAGCATCGATATCTAAAACTGGTCTCTCAGCAAAGGCTGAAAGCATAGACGGTAAGAAGACCCACTCTTCTTGTACTTAAGTCGGCATTGTGCCTGATGTATTTAATTCCGATGCAATTTTTGTGTTTAATCGTCAAAGTGAAGGTGCAAGGAATACTGCAAACCGGAAGTGAAGCATCGATATCTAAAAGTGGTCTCTCAGCAAAGGCTGAAAGCATAGACGGTAAGAAGACTCACTGTTCTTCCACTTAAGTCGGCATTGTGCCTGATGTATTTAATTCCGATGCAATTTTTGTGTTTAATCGTCAAAGTGAAGGTGCAAGGAATACTGCAAACCGGAAGTGAAGCATCGATATCAAAAACTGGTCTCTCAGCAAAGGCTGAAAGCATAGACGATAAGAAGACTCACCGTTCTTCTACTTAAGTCGGCATTGTGCCTGATGTATTTAATTCCGATGCAATTTTTGTGTTTAATCGTCAAAGTGAAGGTGCAAGGAATACTGTAAACCGGAAGTGAAGCATCGATATCTGAAACTGGTCTCTCAGCAAAGGCTGAAAGCATAGACGGTAAGAAGACTCACTGTTCTTCCACTTAAGTCGGCATTGTGCCTGATGTATTTAATTCCGATGCAATTTTTGTGTTTAATCGTCAAAGTGAAGGTGCAAGGAATACTGCAAACCGGAAGTGAAGCATCGATATCTGAAACTGGTCTCTCAGCAAAGGCTGAAAAACATAGACGATAAGAAGACTCACTGTTCTTCTACTTAAGTCGGCATTGTTCCTGATGTATTTAATTCCGATGCAATTTTTGTGTTTAATCGTCAAAGTGAAGGTACAAGGAATACTGCAAGCCGGAAGTGAAGCATCGATATCTAAAACTGGTCTCCCAGCAAAAGCTGAAAGCATAGACGGTAAGAAGACTCACTGTTCTTCTACTTATGTCGGCATTGTGCCTGATGTATTTAATTCCGATGCAATTTTTGTGTTTCATCGTCAAAGTGAAGGTGCAAGGAATACTGTAAACCGGAAGTGAAGCATCGATATCTAAAACTGGTCTCTCAGCAAAGGCTGAAAGCATAGACGGTAAGAAGACTCACTGTTCTTCTACTTAAGTCGGCATTGTGCCTGATGTATTTAATTCCGATGCAATTTTTGTGTTTAATCGTCAAAGTGAAGGTGCAAGGAATACTGTAAACCGGAAGTGAAGCATCGATATCTAAAACTGGACTCTCAGCAAAAGCTGAAAGCATAGACGGTGAGAAGACTCACTGTTCTTCTACTGAAGTCGGCATTGTGCCTGATGTATTTAATTCCGATCCAATTTTTGTGTTTAATCGTGAAAGTGAAGGTGCAAGGAATACTGTAAACAGGAAGTGAAGCATCGATATCTAAAACTGGTCTCTCAGCAAAGGCTGAAAGCATAGACGGTAAGAAGACCCACTCTTCTTGTACTTAAGTCGGCATTGTGCCTGATGTATTTAATTCCGATGCAATTTTTGTGTTTAATCTTCAAAGTGAAGGTGCAAGGAATACTGCAAACCGGAAGTGAAGCATCGATATCTAAAACAGGTCTCTCAGCAAAAGCTGAAAGCATAGATGGTAAGAAGACTCACTGTTCTTCTACTTAAGTCAGCATTGTACCTGATGTATTTAATTCCGATGCAATTTTTGTGTTTAATCGTCAAAGTGAAGGTCAAAGGAATACTGTAAACCGGAAGTGAAGCATCGATATCTAAAACTGGTCTCTCAGCAAAGGCTGAAAGCATAGACGGTAAGAAGACCCACTCTTCTTGTACTTAAGTCGGCATTGTGCCTGATGTATTTAATTCCGATGCAATTTTTGTGTTTAATCGTCAAAGTGAAGGTGCAAGGAATACTGCAAACCGGAATTGAAGCATCGATATCTAAAAGTGGTCTCTCAGCAAAGGCTGAAAGCATAGACGGTAAGAAGACTCACTGTTCTTCTACTTAAGTCGGCATTGTGCCTGATGTATTTAATTCCGATGCAATTTTTGTGTTTAATCGTCAAAGTGAAGGAGCAAGGAATACTGTAAACCGGAAGTGAAGCATCGATATCTAAAACTGGTCTCTCAGCAAAAGCTGAAAACATAGACGGTAAGAAGACTCACTGTTCTTCTACTTAAGTCGGCATTGTGCCTGATGTATTTAATTCCGATGCAATTTTTGTGTTTCATCGTCAATGTGAAGGTGCAAGGAATACTGTAAACCGGAAGTGAAGCAACGATATCTAAAACTGGTCTCTCAGCAAAGGCTGAAAGCATAGACGGTAAGAAGACTCACTGTTCTTCTACTTAATTCGGCATTGTGCCTGATGTATTTAATTCCGATGCAATTTTTGTGTTTAATCGTCAAAGTGAAGGCGCAAGGAATACTGTAAACCGGAAGTGAAGCATCGATATCTAAAACTGGTCTCTCAGCAAAAGCTGAAAGCATAGACGGTAAGAGGACTCACTGTTCTTCTACTTAAGTCGGCATTGTGCCTGATGTATTTAATTCCGATGCAATTTTTGTGTTTAATCGTCAAAGTGAAGGTGCAAGGAATACTGTAAACCGGAAGTGAAGGATCGATATCTAAAACTGGTCTCTCAGCAAAGGCTGAAAGCATAGACGGTAAGAAGGCCCACTCTTCTTATACTTAAGTCGGCATTGTGCCTGATGTATTTAATTCCGATGCAATTTTTGTGTTTAATCGTCAAAGTGAAGGTGCAAGGAATACTGCAAACCGGAAGTGAAGCATCGATATCTAAAACTAGTCTCTCAGAAAAAGCTGAAAACATAGACGGTAAGAAGACTCACTGTTCTTCTACTTAAGTGGGCATTGTGCCTGATGTATTTAATTCCGATGCAATTTTTGTGTTTAATCGTCAAAGTGAAGGTGCAAGGAATACTGTAAACCGGAAGTGAAGCATCGATATCTAAAACTGGACTCTCAGCAAAAGCTGAAAGCATAGACGGTAAGAAGACTCACTGTTCTTCTACTTAAGTCGGCATTGTGCCTGATGTATTTAATTCCGATGCAATTTTTGTGTTTAATCGTCAAAGTGAAGGTGCAAGGAATACTGTAAACCGGAAGTGAACCATCGATATCTAAAACTGGTCCCTCAGCAAAGGCTGAAAGCATAGACGGTAAGAAGACCCACTGTTCTTCTACTTAAGTCGGCATTGTGCCTGATGTATTTAATTCCGATGCAATTTTTGTGTTTAATCGTCAAAGTGAAGGTGCAAGGAATACTGCAAACCGGAAGTGAAGCATCGATATCTAAAACTGGTCTCTCAGCAAAAGCTGAAAGCATAGACGGTAAGAAGACTCACTGTTCTTCTACTTAAGTCGGCATTGTGCCTGATGTATTTAATTCCGATGCAATTTTTGTGTTTCATCGTCAATGTGAAGGTGCAAGGAATACTGTAAACCGGAAGTGAAGCAACGATATCTAAAACTGGTCTCTCAGCAAAGGCTGAAAGCATAGACGGTAAGAAGACTCACTGATCTTCTACTTAATTCGGCATTGTGCCTGATGTATTTAATTCCGATGCAATTTTTGTGTTTAATCGTCAAAGTGAAGGCGCAAGGAATACTGTAAACCGGAAGTGAAGCATCGATATCTAAAACTGGTCTCTCAGCAAAAGCTGAAAGCATAGACGGTAAGAGGACTCACTGTTCTTCTACTTAAGTCGGCATTGTGCCTGATGTATTTAATTCCGATGCAATTTTTGTGTTTAATCGTCAAAGTGAAGGTGCAAGGAATACTGTAAACCGGAAGTGAAGGATCGATATCTAAAACTGGTCTCTCAGCAAAGGCTGAAAGCATAGACGGTAAGAAGGCCCACTCTTCTTATACTTAAGTCGGCATTGTGCCTGATGTATTTAATTCCGATGCAATTTTTGTGTTTAATCGTCAAAGTGAAGGTGCAAGGAATACTGCAAACCGGAAGTGAAGCATCGATATCTAAAACTAGTCTCTCAGAAAAAGCTGAAAACATAGACGGTAAGAAGACTCACTGTTCTTCTACTTAAGTGGGCATTGTGCCTGATGTATTTAATTCCGATGCAATTTTTGTGTTTAATCGTCAAAGTGAAGGTGCAAGGAATACTGTAAACCGGAAGTGAAGCATCGATATCTAAAACTGGACTCTCAGCAAAAGCTGAAAGCATAGACGGTAAGAAGACTCACTGTTCTTCTACTTAAGTCGGCATTGTGCCTGATGTATTTAATTCCGATGCAATTTTTGTGTTTAATCGTCAAAGTGAAGGTGCAAGGAATACTGTAAACCGGAAGTGAACCATCGATATCTAAAACTGGTCACTCAGCAAAGGCTGAAAGCATAGACGGTAAGAAGACCCACTGTTCTTCTACTTAAGTCGGCATTGTGTCTGATGTATTTAATTCCGATGCAATTTTTGTGTTTAATCGTCAAAGTGAAGGTGCAAGGAATACTGCAAACCGGAAGTGAAGCATCGATATCTAAAACTGGTCTCTCAGCAAAAGCTGAAAGCATAGACGGTAAGAAGACTCACTGTTCTTCTACTTAAGTCGGCATTGTGCCTGATGTATTTAATTCCGATGCAATTTTTGTGTTTAATCGTCAAAGTGAAGGTGCAAGGAATACTGTAAACCGGAAGAGAAGCATCGATATCTAAAACTGGTCTCTCAGCAAAGGCTGAAAGCATAGACGGTAAGAAGACCCACTCTTCTTGTACTTAAGTCGGCATTGTGCCTGATGTATTTAATTCCGATGCAATTTTTGTGTTTAATCGTCAAAGTGAAGGTGCAAGGAATACTGCAAACCGGAAGAGAAGCATCGATATCTAAAACTGGTCTCTCAGCAAAGGCTGAAAGCATAGACGGTAAGAAGACCCACTCCTCTTGTACTTAAGTCGGCATTGTGCCTGAGGTATTTAAATCCGATGCAATTTTTGTGTTTAATCGTCAAAGTGAAGGTGCAAGGAATACTGCAAACCGGAAGTGAAGCATCGATATCTAAAAGTGGTCTCTCAGCAAAGGCTGAAAGCATAGACGGTAAGAAGACTCACTGTTCTTCCACTTAAGTCGGCATTGTGGCTTATGTATTTAATTCCGATGCAATTTTTGTGTTTAATCGTCAAAGTGAAGGTGCAAGGAATACTGCAAACCGGAAGTGAAGCATCGATATCTGAAACTGGTCTCTCAGCAAAGGCTGAAAGCATAGACGATAAGAAGACTCACTGTTCTTCTACTTAAGTCGGCATTGTTCCTGATGTATTTAATTCCGATGCAATTTTTGTGTTTAATCGTCAAAGTGAAGGTACAAGGAATACTGCAAGCCGGAAGTGAAGCATCGATATCTAAAACTGGTCTCCCAGCAAAAGCTGAAAGCATAGACGGTAAGAAGACTCACTGTTCTTCTACTTAAGTCGGCATTGTGCCTGATGTATTTAATTCCGATGCAATTTTTGTGTTTCATCGTCAAAGTGAAGGTGCAAGGAATACTGTAAACCGGAAGTGAAGCATCGATATCTAAAACTGGTCTCTCAGCAAAGGTTGAAAGCATAGACGGTAAGAAGACTCACTGTTCTTCTACTTAAGTCGGCATTGTGCCTGATGTTTTTAATTCCGATGCAATTTTTGTGTTTAATCGTCAAAGTCAAGGTGCAAGGAATACTGTAAACCGGAAGTGAAGCATCGATATCTAAAACTGGACTCTCAGCAAAAGCTGAAAGCATAGACGGTGAGAAGACTCACTGTTCTTCTACTTAAGTCGGCATTGTGCCTGATGTATTTAATTCCGATCCAATTTTTGTGTTTAATCGTCAAAGTGAAGGTGCAAGGAATACTGTAAACAGGAAGTGAAGCATCGATATCTAAAACTGGTCTCTCAGCAAAGTCTGAAAGCATAGACGGTAAGAAGACCCTCTCTTCTTGTACTTAAGTCGGCATTGTGCCTGATGTATTTAATTCCGATGCAATTTTTGTGTTTAATCGTCAAAGTGAAGGTGCAAGGAATACTGCAAACCGGAAGTGAAGCATCGATATCTAAAACAGGTCTCTCAGCAAAAGCTGAAAGCATAGACGGTAAGAAGACTCACTGTTCTTCTACTTAAGTCAGCATTGTGCCTGATGTATTTAATTCCGATGCAATTTTTGTGTTTAATCGTCAAAGTGAAGGTGCAAGGAATACTGTAAACCGGAAGTGAAGCATCGATATCTAAAACTGGTCTCTCAGCAAAGGCTGAAAGCATAGACGGTAAGAAGACCCACTCTTCTTGTACTTAAGTCGGCATTGTGCCTGATGTAATTAATTCCGATGCAATTTTTGTGTTTAATCGTCAAAGTGAAGGTGCAAGGAATACTGTAAACCGGAAGTGAACCATCGATATCTAAAACTGGTCCCTCAGCAAAGGCTGAAAGCATAGACGGTAAGAAGACCCACTGTTCTTCTACTTAAGTCGGCATTGTGCCTGATGTATTTAATTCCGATGCAATTTTTGTGTTTAATCGTCAAAGTGAAGGTGCAAGGAATACTGCAAACCGGAAGTGAAGCATCGATATCTAAAACTGGTCTCTCAGCAAAAGCTGAAAGCATAGACGGTAAGAAGACTCACTGTTCTTCTACTTAAGTCGGCATTGTGCCTGATGTATTTAATTCCGATGCAATTTTTGTGTTTCATCGTCAATGTGAAGGTGCAAGGAATACTGTAAACCGGAAGTGAAGCATCGATATCTAAAACTGGTCTCTCAGCAAAGGCTGAAAGCATAGACGGTAAGAAGACTCACTGTTCTTCTACTTAATTCGGCATTGTGCCTGATGTATTTAATTCCGATGCAATTTTTGTGTTTAATCGTCAAAGTGAAGGCGCAAGGAATACTGTAAACCGGAAGTGAAGCATCGATATCTAAAACTGGTCTCTCAGCAAAAGCTGAAAGCATAGACGGTAAGAGGACTCACTGTTCTTCTACTTAAGTCGGCATTGTGCCTGATGTATTTAATTCCGATGCAATTTTTGTGTTTAATCGTCAAAGTGAAGGTGCAAGGAATACTGTAAACCGGAAGTGAAGGATCGATATCTAAAACTGGTCTCTCAGCAAAGGCTGAAAGCATAGACGGTAAGAAGGCCCACTCTTCTTATACTTAAGTCGGCATTGTGCCTGATGTATTTAATTCCGATGCAATTTTTGTGTTTAATCGTCAAAGTGAAGGTGCAAGGAATACTGCAAACCGGAAGTGAAGCATCGATATCTAAAACTAGTCTCTCAGAAAAAGCTGAAAACATAGACGGTAAGAAGACTCACTGTTCTTCTACTTAAGTGGGCATTGTGCCTGATGTATTTAATTCCGATGCAATTTTTGTGTTTAATCGTCAAAGTGAAGGTGCAAGGAATACTGTAAACCGGAAGTGAAGCATCGATATCTAAAACTGGACTCTCAGCAAAAGCTGAAAGCATAGACGGTAAGAAGACTCACTGTTCTTCTACTTAAGTCGGCATTGTGCCTGATGTATTTAATTCCGATGCAATTTTTGTGTTTAATCGTCAAAGTGAAGGTGCAAGGAATACTGTAAACCGGAAGTGAACCATCGATATCTAAAACTGGTCCCTCAGCAAAGGCTGAAAGCATAGACGGTAAGAAGACCCACTGTTCTTCTACTTAAGTCGGCATTGTGCCTGATGTATTTAATTCCGATGCAATTTTTGTGTTTAATCGTCAAAGTGAAGGTGCAAGGAATACTGCAAACCGGAAGTGAAGCATCGATATCTAAAACTGGTCTCTCAGCAAAAGCTGAAAGCATAGACGGTAAGAAGACTCACTGTTCTTCTACTTAAGTCGGCATTGTGCCTGATGTATTTAATTCCGATGCAATTTTTGTGTTTAATCGTCAAAGTGAAGGTGCAAGGAATACTGTAAACCGGAAGTGAAGCATCGATATCTAAAACTGGTCTCTCAGCAAAGGCTGAAAGCATAGACGGTAAGAAGACCCACTCTTCTTGTACTTAAGTCGGCATTGTGCCTGATGTATTTAATTCCGATGCAATTTTTGTGTTTAATCGTCAAAGTGAAGGTGCAAGGAATACTGCAAACCGGAAGAGAAGCATCGATATCTAAAACTGGTCTCTCAGCAAAGGCTGAAAGCATAGACGGTAAGAAGACCCACTCCTCTTGTACTTAAGTCGGCATTGTGCCTGAGGTATTTAAATCCGATGCAATTTTTGTGTTTAATCGTCAAAGTGAAGGTGCAAGGAATACTGCAAACCGGAAGTGAAGCATCGATATCTAAAAGTGGTCTCTCAGCAAAGGCTGAAAGCATAGACGGTAAGAAGACTCACTGTTCTTCCACTTAAGTCGGCATTGTGGCTTATGTATTTAATTCCGATGCAATTTTTGTGTTTAATCGTCAAAGTGAAGGTGCAAGGAATACTGCAAACCGGAAGTGAAGCATCGATATCTGAAACTGGTCTCTCAGCAAAGGCTGAAAGCATAGACGATAAGAAGACTCACTGTTCTTCTACTTAAGTCGGCATTGTTCCTGATGTATTTAATTCCGATGCAATTTTTGTGTTTAATCGTCAAAGTGAAGGTACAAGGAATACTGAGAGCCGGAAGTGAAGCATCGATATCTAAAACTGGTCTCCCAGCAAAAGCTGAAAGCATAGACGGTAAGAAGACTCACTGTTCTTCTACTTAAGTCGGCATTGTGCCTGATGTATTTAATTCCGATGCAATTTTTGTGTTTCATCGTCAAAGTGAAGGTGCAAGGAATACTGTAAACCGGAAGTGAAGCATCGATATCTAAAACTGGTCTCTCAGCAAAGGTTGAAAGCATAGACGGTAAGAAGACTCACTGTTCTTCTACTTAAGTCGGCATTGTGCCTGATGTTTTTAATTCCGATGCAATTTTTGTGTTTAATCGTCAAAGTCAAGGTGCAAGGAATACTGTAAACCGGAAGTGAGGCATCGCTATCTAAAACTGGACTCTCAGCAAAAGCTGAAAGCATAGACGGTGAGAAGACTCACTGTTCTTCTACTTAAGTCGGCATTGTGCCTGATGTATTTAATTCCGATCCAATTTTTGTGTTTAATCGTCAAAGTGAAGGTGCAAGGAATACTGTAAACAGGAAGTGAAGCATCGATATCTAAAACTGGTCTCTCAGCAAAGGCTGAAAGCATAGACGGTAAGAAGACCCACTCTTCTTGTACTTAAGTCGGCATTGTGCCTGATGTATTTAATTCCGATGCAATTTTTGTGTTTAATCGTCAAAGTGAAGGTGCAAGGAATACTGCAAACCGGAAGTGAAGCATCGATATCTAAAACAGGTCTCTCAGCAAAAGCTGAAAGCATAGACGGTAAGAAGACTCACTGTTCTTCTACTTAAGTGAGCATTGTGCCTGATGTATTTAATTCCGATGCAATTTTTGTGTTTAATCGTCAAAGTGAAGGTGCAAGGAATACTGTAAACCGGAAGTGAAGCATCGATATCTAAAACTGGTCTCCCAGCAAAGGCTGAAAGCATAGACGGTAAGAAGACCCACTCTTCTTGTACTTAAGTCGGCATTGTGCCTGATGTAATTAATTCCGATGCAATTTTTGTGTTTAATCGTCAAAGTGAAGGTGCAAGGAATACTGCAAACCGGAATTGAAGCATCGATATCTAAAAGTGGTCTCTCAGCAAAGGCTGAAAGCATAGACGGTAAGAAGACTCACTGTTCTTCCACTTAAGTCGGCATTGTGCCTGATGTATTTAATTCCGATGCAATTTTCGTGTTTAAACGTCAAAGTGAAGGTGCAAGGAATACTGCAAACCTGAAGTGAAGCATCGATATCTAAAACTGGTCTCTCAGCAAAGGCTGAAAGCATAGACGGTAAGAAGACTCACTGTTCTTCTACTTAAGTCGGCATTGTGCCTGATGTATTTAATTCCGATGCAATTTTTGTGTTTAATCGTCAAAGTGAAGGAGCAAGGAATACTGTAAACCGGAAGTGAAGCATCGATATCTAAAACTGGTCTCTCAGCAAAAGCTGAAAACATAGACGGTTAGAAGACTCACTGTTGTTCTACTTAAGTCGGCATTGTGCCTGATGTATTTAATTCCGATGCAATTCTTGTGTTTCATCGTCAATGTGAAGGTGCAAGGAATACTGTAAACCGGAAGTGAAGCAACGATATCTAAAACTGGTCTCTCAGCAAAGGCTGAAAGCATAGACGGTAAGAAGACTCACTGTTCTTCTACTTAATTCGGCATTGTGCCTGATGTATTTAATTCCGATGCAATTTTTGTGTTTAATCGTCAAAGTGAAGGTGCAAGGAATACTGTAAACCGGAAGTGAAGCATCGATATCTAAAACTGGTCTCTCAGCAAAAGCTGAAAGCATAGACGGTAAGAGGACTCACTGTTCTTCTACTTAAGTCGGCATTGTGCCTGATGTATTTAATTCCGATACAATTTTTGTGTTTAATCGTCAAAGTGAAGGTGCAAGGAATACTGTAAACCGGAAGTGAAGGATCGATATCTAAAACTGGTCTCTCAGCAAAGGCTGAAAGCATAGACGGTAAGAAGGCCCACTCTTCTTGTACTTAAGTCGGCATTGTGCCTGATGTATTTAATTCCGATGCAATTTTTGTGTTTAATCGTCAAAGTGAAGGTGCTAGGAATACTGCAAACCGGAAGTGAAGCATCGATATCTAAAACTGGTCTCTCAGCAAAGGCTGAAAGCATAGACGGTAAGAAGGCCCACTCTTCTTGTACTTAAGTCGGCATTGTGCCTGATGTATTTAATTCCGATGCAATTTTTGTGTTTAATCGTCAAAGTGAAGGTGCAAGGAATACTGTAAACCGGAAGTGAAGCATCGATATCTAAAACTGGTCTCTCAGCAAAGGCTGAAAGCATAGACGGTAAGAAGACTCACTGTACTTCTACTTAAGTCGGCATTGTGCCTGATGTATTTAATTCCGATGCAATTTTTGTGTTTAATCGTCAAAGTGAAGGTGCAAGGAATACTGCAAACCGGAAGTGAAGCATCGATATCTAAAACTGGTCTCTCAGCAAAGGCTGAAAGCATAGACGATAAGAAGACTCACCGTTCTTCTACTTAAGTCGGCATTGTGCCTGATGTATTTAATTCCGATGCAATTTTTGTGTTTAATCGTCAAAGTGAAGGTGCAAGGAATACTGTAAACCGGAAGTAAAGCATCGATATCTAAAACTGGTCTCTCAGCAAAGGCTGAAAGCATAGACGGTAAGAAGACTCACTGTTCTTCTACTTAAGTCGGCATTGTGCCTGATGTATTTAATTCCGATGCAATTTTTGTGTTTAATCGTCAAAGTGAAGGTGCAAGGAATACTGCAAACCGGAAGTGAAGCATCGATATCTAAAACTGGTCTCTCAGCAAAAGCTGAAAGCATAGACGGTAAGAAGACTCACTGTTCTTCTACTTAAGTCGGCATTGTGCCTGATGTATTTAATTCCGATGCAATTTTTGTGTTTAATCGTCAAAGTGAAGGTGCAAGGAATACTGTAAACCGGAAGTGAAGCATCGATATCTAAAACTGGTCTCTCAGCAAAGGCTGAAAGCATAGACGGTAAGAAGACTCACTGTTCTTCTACTTAAGTCGGCATTGTGCCTGATGTATTTAATTCCGATGCAATTTTTGTGTTTAATCGTCAAAGTGAAGATGCAAGGAATACTGTAAACCGGAAGTGAAGCATCGATATCTAAAACTGGACTCTCAGCAAAAGCTGAAAGCATAGACGGTAAGAAGACTCACTGTTCTTCTACTTAAGTCGGCATTGTGCCTGATGTATTTAATTCCGATGCAATTTTTGTGTTTAATCGTCAAAGTGAAGGTGCAAGGAATACTGCAAACCGGAAGTGAAGCATCGATATCTAAAACTGGTCTCTCAGCAAAAGCTGAAAGCATAGACGGTAAGAAGACTCACTGTTCTTCTACTTAAGTCGGCATTGTGCCTGATGTATTTAATTCCGATGCAATTTTTGTGTTTAATCGTCAAAGTGAAGGTGCAAGGAATACTGTAAACCGTAAGTGAAGCATCGATATCTAAAACTGGTCTCTCAGCAAAGGCTGAAAGCATAGACGGTAAGAAGACCCACTCTTCTTGTACTTAAGTCGGCATTGTGCCTGATGTATTTAATTCCGATGCAATGTTTGTGTTTAATCGTCAAAGTGAAGGTGCAAGGAATACTGCAAACCGGAAGAGAAGCATCGATATCTAAAACTGGTCTCTCAGCAAAGGCTGAAAGCATAGACGGTAAGAAGACCCACTCTTCTTGTACTTAAGTCGGCATTGTGCCTGAGGTATTTAAATCCGATGCAATTTTTGTGTTTAATCGTCAAAGTGAAGGTGCAAGGAATACTGCAAACCGGAAGTGAAGCATCGATATCTAAAAGTGGTCTCTCAGCAAAGGCTGAAAGCATAGACGGTAAGAAGACTCACTGTTCTTCCACTTAAGTCGGCATTGTGCCTGATGTATTTAATTCCGATGCAATTTTTGTATTTAATCGTCAAAGTGAAGGTGCAAGGAATACTGCAAGCCGGAAGTGAAGCATCGATATCTAAAACTGGTCTCTCAGCAAAAGCTGAAAGCATAGACGGTAAGAAGACTCACTGTTCTTCTACTTAAGTCGGCATTGTGCCTGATGTATTTAATTCCGATGCAATTTTTGTGTTTCATCGTCAAAGTGAAGGTGCAAGGAATACTGTAAACCGGAAGTGAAGCATCGATATCTAAAACTGGTCTCTCAGCAAATGCTGAAAGCATAGACGGTAAGAAGACTCACTGTTCTTCTACTTAAGTCGGCATTGTGCCTGATGTATTTAATTCCTATGCCATTTTTGTGTTTAATCGTCAAAGTGAAGGTGCAAGGAATACTGTAAACCGGAAGTGAAGCATCGATATCTAATACTGGACTCTCAGCAAAAGCTGAAAGCATAGAGGGTGAGAAGACTTACTGTTCTTCTACTTAAGTCGGCATTTTGCCTGATGTATTTAATTCCGATGCAATTTTTGTGTTTAATCGTCAAAGTGAAGGTGCAAGGAATACTGTAAACAGGAAGTGAAGCATCGATATCTAAAACTGGTCTCTCAGCAAAGGCTGAAAGCATAGACGGTAAGAAGACCCACTCTTCTTGTACTTAAGTCGGCATTGTGCCTGATGTAATTAATTCCGATGCAATTTTTGTGTTTAATCGTCAAAGTGAAGGTGCAAGGAATACTGCAAACCGGAAGTGAAGCATCGATATCTAAAACTGGTCTCTCAGCAAAAGCTGAAAGCATAGACGGTAAGAAGACTCACTGTTCTTCTACTTAAGTCAGCATTGTGCCTGATGTATTTAATTCCGATGCAATTTTTGTGTTTAATCGTCAAAGTGAAGGTGCAAGGAATACTGTAAACCGGAAGTGAAGCATCGATATCTAAAACTGGTCTCTCAGCAAAGGCTGAAAGCATAGACGGTAAGAAGACCCACTCTTCTTGTACTTAAGTCGGCATTGTGCCTGATGTATTTAATTCCGATGCAATTTTTGTGTTTCATCGTCAAAGTGAAGGTCCAAGGAATACTGTAAACCGGAAGTGAAGCATCGATATCTAAAACTGGTCTCTCAGCAAAGGCTGAAAGCATAGACGGTAAGAAGACCCACTCTTCTTGTACTTAAGTCGGCATTGTGCCTGATGTATTTAATTCCGATGCAATTTTTGTGTTTAATCGTCAAAGTGAAGGTGCAAGGAATACTGCAAACCGGAATTGAAGCATCGATATCTAAAAGTGGTCTCTCAGCAAAGGCTGAAAGCATAGACGGTAAGAAGACTCACTGTTCTTCCACTTAAGTCGGCATTGTGCCTGATGTATTTAATTCCGATGCAATTTTTGTGTTTAAACGTCAAAGTGAAGGTGCAAGGAATACTGCAAACCTGAAGTGAAGCATCGATATCTAAAACTGGTCTCTCAGCAAAGGCTGAAAGCATAGACGGTAAGAAGACTCACTGTTCTTCTACTTAAGTCGGCATTGTGCCTGATGTATTTAATTCCGATGCAATTTTTGTGTTTAATCGTCAAAGTGAAGGAGCAAGGAATACTGTAAACCGGAAGTGAAGCATCGATATCTAAAACTGGTCTCTCAGCAAAGGCTGAAAGCATAGACGGTAAGAAGACTCACTGTTCTTCTACTTAAGTCGGCATTGTGCCTGATGTATTTTATTCCGATGCAATTTTTGTGTTTAATCGTCAAAGTGAAGGTGCAAGGAATACTGCAAACCGGAAGTGAAGCATCGATATCTAAAACTGGTCTCTCAGCAAAAGCTGAAAACATAGACGGTAAGAAGACTCACTGTTCTTCTACTTAAGTCGGCATTGTGCCTGATGTATTTAATTCCGATGCAATTTTTGTGTTTCATCGTCAATGTGAAGGTGCAAGGAATACTGTAAACCGGAAGTGAAGCATCGATATCTAAAACTGGTCTCTCAGCAAAGGCTGAAAGCATAGACGGTAAGAAGACTCACTGTTCTTCTACTTAATTCGGCATTGTGCCTGATGTAATTAATTCCGATGCAATTTTTGTGTTTAATCGTCAAAGTGAAGGTGCAAGGAATACTGTAAACCGGAAGTGAAGCATCGATATCTAAAACTGGTCTCTCAGCAAAGGCTGAAAGCATAGACGGTAAGAAGATCCACTCTTCTTGTACTTAAGTCGGCATTGTGCCTGATGTATTTAATTCCGATGCAATTTTTGTGTTTCATCGTCAAAGTGAAGGTCCAAGGCATACTGTAAACCGGAAGTGAAGCATCGATATCTAAAACTGGTCTCTCAGCAAAGGCTGAAAGCATAGACGGTAAGAAGACCCACTCTTCTTGTACTTAAGTCGGCATTGTGCCTGATGTATTTAATTCCGATGCAATTTTTGTGTTTAATCGTCAAAGTGAAGGTGCAAGGAATACTGCAAACCGGAATTGAAGCATCGATATCTAAAAGTGGTCTCTCAGCAAAGGCTGAAAGCATAGACGGTAAGAAGACTCACTGTTCTTCCACTTAAGTCGGCATTGTGCCTGATGTATTTAATTCCGATGCAATTTTTGTGTTTAAACGTCAAAGTGAAGGTGCAAGGAATACTGCAAACCTGAAGTGAAGCATCGATATCTAAAACTGGTCTCTCAGCAAAGGCTGAAAGCATAGACGGTAAGAAGACTCACTGTTCTTCTACTTAAGTCGGCATTGTGCCTGATGTATTTAATTCCGATGCAATTTTTGTGTTTAATCGTCAAAGTGAAGGAGCAAGGAATACTGTAAACCGGAAGTGAAGCATCGATATCTAAAACTGGTCTCTCAGCAAAGGCTGAAAGCATAGACGGTAAGAAGACTCACTGTTCTTCTACTTAAGTCGGCATTGTGCCTGATGTATTTTATTCCGATGCAATTTTTGTGTTTAATCGTCAAAGTGAAGGTGCAAGGAATACTGCAAACCGGAAGTGAAGCATCGATATCTAAAACTGGTCTCTCAACAAAAGCTGAAAACATAGACGGTAAGAAGACTCACTGTTCTTCTACTTAATTCGGCATTGTGCCTGATGTATTTAATTCCGATGCAATTTTTGTGTTTAATCGTCAAAGTGAAGGTGCAAGGAATACTGTAAACCGGAAGTGAAGCATCGATATCTAAAACTGGTCTCTCAGCAAAGGCTGAAAGCATAGACGGTAAGAAGACCCACTCTTCTTGTACTTAAGTCGGCATTGTGCCTGAGGTATTTAAATCCGATGCAATTTTTGTGTTTAATCGTCAAAGTGAAGGTGCAAGGAATACTGCAAACCGGAAGTGAAGCATCGATATCTAAAAGTGGTCTCTCAGCAAAGGCTGAAAGCATAGACGGTAAGAAGACTCACTGTTCTTCCACTTAAGTCGGCATTGTGCCTGATGTATTTAATTCCGATGCAATTTTTGTATTTAATCGTCAAAGTGAAGGTGCAAGGAATACTGCAAGCCGGAAGTGAAGCATCGATATCTAAAACTGGTCTCTCAGCAAAAGCTGAAAGCATAGACGGTAAGAAGACTCACTGTTCTTCTACTTAAGTCGGCATTGTGCCTGATGTATTTAATTCCGATGCAATTTTTGTGTTTCATCGTCAAAGTGAAGGTGCAAGGAATACTGTAAACCGGAAGTGAAGCATCGATATCTAAAACTGGTCTCTCAGCAAATGCTGAAAGCATAGACGGTAAGAAGACTCACTGTTCTTCTACTTAAGTCGGCATTGTGCCTGATGTATTTAATTCCTATGCCATTTTTGTGTTTAATCGTCAAAGTGAAGGTGCAAGGAATACTGTAAACCGGAAGTGAAGCATCGATATCTAATACTGGACTCTCAGCAAAAGCTGAAAGCATAGAGGGTGAGAAGACTTACTGTTCTTCTACTTAAGTCGGCATTTTGCCTGATGTATTTAATTCCGATGCAATTTTTGTGTTTAATCGTCAAAGTGAAGGTGCAAGGAATACTGTAAACAGGAAGTGAAGCATCGATATCTAAAACTGGTCTCTCAGCAAAGGCTGAAAGCATAGACGGTAAGATGACCCACTCTTCTTGTACTTAAGTCGGCATTGTGCCTGATGTATTTAATTCCGATGCAATTTTTGTGTTTAATCGTCAAAGTGAAGGTGCAAGGAATACTGCAAACCGGAAGTGAAGCATCGATATCTAAAACTGGTCTCTCAGCAAAAGCTGAAAGCATAGACGGTAAGAAGACTCACTGTTCTTCTACTTAAGTCAGCATTGTGCCTGATGTATTTAATTCCGATGCAATTTTTGTGTTTAATCGTCAAAGTGAAGGTGCAAGGAATACTGTAAACCGGAAGTGAAGCATCGATATCTAAAACTGGTCTCTCAGCAAATGCTGAAAGCATAGACGGTAAGAAGACTCACTGTTCTTCTACTTAAGTCGGCATTGTGCCTGATGTATTTAATTCCTATGCCATTTTTGTGTTTAATCGTCAAAGTGAAGGTGCAAGGAATACTGTAAACCGGAAGTGAAGCATCGATATCTAATACTGGACTCTCAGCAAAAGCTGAAAGCATAGAGGGTGAGAAGACTTACTGTTCTTCTACTTAAGTCGGCATTTTGCCTGATGTATTTAATTCCGATGCAATTTTTGTGTTTAATCGTCAAAGTGAAGGTGCAAGGAATACTGTAAACAGGAAGTGAAGCATCGATATCTAAAACTGGTCTCTCAGCAAAGGCTGAAAGCATAGACGGTAAGAAGACCCACTCTTCTTGTACTTAAGTCGGCATTGTGCCTGATGTAATTAATTCCGATGCAATTTTTGTGTTTAATCGTCAAAGTGAAGGTGCAAGGAATACTGCAAACCGGAAGTGAAGCATCGATATCTAAAACTGGTCTCTCAGCAAAAGCTGAAAGCATAGACGGTAAGAAGACTCACTGTTCTTCTACTTAAGTCAGCATTGTGCCTGATGTATTTAATTCCGATGCAATTTTTGTGTTTAATCGTCAAAGTGAAGGTGCAAGGAATACTGTAAACCGGAAGTGAAGCATCGATATCTAAAACTGGTCTCTCAGCAAAGGCTGAAAGCATAGACGGTAAGAAGACCCACTCTTCTTGTACTTAAGTCGGCATTGTGCCTGATGTATTTAATTCCGATGCAATTTTTGTGTTTCATCGTCAAAGTGAAGGTCCAAGGAATACTGTAAACCGGAAGTGAAGCATCGATATCTAAAACTGGTCTCTCAGCAAAGGCTGAAAGCATAGACGGTAAGAAGACCCACTCTTCTTGTACTTAAGTCGGCATTGTGCCTGATGTATTTAATTCCGATGCAATTTTTGTGTTTAATCGTCAAAGTGAAGGTGCAAGGAATACTGCAAACCGGAATTGAAGCATCGATATCTAAAAGTGGTCTCTCAGCAAAGGCTGAAAGCATAGACGGTAAGAAGACTCACTGTTCTTCCACTTAAGTCGGCATTGTGCCTGATGTATTTAATTCCGATGCAATTTTTGTGTTTAAACGTCAAAGTGAAGGTGCAAGGAATACTGCAAACCTGAAGTGAAGCATCGATATCTAAAACTGGTCTCTCAGCAAAGGCTGAAAGCATAGACGGTAAGAAGACTCACTGTTCTTCTACTTAAGTCGGCATTGTGCCTGATGTATTTAATTCCGATGCAATTTTTGTGTTTAATCGTCAAAGTGAAGGAGCAAGGAATACTGTAAACCGGAAGTGAAGCATCGATATCTAAAACTGGTCTCTCAGCAAAGGCTGAAAGCATAGACGGTAAGAAGACTCACTGTTCTTCTACTTAAGTCGGCATTGTGCCTGATGTATTTTATTCCGATGCAATTTTTGTGTTTAATCGTCAAAGTGAAGGTGCAAGGAATACTGCAAACCGGAAGTGAAGCATCGATATCTAAAACTGGTCTCTCAGCAAAAGCTGAAAACATAGACGGTAAGAAGACTCACTGTTCTTCTACTTAAGTCGGCATTGTGCCTGATGTATTTAATTCCGATGCAATTTTTGTGTTTCATCGTCAATGTGAAGGTGCAAGGAATACTGTAAACCGGAAGTGAAGCATCGATATCTAAAACTGGTCTCTCAGCAAAGGCTGAAAGCATAGACGGTAAGAAGACTCACTGTTCTTCTACTTAATTCGGCATTGTGCCTGATGTAATTAATTCCGATGCAATTTTTGTGTTTAATCGTCAAAGTGAAGGTGCAAGGAATACTGTAAACCGGAAGTGAAGCATCGATATCTAAAACTGGTCTCTCAGCAAAGGCTGAAAGCATAGACGGTAAGAAGATCCACTCTTCTTGTACTTAAGTCGGCATTGTGCCTGATGTATTTAATTCCGATGCAATTTTTGTGTTTCATCGTCAAAGTGAAGGTCCAAGGCATACTGTAAACCGGAAGTGAAGCATCGATATCTAAAACTGGTCTCTCAGCAAAGGCTGAAAGCATAGACGGTAAGAAGACCCACTCTTCTTGTACTTAAGTCGGCATTGTGCCTGATGTATTTAATTCCGATGCAATTTTTGTGTTTAATCGTCAAAGTGAAGGTGCAAGGAATACTGCAAACCGGAATTGAAGCATCGATATCTAAAAGTGGTCTCTCAGCAAAGGCTGAAAGCATAGACGGTAAGAAGACTCACTGTTCTTCCACTTAAGTCGGCATTGTGCCTGATGTATTTAATTCCGATGCAATTTTTGTGTTTAAACGTCAAAGTGAAGGTGCAAGGAATACTGCAAACCTGAAGTGAAGCATCGATATCTAAAACTGGTCTCTCAGCAAAGGCTGAAAGCATAGACGGTAAGAAGACTCACTGTTCTTCTACTTAAGTCGGCATTGTGCCTGATGTATTTAATTCCGATGCAATTTTTGTGTTTAATCGTCAAAGTGAAGGAGCAAGGAATACTGTAAACCGGAAGTGAAGCATCGATATCTAAAACTGGTCTCTCAGCAAAGGCTGAAAGCATAGACGGTAAGAAGACTCACTGTTCTTCTACTTAAGTCGGCATTGTGCCTGATGTATTTTATTCCGATGCAATTTTTGTGTTTAATCGTCAAAGTGAAGGTGCAAGGAATACTGCAAACCGGAAGTGAAGCATCGATATCTAAAACTGGTCTCTCAACAAAAGCTGAAAACATAGACGGTAAGAAGACTCACTGTTCTTCTACTTAATTCGGCATTGTGCCTGATGTATTTAATTCCGATGCAATTTTTGTGTTTAATCGTCAAAGTGAAGGTGCAAGGAATACTGTAAACCGGAAGTGAAGCATCGATATCTAAAACTGGTCTCTCAGCAAAGGCTGAAAGCATAGACGGTAAGAAGACCCACTCTTCTTGTACTTAAGTCGGCATTGTGCCTGAGGTATTTAAATCCGATGCAATTTTTGTGTTTAATCGTCAAAGTGAAGGTGCAAGGAATACTGCAAACCGGAAGTGAAGCATCGATATCTAAAAGTGGTCTCTCAGCAAAGGCTGAAAGCATAGACGGTAAGAAGACTCACTGTTCTTCCACTTAAGTCGGCATTGTGCCTGATGTATTTAATTCCGATGCAATTTTTGTATTTAATCGTCAAAGTGAAGGTGCAAGGAATACTGCAAGCCGGAAGTGAAGCATCGATATCTAAAACTGGTCTCTCAGCAAAAGCTGAAAGCATAGACGGTAAGAAGACTCACTGTTCTTCTACTTAAGTCGGCATTGTGCCTGATGTATTTAATTCCGATGCAATTTTTGTGTTTCATCGTCAAAGTGAAGGTGCAAGGAATACTGTAAACCGGAAGTGAAGCATCGATATCTAAAACTGGTCTCTCAGCAAATGCTGAAAGCATAGACGGTAAGAAGACTCACTGTTCTTCTACTTAAGTCGGCATTGTGCCTGATGTATTTAATTCCTATGCCATTTTTGTGTTTAATCGTCAAAGTGAAGGTGCAAGGAATACTGTAAACCGGAAGTGAAGCATCGATATCTAATACTGGACTCTCAGCAAAAGCTGAAAGCATAGAGGGTGAGAAGACTTACTGTTCTTCTACTTAAGTCGGCATTTTGCCTGATGTATTTAATTCCGATGCAATTTTTGTGTTTAATCGTCAAAGTGAAGGTGCAAGGAATACTGTAAACAGGAAGTGAAGCATCGATATCTAAAACTGGTCTCTCAGCAAAGGCTGAAAGCATAGACGGTAAGATGACCCACTCTTCTTGTACTTAAGTCGGCATTGTGCCTGATGTATTTAATTCCGATGCAATTTTTGTGTTTAATCGTCAAAGTGAAGGTGCAAGGAATACTGCAAACCGGAAGTGAAGCATCGATATCTAAAACTGGTCTCTCAGCAAAAGCTGAAAGCATAGACGGTAAGAAGACTCACTGTTCTTCTACTTAAGTCAGCATTGTGCCTGATGTATTTAATTCCGATGCAATTTTTGTGTTTAATCGTCAAAGTGAAGGTGCAAGGAATACTGTAAACCGGAAGTGAAGCATCGATATCTAAAACTGGTCTCTCAGCAAAGGCTGATAGCATAGACGGTAAGAAGACCCACTCTTCTTGTACTTAAGTCGGCATTGTGCCTGATGTATTTAATTCCGATGCAATTTTTGTGTTTCATCGTCAAAGTGAAGGTCCAAGGAATACTGTAAACCGGAAGTGAAGCATCGATATCTAAAACTGGTCTCTCAGCAAAGGCTGAAAGCATAGACGGTAAGAAGACCCACTCTTCTTGTACTTAAGACGGCATTGTGCCTGATGTATTTAATTCCGATGCAATTTTTGTGTTTAATCGTCAAAGTGAAGGTGCAAGGAATACTGCAAACCGGAATTGAAGCATCGATATCTAAAAGTGGTCTCTCAGCAAAGGCTGAAAGCATAGACGGTAAGAAGACTCACTGTTCTTCCACTTAAGTCGGCATTGTGCCTGATGTATTTAATTCCGATGCAATTTTTGTGTTTAAACGTCAAAGTGAAGGTGCAAGGAATACTGCAAACCTGAAGTGAAGCATCGATATCTAAAACTGGTCTCTCAGCAAAGGCTGAAGGCATAGACGGTAAGAAGACTCACTGTTCTTCTACTTAAGTCGGCATTGTGCCTGATGTATTTAATTCCGATGCAATTTTTGTGTTTAATCGTCAAAGTGAAGGAGCAAGGAATACTGTAAACCGGAAGTGAAGCATCGATATCTAAAACTGGTCTCTCAGCAAAGGCTGAAAGCATAGACGGTAAGAAGACTCACTGTTCTTCTACTTAAGTCGGCATTGTGCCTGATGTATTTTATTCCGATGCAATTTTTGTGTTTAATCGTCAAAGTGAAGGTGCAAGGAATACTGCAAACCGGAAGTGAAGCATCGATATCTAAAACTGGTCTCTCAGCAAAAGCTGAAAACATAGACGGTAAGAAGACTCACTGTTCTTCTACTTAAGTCGGCATTGTGCCTGATGTATTTAATTCCGATGCAATTTTTGTGTTTCATCGTCAATGTGAAGGTGCAAGGAATACTGTAAACCGGAAGTGAAGCATCGATATCTAAAACTGGTCTCTCAGCAAAGGCTGAAAGCATAGACGGTAAGAAGACTCACTGTTCTTCTACTTAATTCGGCATTGTGCCTGATGTAATTAATTCCGATGCAATTTTTGTGTTTAATCGTCAAAGTGAAGGTGCAAGGAATACTGTAAACCGGAAGTGAAGCATCGATATCTAAAACTGGTCTCTCAGCAAAGGCTGAAAGCATAGACGGTAAGAAGATCCACTCTTCTTGTACTTAAGTCGGCATTGTGCCTGATGTATTTAATTCCGATGCAATTTTTGTGTTTCATCGTCAAAGTGAAGGTCCAAGGCATACTGTAAACCGGAAGTGAAGCATCGATATCTAAAACTGGTCTCTCAGCAAAGGCTGAAAGCATAGACGGTAAGAAGACCCACTCTTCTTGTACTTAAGTCGGCATTGTGCCTGATGTATTTAATTCCGATGCAATTTTTGTGTTTAATCGTCAAAGTGAAGGTGCAAGGAATACTGCAAACCGGAATTGAAGCATCGATATCTAAAAGTGGTCTCTCAGCAAAGGCTGAAAGCATAGACGGTAAGAAGACTCACTGTTCTTCCACTTAAGTCGGCATTGTGCCTGATGTATTTAATTCCGATGCAATTTTTGTGTTTAAACGTCAAAGTGAAGGTGCAAGGAATACTGCAAACCTGAAGTGAAGCATCGATATCTAAAACTGGTCTCTCAGCAAAGGCTGAAAGCATAGACGGTAAGAAGACTCACTGTTCTTCTACTTAAGTCGGCATTGTGCCTGATGTATTTAATTCCGATGCAATTTTTGTGTTTAATCGTCAAAGTGAAGGAGCAAGGAATACTGTAAACCGGAAGTGAAGCATCGATATCTAAAACTGGTCTCTCAGCAAAGGCTGAAAGCATAGACGGTAAGAAGACTCACTGTTCTTCTACTTAAGTCGGCATTGTGCCTGATGTATTTTATTCCGATGCAATTTTTGTGTTTAATCGTCAAAGTGAAGGTGCAAGGAATACTGCAAACCGGAAGTGAAGCATCGATATCTAAAACTGGTCTCTCAACAAAAGCTGAAAACATAGACGGTAAGAAGACTCACTGTTCTTCTACTTAATTCGGCATTGTGCCTGATGTATTTAATTCCGATGCAATTTTTGTGTTTAATCGTCAAAGTGAAGGTGCAAGGAATACTGTAAACCGGAAGTGAAGCATCGATATCTAAAACTGGTCTCTCAGCAAAAGCTGAAAACATAGACGGTAAGAGGACTCACTGTTCTTCTACTTAAGTCGGCATTGTGCCTGATGTATTTTATTCCGATGCAATTTTTGTGTTTAATCGTCAAAGTGAAGGTGCAAGGAATACTGTAAACCGGAAGTGAAGCATCGATATCTAAAACTGGTCTCTCAGCAAAGGCTGAAAGCATAGACGGTAAGAAGACTCACTGTTCTTCTACTTAAGTCGGCATTGTGCCTGATGTATTTAATTCCGATGCAATTTTTGTGTTTAATCGTCAAAGTGAAGGTGCAAGGAATACTGCAAACCGGAAGTGAAGCATCGATATCTAAAACTGGTCTCTCAGCAAAGGCTGAAAGCATAGACGATAAGAAGACTCACCGTTCTTCTACTTAAGTCGCCATTGTGCCTGATGTATTTAATTCCGATGCAATTTTTGTGTTTAATCGTCAAAGTGAAGGTGCAAGGAATACTGTAAACCGGAAGTGAAGCATCGATATCTAAAACTGGTCTCTCAGCAAAGGCTGAAAGCATAGACGGTAAGAAGACTCACTGTTCTTCTACTTAAGTCGGCATTGTGCCTGATGTATTTAATTCCGATGCAATTTTTGTGTTTAATCGTCAAAGTGAAGGTGCAAGGAATACTGCAAACCGGAAGTGAAGCATCGATATCTAAAACTGGTCTCTCAGCAAAAGCTGAAAGCATAGACGGTAAGAAGACTCACTGTTTTTCTACTTAAGTCGGCATTGTGCCTGATGTATTTAATTCCGATGCAATTTTTGTGTTTCATCGTCAAAGTGAAGGTGCAAGGAATACTGCAAACCGGAAGAGAAGCATCGATATCTAAAACTGGTCTCTCAGCAAAGGCTGAAAGCATAGACGGTAAGAAGACCCACTCTTCTTGTACTTAAGTCGGCATTGTGCCTGATGTATTTAATTCCGATGCAATTTTTGTGTTTAATCGTCAAAGTGAAGGTGCAAGGAATACTGTAAACAGGAAGTGAAGCATCGATATCTAAAACTGGACTCTCAGCAAAAGCTGAAAGCATAGACGGTAAGAAGACTCACTGTTCTTCTACTTAAGTCGGCATTGTGCCTGATGTATTTAATTCCGATGCAATTTTTGTGTTTAATCGTCAAAGTGAATGTGCAAGGAATACTGCAAGCCGGAAGTGAAGCATCGATATCTAAAACTGGTCTCTCAGCAAAAGCTGAAAGCATAGACGGTAAGAAGACTCACTGTTCTTCTACTTAAGTCGGCATTGTGCCTGATGTATTTAATTCCGATGCAATTTTTGTCTTTCATCGTCAAAGTGAAGGTGCAAGGAATACTGTAAACCGGAAGTGAAGCATCGATATCTAAAACTGGTCTCTCAGCAAAGGCTGAAAGCATAGACGGTAAGAAGACTCACTGTTTTTATACTTAAGTCGGCATTGTGCCTGATGTATTTAATTCCGATGCAATTTTTGTGTTTAATCGTCAAAGTGAAGGTGCAGGAATACTGTAAACCGGAAGTGAAGCATCGATATCTAAAACTGGACTCTCAGCTAAAGCTGAAAGCATAGACGGTGAGAAGACTCACTGTTCTTCTACTTAAGTCGGCATTTTGCCTGATGTAATTAATTCCGATGCAATTTTTATGTTTAATCGTCAAAGTGAAGGTGCAAGGAATACTGTAAACCGGAAGTGAAGCATCGATATCTAAAACTGGTCTCTCAGCAAAGGCTGAAAGCATAGACGGTAAGAAGACCCACTCTTCTTGTACTTAAGTCGGCATTGTGCCTGATGTATTTAATTCCGATGCAATTTTTGTGTTTAATCGTCAAAGTGAAGGTGCAAGGAATACTGCAAACCGGAAGTGAAGCATCGATATCTAAAACTGGTCTCTCAGCAAAGGCTGAAAGCATAGACGGTAAGAAGACTCACTGTTCCTCCACTTAAGTCGGCATTGTGCCTGATGTATTTAATTCCGATGCAATTTTTGTGTTTAAACGTCAAAGTGAAGGTGCAAGGAATACTGCAAACCTGAAGTGAAGCATCGATATCTAAAACTGGTCTCTCAGCAAAGGCTGAAAGCATAGACGGTGAGAAGACTCACTGTTCTTCTACTTAAGTCGGCATTGTGCCTGATGTATTTAATTCCGATGCAATTTTTGTGTTTAATCGTCAAAGTGAAGGAGCAAGGAATACTGTAAACCGGAAGTGAAGCATCGATATCTAAAACTGGTCTCTCAGCAAAGGCTGAAAGCATAGACGGTAAGAAGACTCACTGTTCTTCTACTTAAGTCGGCATTGTGCCGGATGTATTTTATTCCGATGCAATTTTTGTGTTTAATCGTCAAAGTGAAGGTGCAAGGAATACTGCAAACCGGAAGTGAAGCATCGATATCTAAAACTGGTCTCTCAGCAAAAGCTGAAAACATAGACGGTAAGAAGACTCACTGTTCTTCTACTTAAGTCGGCATTGTGCCTGATGTATTTAATTCCGATGTAATTTTTGTGTTTCATCGTCAATGTGAAGGTGCAAGGAATACTGTAAACCGGAAGTGAAGCATCGATATCTAAAACTGGTCTCTCAGCAAAGGCTGAAAGCATAGACGGTAAGAAGACACACTGTTCTTCTACTTAATTCGGCATTGTGCCTGATGTATTTAATTCCGATGCAATTTTTGTGTTTAATCGTCAAAGTGAAGGTGCAAGGAATACTGTAAACCGGAAGTGAAACATCGATATCTAAAACTGGTCTCTCAGCAAAATCTGAAAGCATAGACGGTAAGAGGACTCACTGTTCTTCTACTTAAGTCGGCATTGTGCCTGATGTATTTAATTCCGATGCAATTTTTGTGTTTAATCGTCAAAGTGAAGGTGCATGGAATACTGTAAACCGGAAGTGAAGCATCGATATCTAAAACTGGTCTCTCAGCAAAGGCTGAAAGCATAGACGGTAAGAAGACTCACTGTTCTTCTACTTAAGTCGGCATTGTGCCTGATGTATTTAATTCCGATGCAATGTTTGTGCTTAATCGTCAAAGTGAAGGTGCAAGGAATACTGCAAACCGGAAGTGAAGCATCGATATCTAAAACTGGTCTCTCAGCAAAAGCAGAAAGCATAGACGGTAAGAAGACTCACTGTTCTTCTACTTAAGTCGGCATTGTGCCTGATGTATTTAATTCCGATGCAATTTTTGTGATTCATCGTCAAAGTGAAGGTGCAAGGAATACTGTAAACCGGAAGTGAAGCATCGATATCTAAAACTGGTCTCTCAGCAAAGGCTGAAAGCATAGACGGTAAGAAGACTCACTGTTCTTCTACTTAAGTCGGCATTGTGCCTGATGTATTTAATTCCGATGCAATTTTCGTGTTTAATCGTCAAAGTGAAGGTGCAAGGAATACTGCAAACAGGAAGTGAAGCATCGATATCTAAAACTGGTCTCTCAGCAAAGGCTGAAAGCATAGACGGTAAGAAGACTCACTGTTCTTCTACTTAAGTCGGCATTGTGCCTGATGTATTTAATTCCGATGCAATTTTTGTGTTTAATCGTCATAGTGAAGGTGCAAGGAATACTGCAAACCGGAAGTGAAGCATCGATATCTAAAAGTGGTCTCTCAGCAAAGGCTGAAAGCATAGACGGTAAGAAGACTCACTGTTCTTCCACTTAAGTCGGCATTGTGCCTGATGTATTTAATTCCGATGCAATTTTTGTGTTTAATCGTCAAAGTGAAGGCCCAAGGAATACTGCAAACCGGAAGTGAAGCATCGATATCTAAAACTGGTCTCTCAGCAAAGGCTGAAAGCATAGACGATAAGAAGACTCACTGTTCTTCTACTTAAGTCGGCATTGTGCCTGATGTATTTAATTCCGATGCAATTTTTGTGTTTAATCGTCAAAGTGAAGGTGCAAGGAATACTGTAAACCGGAAGTGAAGCATCGATATCTAAAACTGGTCTCTCAGCAAAGGCTGAAATCATAGACGGTAAGAAGACTCACTGTTCTTCTACTTAAGTCAGCATTGTGCCTGATGTATTTAATTCCGATGCAATTATTGTGTTTAATCGTCAAAGTGAAGGTGCAAGGAATACTGTAAACCGGAAGTGAGGCATCGATATCTAAAACTGGTCTCTCAGCAAAGGCTGAAAGCATAGACTGTAAGAAGACCCACTCTTCTTGTACTTAAGTCGGCTTTGTGCCTGATGTATTTAATTCCGATGCAATTTTTGTGCTTCATCGTCAAAGTGAAGGTCCAAGGAATACTGTAAACCGGAAGTGAAGCATCGATATCTAAAACTGGTCTCTCAGCAAAGGCTGAAATTATAGACGGTAAGAAGACCCACTCTTCTTGTACTTAAGTCGGCATTTTGCCTGATGTATTTAATTCCGATGCAATTTTTGTGTTTAATCGTCAAAGTGAAGGTGCAAGGAATACTGCAAACCGGAATTGAAGCATCGATATCTAAAAGTGGTCTCTCAGCAAAGGCTGAAAGCATAGACGGTAAGAAGACTCACTGTTGTTCCACTTAAGTCGGCATTGTGCCTGATGTATTTAATTCCGATGCAATTTTTGTGTTTAAACGTCAAAGTGAAGGTGCAAGGAATACTGCAAACCTGAAGTGAAGCATCGATATCTGAAACTGGTCTCTCAGCAAAAGCTGAAAGCATAGACGGTAAGAAGACTCACCGTTCTTCTACTTCAGTCGGCATTGTGCCTGATGTATTTAATTCCGATGCAATTTTTGTGTTTAATCGTCAAAGTGAAGGTGCAAGGAATACTGTAAACCGGAAGTGAAGCATTGATATCTAAAACTGGTCTCTCAGCAAAAGCTGAAAGCATAGACGGTAAGAGGACTCACTGTTCTTCTACTTAAGTCGGCATTATGCCTGATGTATTTAATTCCGATGCAATTTTTGTGTTTAATCGTCAAAGTGAAGGTGCAAGGAATACTGTAAACCGGAAGTGAAGCATCGATATCTAAAACTGGTCTCTCAGCAAAGGCTGAAAGCATAGACGGTAAGAAGACTCACTGTTCTTCTACTTAAGTCGGCATTGTGCCTGATGTATTTAATTCCGATGCAATTTTTGTGTTTAATCGTCAAAGTGAAGGTGCAAGGAATACTGCAAACCGGAAGTGAAGCATCGATATCTAAAACTGGTCTCTCAGCAAAAGCTGAAAGCATAGACGGTAAGAAGACTCACTGTTCTTCTACTTAAGTCGGCATTGTGCCTGATGTATTTAATTCCGATGCAATTTTTGTGTTTCATCGTCAAAGTGAAGGTGCAAGGAATACTGTAAACCGGAAGTGAAGCATCGATATCTAAAACTGGTCTCTCAGCAAAGGCTGAAAGCATAGACGGTAAGAAGACTCACTGTTCTTCTACTTAAGTCGGCATTGTGCCTGATGTATTTAATTCCGATGCAATTTTGGTGTTTAATCGTCAAAGTGATGGTGCAAGGAATACTGCAAACAGGAAGTGAAGCATCGATATCTAAAACTGGTTTCTCAGCAAAAGCTGAAAGCATAGACGGTAAGAAGACTCACTGTTCTTCTACTTAAGTCGGCATTGTGCCTGATGTATTTAATTCCGATGCAATTTTTGTGTTTAATCGTCAAAGTGAAGGTGCAAGGAATACTGTAAACTGGAAGTGAAGCATCGATATCTAAAACTGGTCTCTCAGCAAAGGCTGAAAGCATAGACGGTAAGAAGACTCACTCTTCTTGTACTTAAGTCGGCATTGTGCCTGATGTATTTAATTCCGATGCAATTTTTGTGTTTAATCGTCAAAGTGAAGGTGCAAGGAATACTGCAAACCGGAAGAGAAGCATCGATATCTAAAACTGGTCTCTCAGCAAAGGCTGAAAGCATAGACGGTAAGAAGACCCACTCTTCTTGTACTTAAGTCGGCATTGTGCCTGATGTATTTAATTCCGATGCAATTTTTGTGTTTAATCGTCAAAGTGAAGGTGCAAGGAATACTGTAAACAGGAAGTGAAGCATCGATATCTAAAACTGGTCTCTCAGCAAAGGCTGAAAGCATAGACGGTAAGAAGACCCACTCTTCTTGTACTTAAGTCCGCATTGTGCCTGATGTATTTAATTCCGATGCAATTTTTGTGTTTAATCGTCAAAGTGAAGGTGCAAGGAATACTGCAATCCGGAAGTGAAGCATCGATATCTAAAACTGGTCTCTCAGCAAAAGCTGAAAGCATAGACGGTAAGAAGACTCGCTGTTCTTCTACTTAAGTCAGCATTGTGCCTGATGTATTTAATTCCGATGCAATTATTGTATTTAATCGTCAAAGTGAAGGTGCAAGGAATACTGTAAACCGGAAGTGAAGCATCGATATCTAAAACTGGTCTCTCAGCAAAGGCTGAAAGCATAGACTGTAAGAAGACCCACTCTTCTTGTACTTAAGTCGGCATTGTGCCTGATGTATTTAATTCCGATGCAATTTTTGTGTTTCATCGTCAAAGTGAATGTCCAAGGAATACTGTAAACCGGAAGTGAAGCATCGATATCTAAAACTGGTCTCTCAGCAAAGGCTGAAAGCATAGACGGTAAGAAGACCCACTCTTCTTGTACTTAAGTCGGCATTGTGCCTGATGTATTTAATTCCGATGCAATTTTTGTGTTTAATCGGCAAAGTGAAGGTGCAAGGAATACTGCAAACCGGAATTGAAGCATCGATATCTAAAAGTGGTCTCTCAGCAAAGGCTGAAAGCATAGACGGTAAGAAGACTCACTGTTCTTCCACTTAAGTCGGCATTGTGCCTGATGTATTTAATTCCGATGCAATTTTTGTGTTTAAACGTCAAAGTGAAGGTGCAAGGAATACTGCAAACCTGAAGTGAAGCATCGATATCTAAAACTGGTCTCTCAGCAAAGGCTGAAAGCATAGACGGTAAGAAGACTCACTGTTCTTCTACTTAAGTCGGCATTGTGCCTGATGTATTTAATTCCGATGCAATTTTTGAGTTTAATCGTCAAAGTGAAGGAGCAAGGAATACTGTAAACCGGAAGTGAAGCATCGATATCTAAAACTGGTCTCTCAGCAAAGGCTGAAAGCATAGACGGTAAGAAGACTCACTGTTCTTCTACTTAAGTCGGCATTGTGCCTGATGTATTTTATTCCGATGCAATTTTTGTGTTTAATCGTCAAAGTGAAGGTGCAAGGAATACTGCAAACCGGAAGTGAAGCATCGATATCTAAAACTGGTCTCTCAGCAAAAGCTGAAAACATAGACGGTAAGTAGACTCACTGTTCTTCTACTTAAGTCGGCATTGTGCCTGATGTATTTAATTCCGATGCAATTTTTGTGTTTATTCGTCAAAGTGAAGGTGCAAGGAATACTGTAAACCGGAAGTGAAGCATCGATTTCTAAAACTGGTCTCTCGGCAAAGGCTGAAAGCATAGACGGTAAGAAGACTCACGCTTCTTGTACTTAAGTCGGCATTGTGCCTGATGTATTTAATTCCGATGCAATTTTTGTGTTTAATCGTCAAAGTGAAGGTGCAAGGAATACTGCAAACCGGAAGAGAAGCATCGATATCTAAAACTGGTCTCTCAGCAAAGGCTGAAAGCATAGACGGTAAGAAGACCCACTCTTCTTGTACTTAAGTCGGCATTGTGCCTGATGTATTTAATTCCGATGCAATTTTTGTGTTTAATCGTCAAAGTGAAGGTGCAAGGAATACTGTAAACAGGAAGTGAAGCATCGATAGCTAAAACTGGTCTCTCAGCAAAGGCTGAAAGCATAGACGGTAAGAAGACCCACTCTTCTTGTACTTAAGTCGGCATTGTGCCTGATGTATTTAATTCCGATGCAATTTTTGTGTTTAATCGTCAAAGTGAAGGTGCAAGGAATACTGCAAACCGGAAGTGAAGCATCGATATCTAAAACTGGTCTCTCAGCAAAAGCTGAAAGCATAGACGGTAAGAAGACTCACTGTTCTTCTACTTAAGTCAGCATTATGCCTGATGTATTTAATTCCGATGCAATTTTTGTGTTTAATAGTCAAAGTGAAGGTGCAAGGAATACTGTAAACCGGAAGTGAAGCATCGATATCTAAAACTGGTCTCTCAGCAAAGGCTGAAAGCATAGACGGTAAGAAGACCCACTCTTCTTGTACTTAAGTCGGCATTGTGCCTGATGTATTTAATTCCGATGCAATTTTTGTGTTTCATCGTCAAAGTGAAGGTCCAAGGAATACTGTAAACCGGAAGTGAAGCATCGATATCTTAAACTGGTCTCTCAGCAAAGGCTGAAAGCATAGACGGTAAGAAGACCCACTCTTCTTGTACTTAAGTCGGCATTGTGCCTGATGTATTTAATTCCGATGCAATTTTTGTGTTTAATCGTCAAAATGAAGGTGCAAGGAATACTGCAAACCGGAATTGAAGCATCGATATCTAAAAGTGGTCTCTCAGCAAAGGCTGAAAGCATAGACGGTAAGAAGACTCACTGTTCTTCCACTTAAGTCGGCATTGTGCCTGATGTATTTATTTCCGATGCAATTTTTGTGTTTAAACGTCAAACTGAAGGTGCAAGGAATACTGCAAACCTGAAGTGAAGCATCGATATCTAAAACTGGTCTCTCAGCAAAGGCTGAAAGCATAGACGGTAAGAAGACTCACTGTTCTTCTACTTAAGTCGGCATTGTGCCTGATGTATTTAATTCCGATGCAATTTTGGTGTTTAATCGTCAAAGTGAAGGAGCAATGAATACTGTAAACCGGAAGTGAAGCATCGATATCTAAAACTGGTCTCTCAGCAAAGGCTGAAAGCATAGACGGTAAGAAGACTCACTGTTCTTCTACTTAAGTCGGCATTGTGCCTGATGTATTTTATTCCGATGCAATTTTTGTGTTTAATCGTCAAAGTGAAGGTGCAAGGAATACTGCAAACCGGAAGTGAAGCATCGATATCTAAAACTGGTCTCTCAGCAAAAGCTGAAAACATAGACGGTAAGAAGACTCACTGTTCTTCTACTTAAGTCGGCATTGTGCCTGTTGTATTTAATTCCGATGCAATTTTTGTGTTTAATCGTCAAAGTGAAGGTGCAAGGAATACTGCAAACCAGAAGTGAAGCATCGATATCTAAAACTGGTCTCTCAGCAAAGGCTGAAAGCATAGACGGTAAGAAGACTCACTGTTCTTCTACTGAAGTCGGCATTGTGCCTGATGTATTTAATTCCGATGCAATTTTTGTGTTTAATCGTCAAAGTGAAGGTGCAAGGAATACTGTAAACCGGAAGTGAAGCATCGATATCTAAAACTGGTCTCTCAGCAAAGGCTGAAAGCATAGACGGTAAGAAGACTCACTGTTCTTCTACTTAAGTCGGCATTGCGCCTGATGTATTTAATTCCGATGCAACTTTTGTGTTTAATCGTCAAAGTGAAGGTGCAAGGAATACTGCAAACCGGAAGTGAAGCATCGATATCTAAAACTGGTCTCTCAGCAAAGGCTGAAAGCATAGACGATAAGAAGACTCACCGTTCTTCTACTTAAGTCGGCATTGTGCCTGATGTATTTAATTCCGATGCAATTTTTGTGTTTAATCGTCAAAGTGAAGGTGCAAGGAATAGTGTAAACCGGAAGTGAAGCATCGATATCTAAAACTGGTCTCTCAGCAAAGGCTGAAAGCATAGACGGTAAGAAGACTCACTGTTCTTCTACTTAAGTCGGCATTGTGCCTGATGTATTTAATTCCGATGCAATTTTTGTGTTTAATCGTCAAAGTGAAGGTGCAAGGAATACTGCAAACCGGAAGTGAAGCATCGATATCTAAAACTGGTCTCTCAGCAAAAGCTGAAAGCATAGACGGTAAGAAGACTCACTGTTCTTCTACTTAAGTCGGCATTGTGCCTGATGTATTTAATTCCGATGCAATTTTTGTGTTTCATCGTCAAAGTGAAGGTGCAAGGAATACTGTAAACCGGAAGTGAAGCATCGATATCTAAAACTGGTCTCACAGCAAAGGCTGAAAGCATAGACGGTTAGAAGACTCACTGTTCTTCTACTTAAGTCGGCATTGTGCCTGATGTATTTAATTCCGATGCAATTTTTGTGTTTAATCGTCAAAGTGAAGGTGCAAGGAATACTGTAAACAGGAAGTGAAGCATCGATATCTAAAACTGGTCTCTCAGCAAAGGCTGAAAGCATAGACGGTAAGAAGACCCACTCTTCTTGTACTTAAGTCGGCATTGTGCCTGATGTATTTAATTCCGATGCAATTTTTGTGTTTAATCGTCAAAGTGAAGGTGCAAGGAATACTGCAAACCGGAAGAGAAGCATCGATATCTAAAACTGGTCTCTCAGCAAAGGCTGAAAGCATAGACGGTAAGAAGACCCACTCTTCTTGTACTTAAGTCGGCATTGTGCCTGATGTATTTAATTCCGATGCAATTTTTGTGTTTCATCGTCAAAGTGAAGGTCCAAGGAATACTGTAAACCGGAAGTGAAGCATCGATATCTAAAACTGGTCTCTCAGCAAAGGCTGAAAGCATAGACGGTAAGAAGACCCACTCTTCTTGTACTTAAGTCGGCATTGTGCCTGATGTATTTAATTCCGATGCAATTTTTGTGTTTAATCGTCAAAGTGAAGGTGCAAGGAATACTGCAAACCTGAAGTGAAGCATCGATATCTAAAACTCGTCTCTCAGCAAAGGCTGAAAGCATAGACGGTAAGAAGACTCACTGTTCCTCCACTTAAGTCGGCATTGTGCCTGATGTATTTAATTCCGATGCAATTTTTGTGTTTAAACGTCAAAGTGAAGGTGCAAGGAATACTGCAAACCTGAAGTGAAGCATCGATATCTAAAACTGGTCTCTCAGCAAAGGCTGAAAGCATAGACGGTAAGAAGACTCAATGTTCTTCTACTTAAGTCGGCATTGTGCCTGATGTATTTAATTCCGATTCAATTTTTGTGTTTAATCGTCAAAGTGAAGGAGCAAGGAATACTGTAAACCGGAAGTGAAGCATCGATATCTAAAACTGGTCTCTCAGCAAAGGCTGAAAGCATAGACGGTAAGAAGACTCACTGTTCTTCTACTTAAGTCGGCATTGTGCCTGATGTATTTAATTCCGATGCAATTTTTGTGTTTCATCGTCAATGTGAAGGTGCAAGGAATACTGTAAACCGGAAGTGAAGCATCGATATCTAAAACTGGTCTCTCAGCAAAGGCTGAAAGCATAGACGGTAAGAAGACTCACTGTTCTTCTACTTAATTCGGCATTGTGCCTGATGTATTTAATTCCGATGCAATTTTTGTGTTTAATCGTCAAAGTGAAGGTGCAAGGAATACTGTAAACCGGAAGTGAAGCATCGATATCTAAAACTGGTCTCTCAGCAAAATCTGAAAGCATAGACGGTAAGAGGACTCACTGTTCTTCTACTTAAGTCGGCATTGTGCCTGATGTAATTAATACCGATGCAATTTTTGTGTTTAATCGTCAAAGTGAAGGTGCAAGGAATACTGTAAACCGGAAGTGAAGCATCGATATCTAAAACTGGTCTCTCAGCAAAGGCTGAAAGCATAGACGGTAAGAAGGCCCACTCTTCTTGTACTTAAGTCGGCATTGTGCCTGATGTATTTAATTCCGATGCAATTTTTGTGTTTAATCGTCAAAGTGAAGGTGCAAGGAATACTGCAAACCGGAAGTGAAGCATCGATATCTAAATCTAGTCTCTCAGAAAAAGCTGAAAACATAGACGGTAAGAAGACTCACTGTTCTTCTACTTAAGTCGGCATTGTGCCTGATGTATTTAATTCCGATGCAATTTTTGTATTTAATCGTCAAAGTGAAGGTGCAAGGAATACTGCAAACCGGAAGTGAAGCATCGATATCTAAAACTGGTCTCTCAGCAAAAGCTGAAAACATAGACGGTAAGAAGACTCACTGTTCTTCTACTTAAGTCGGCATTGTGCCTGATGTATTTAATTCCGATGCAATTTTTGTGTTTCATCGTCAATGTGAAGGTGCAAGGAATACTGTAAACCGGAAGTGAAGCATCGATATCTAAAACTGGTCTCTCAGCAAAGGCTGAAAGCATAGACGGTAAGAAGACTCACTGTTCTTCTACTTAATTCGGCATTGTGCCTGATGTATTTAATTCCGATGCAATTTTTGTGTTTAATCGTCAAAGTGAAGGTGCAAGGAATACTGTAAACCGGAAGTGAAGCATCGATATCTAAAACTGGTCTCTCAGCAAAATCTGAAAGCATAGACGGTAAGAGGACTCACTGTTCTTCTACTTAAGTCGGCATTGTGCCTGATGTAATTAATACCGATGCAATTTTTGTGTTTAATCGTCAAAGTGAAGGTGCAAGGAATACTGTAAACCGGAAGTGAAGCATCGATATCTAAAACTGGTCTCTCAGCAAAGGCTGAAAGCATAGACGGTAAGAAGGCCCACTCTTCTTGTACTTAAGTCGGCATTGTGCCTGATGTATTTAATTCCGATGCAATTTTTGTGTTTAATCGTCAAAGTGAAGGTGCAAGGAATACTGCAAACCGGAAGTGAAGCATCGATATCTAAATCTAGTCTCTCAGAAAAAGCTGAAAACATAGACGGTAAGAAGACTCACTGTTCTTCTACTTAAGTCGGCATTGTGCCTGATGTATTTAATTCCGATGCAATTTTTGTGTTTAATCGTCAAAGTGAAGGTGCAAGGAATACTGCAAACCAGAAGTGAAGCATCGATATCTAAAACTGGTCTCTCAGCAAAGGCTGAAAGCATAGACGGTAAGAAGACTCACTGTTCTTCTACTTAAGTCGGCATTGTGCCTGATGTATTTAATTCCGATGCAATTTTTGTGTTTAATCGTCAAAGTGAAGGTGCAAGGAATACTGTAAACCGGAAGTGAAGCATCGATATCTAAAACTGGTCTCTCAGCAAAGGCTGAAAGCATAGACGGTAAGAAGACTCACTGTTCTTCTACTTAAGTCGGCATTGTGCCTGATGTATTTAATTCCGATGCAATTTTTGTGTTTAATCGTTAAAGTGAAGGTGCAAGGAATACTGCAAACCGGAAGTGATGCATCGATATCTAAAACTGGTCTCTCAGCAAAAGCAGAA
This sequence comes from Schistocerca cancellata, assembly GCF_023864275.1. Classification (NCBI taxonomy): domain Eukaryota; kingdom Metazoa; phylum Arthropoda; class Insecta; order Orthoptera; family Acrididae; genus Schistocerca; species Schistocerca cancellata. Next base: position 60,961,621 of record NC_064631.1, on the reverse strand, counting down.
AGCATAGACGGTAATAAGACTCACTGTTCTTCTACTTAAGTCGGCATTGTGCCTGATGTATTTAATTCCGATGCAATTTTTGTGTTTCATCGTCAAAGTGAAGGTGCAAGGAATACTGTAAACCGGAAGTGAAGCATCGATATCTAAAACTGGTCTCTCAGCAAAGGCTGAAAGCATAGACGGTAAGAAGACTCACTGTTCTTCTACTTAAGTCGGCATTGTGCCTGATGTATTTAATTCCGATGCAATTTTTGAGTTTAATCGTCAAAGTGAAGGAGCAAGGAATACTGTAAACCGGAAGTGAAGCATCGATATCTAAAACTGGTCTCTCAGCAAAGGCTGAAAGCATAGACGGTAAGAAGACTCACTGTTCTTCTACTTAAGTCGGCATTGTGCCTGATGTATTTTATTCCGATGCAATTTTTGTGTTTAATCGTCAAAGTGAAGGTGCAAGGAATACTGCAAACCGGAAGTGAAGCATCGATATCTAAAACTGGTCTCTCAGCAAAAGCTGAAAACATAGACGGTAAGTAGACTCACTGTTCTTCTACTTAAGTCGGCATTGTGCCTGATGTATTTAATTCCGATGCAATTTTTGTGTTTATTCGTCAAAATGAAGGTGCAAGGAATACTGTAAACCGGAAGTGAAGCATCGATATCTAAAACTGGTCTCTCGGCAAAGGCTGAAAGCATAGACGGTAAGAAGACTCACGCTTCTTGTACTTAAGTCGGCATTGTGCCTGATGTATTTAATTCCGATGCAATTTTTGTGTATAATCGTCAAAGTGAAGGTGCAAGGAATATTGCAAACCGGAAGAGAAGCATCGATATCTAAAACTGGTCTCTCAGCAAAGGCTGAAAGCATAGACGGTAAGAAGACCCACTCTTCTTGTACTTAGGTCGGCATTGTGCCTGATGTATTTAATTCCGATGCAATTTTTGTGTTTAATCGTCAAAGTGAAGGTGCAAGGAATACTGTAAACAGGAAGTGAAGCATCGATATCTAAATCTGGTCTCTCAGCAAAGGCTGAAAGCATAGACGGTAAGAAGACCCACTCTTCTTGTACTTAAGTCGGCATTGTGCCTGATGTATTTAATTCCGATGCAATTTTTGTGTTTAATCGTCAAAGTGAAGGTGCAAGGAATACTGCAAACCGGAAGTGAAGCATCGATATCTAAAACTGGTCTCTCAGCAAAAGCTGAAAGCATAGACGGTAAGAAGACTCACTGTTCTTCTACTTAAGTCAGCATTGTGCCTGATGTATTTAATTCCGATGCAATTTTTGTGTTTAATCGTCAAAGTGAAGGTGCAAGGAATACTGTAAACCGGAAGTGAAGCATCGATATCTAAAACTGGTCTCTCAGCAAAGGCTGAAAGCATAGACGGTAAGAAGACCCACTCTTCTTGTACTTAAGTCGGCATTGTGCCTGATGTATTTAATTCCGATGCAATTTTTGTGTTTAATCGTCAAAGTGAAGGTGCAAGGAATACTGCAAACGGGAAGTGAAGCATCGATATCTAAATCTAGTCTCTCAGAAAAAGCTGAAAACATAGACGGTAAGAAGACTCACTGTTCTTCTACTTAAGTCGGCATTGTGCCTGATGTATTTAATTCCGATGCAATTTTTGTGTTTAATCGTCAAAGTGAAGGTGCAAGGAATACTGCAAACCAGAATTGAAGCATCGATATCTAAAACTGGTCTCTCAGCAAAGGCTGAAAGCATAGACGGTAAGAAGACTCACTGTTCTTCTACTTAAGTCGGCATTGTGCCTGATGTATTTAATTCCGATGCAATTTTTGTGTTTAATCGTCATTGTGAAGGTGCAAGGAATACTGTAAACCGGAAGTGAAGCATCGATATCTAAAACTGGTCTCTCAGCAAAGGCTGAAAGCATAGACGGTAAGAAGACTAACTGTTCTTCTACTTAAGTCGGCATTGTGCCTGATGTATTTAATTCCGATGCAATTTTTGTGTTTAATCGTCAAAGTGAAGGTGCAAGGAATACTGCAAACCGGAAGTGAAGCATCGATATCTAAAACTGGTCTCTCAGCAAAAGCAGAAAGCATAGACGGTAAGAAGACTCACTGTTCTTCTACTTAAGTCGGCATTGTGCCTGATGTATTTAATTCCGATGCAATTTTTGTGTTTCATCGTCAAAGTGAAGGTGCAAGGAATACTGTAAACCGGAAGTGAAGCATCGATATCTAAAACTGGTCTCTCAGCAAAGGCTGAAAGCATAGACGGTAAGAAGACTCACTGTTCTTCTACTTAAGTCGGCATTGTGCCTGATGTATTTAATTCCGATGCAATTTTTGAGTTTAATCGTCAAAGTGAAGGAGCAAGGAATACTGTAAACCGGAAGTGAAGCATCGATATCTAAAACTGGTCTCTCAGCAAAGGCTGAAAGCATAGACGGTAAGAAGACTCACTGTTCTTCTACTTAAGTCGGCATTGTGTCTGATGTATTTTATTCCGATGCAATTTTTGTGTTTAATCGTCAAAGTGAAGGTGCAAGGAATACTGCAAACCGGAAGTGAAGCATCGATATCTAAAACTGGTCTCTCAGCAAAAGCTGAAAACATAGACGGTAAGTAGATTCACTGTTCTTCTACTTAAGTCGGCATTGTGACTGATGTATTTAATTCCGATGCAATTTTTGTGTTTATTCGTCAAAGTGAAGGTGCAAGGAATACTGTAAACCGGAAGTGAAGCATCGATATCTAAAACTGGTCTCTCGGCAAAGGCTGAAAGCATAGACGGTAAGAAGACTCACGCTTCTTGTACTTAAGTCGGCATTGTGCCTGATGTATTTAATTCCGATGCAATTTTTGTGTTTAATCGTCAAAGTGAAGGTGCAAGGAATACTGCAAACCGGAAGAGAAGCATCGATATCTAAAACTGGTCTCTCAGCAAAGGCTGAAAGCATAGACGGTAAGAAGACCCACTCTTCTTGTACTTAAGTCGGCATTGTGCCTGATGTATTTAATTCCGATGCAATTTTTGTGTTTAATCGTCAAAGTGAAGGTGCAAGGAATACTGTAAACAGGAAGTGAAGCATCGATATCTAAAACTGGTCTCTCAGCAAAGGCTGAAAGCATAGACGGTAAGAAGACCCACTCTTCTTGTACTTAAGTCGGCATTGTGCCTGATGTATTTAATTCCGATGCAATTTTTGTGTTTAATCGTCAAAGTGAAGGTGCAAGGAATACTGCAAACCGGAAGTGAAGCATCGATATCTAAAACTGGTCTCTCAGCAAAAGCTGAAAGCATAGACGGTAAGAAGACTCACTGTTCTTCTACTTAAGTCAGCATTGTGCCTGATGTATTTAATTCCGATGCAATTGTGTTTAATCGTCAAAGTGAAGGTGCAAGGAATACTGTAAACTGGAAGTGAAGCATCGATATCTAAAACTGGTCTCTCAGCAAAGGCTGAAAGCATAGACGGTAAGAAGACCCACTCTTCTTGTACTTAAGTCGGCATTGTGCCTGATGTATTTAATTCCGATGCAATTTTTGTGTTTCATCGTCAAAGTGAAGGTCCAAGGAATACTGTAAACCGGAAGTGAAGCATCGATATCTAAAACTGGTCTCTCAGCAAAGGCTGAAAGCATAGACGGTAAGAAGACCCACTCTTCTTGTACTTAAGTCGGCATTGTGACTGATGTATTTAATTCCGATGCAATTTTTGTGTTTAATCGTCAAAATGAAGGTGCAAGGAATACTGCAAACCGGAATTGAAGCATCGATATCTAATAGTCGTCTCTCAGCAAAGGCTGAAAGCATAGACGGTAAGAAGACTCACTGTTCTTCCACTTAAGTCGGCATTGTGCCTGATGTATTTATTTCCGATGCAATTTTTGTGTTTAAACGTCAAACTGAAGGTGCAAGGAATACTGCAAACCTGAAGTGAAGCATCGATATCTAAAACTGGTCTCTCAGCAAAGGCTGAAAGCATAGACGGTAAGAAGACTCACTGTTCTTCTACTTAAGTCGGCATTGTGCGTGATGTATTTAATTCCGATGCAATTTTGGTGTTTAATCGTCAAAGTGAAGGAGCAATGAATACTGTAAACCGGAAGTGAAGCATCGATATCTAAAACTGGTCTCTCAGCAAAGGCTGAAAGCATAGACGGTAAGAAGACTCACTGTTCTTCTACTTAAGTCGGCATTGTGCCTGATGTATTTTATTCCGATGCAATTTTTGTGTTTAATCGTCAAAGTGAAGGTGCAAGGAATACTGTAAACCGGAAGTGAAGCATCGATATCTAAAACTGGTCTCTCAGCAAAGGCTGAAAGCATAGACGGTAAGAAGACCCACTCTTCTTGTACTTAAGTCGGCATTGTGCCTGATGTATTTAATTCCGATGCAATTTTTGTGTTTCATCGTCAAAGTGAAGGAGCAAGGAATACTGTAAACCGGAAGTGAAGCATCGATATCTAAAACTGGTCTCTCAGCAAAGGCTGAAAGCATAGACGGTAAGAAGACTCACTGTTCTTCTACTTAAGTCGGCATTGTGCCTGATGTATTTTATTCCGATGCAATTTTTGTGTTTAATCGTCAAAGTGAAGGTGCAAGGAATACTGCAAACCGGAAGTGAAGCATCGATATCTAAAACTGGTCTCTCAGCAAAAGCTGAAAACATAGACGGTAAGTAGACTCACTGTTCTTCTACTTAAGTCGGCATTGTGCCTGATGTATTTAATTCCGATGCAATCTTTGTGTTTATTCGTCAAAATGAAGGTGCAAGGAATACTGTAAACCGGAAGTGAAGCATCGATATCTAAAACTGGTCTCTCGGCAAAGGCTGAAAGCATAGACGGTAAGAAGACTCACGCTTCTTGTACTTAAGTCGGCATTGTGCCTGATGTATTTAATTCCGATGCAATTTTTGTGTTTCATCGTCAAAGTGAAGGTGCAAGGAATATTGCAAACCGGAAGAGAAGCATCGATATCTAAAACTGGTCTCTCAGCAAAGGCTGAAAGCATAGACGGTAAGAAGACCCACTCTTCTTGTACTTAGGTCGGCATTGTGCCTGATGTATTTAATTCCGATGCAATTTTTGTGTTTAATCGTCAAAGTGAAGGTGCAAGGAATACTGTAAACAGGAAGTGAAGCATCGATATCTAAAACTGGTCTCTCAGCAAAGGCTGAAAGCATAGACGGTAAGAAGACCCACTCTTCTTGTACTTAAGTCGGCATTGTGCCTGATGTATTTAATTCCGATGCAATTTTTGTGTTTAATCGTCAAAGTGAAGGTGCAAGGAATACTGCAAACCGGAAGTGAAGCATCGATATCTAAAACTGGTCTCTCAGCAAAAGCTGAAAGCATAGACGGTAAGAAGACTCACTGTTCTTCTACTTAAGTCAGCATTGTGCCTGATGTATTTAATTCCGATGCAATTTTTGTGTTTAATCGTCAAAGTGAAGGTGCAAGGAATACTGTAAACCGGAAGTGAAGCATCGATATCTAAAACTGGTCTCTCAGCAAAGGCTGAAAGCATAGACGGTAAGAAGACCCACTCTTCTTGTACTTAAGTCGGCATTGTGCCTGATGTATTTAATTCCGATGCAATTTTTGTGTTTAATCGTCAAAGTGAAGGTGCAAGGAATACTGCAAACGGGAAGTGAAGCATCGATATCTAAATCTAGTCTCTCAGAAAAAGCTGAAAACATAGACGGTAAGAAGACTCACTGTTCTTCTACTTAAGTCGGCATTGTGCCTGATGTATTTAATTCCGATGCAATTTTTGTGTTTAATCGTCAAAGTGAAGGTGCAAGGAATACTGCAAACCAGAATTGAAGCATCGATATCTAAAACTGGTCTCTCAGCAAAGGCTGAAAGCATAGACGGTAAGAAGACTCACTGTTCTTCTACTTAAGTCGGCATTGTGCCTGATGTATTTAATTCCGATGCAATTTTTGTGTTTAATCGTCAAAGTGAAGGTGCAAGGAATACTGTAAACCGGAAGTGAAGCATCGATATCTAAAACTGGTCTCTCAGCAAAGGCTGAAAGCATAGACGGTAAGAAGACTAACTGTTCTTCTACTTAAGTCGGCATTGTGCCTGATGTATTTAATTCCGATGCAATTTTTGTGTTTAATCGTCAAAGTGAAGGTGCAAGGAATACTGCAAACCGGAAGTGAAGCATCGATATCTAAAACTGGTCTCTCAGCAAAAGCAGAAAGCATAGACGGTAAGAAGACTCACTGTTCTTCTACTTAAGTCGGCATTGTGCCTGATGTATTTAATTCCGATGCAATTTTTGTGTTTCATCGTCAACGTGAAGGTGCAAGGAATACTGTAAACCGGAAGTGAAGCATCGATATCTAAAACTGGTCTCTCAGCAAAGGCTGAAAGCATAGACGGTAAGAAGACTCACTGTTCTTCTACTTAAGTCGGCATTGTGCCTGATGTATTTAATTCCGATGCAATTTTTGAGTTTAATCGTCAAAGTGAAGGAGCAAGGAATACTGTAAACCGGAAGTGAAGCATCGATATCTAAAACTGGTCTCTCAGCAAAGGCTGAAAGCATAGACGGTAAGAAGACTCACTGTTCTTCTACTTAAGTCGGCATTGTGCCTGATGTATTTTATTCCGATGCAATTTTTGTGTTTAATCGTCAAAGTGAAGGTGCAAGGAATACTGCAAACCGGAAGTGAAGCATCGATATCTAAAACTGGTCTCTCAGCAAAAGCTGAAAACATAGACGGTAAGTAGACTCACTGTTCTTCTACTTAAGTCGGCATTGTGACTGATGTATTTAATTCCGATGCAATTTTTGTGTTTATTCGTCAAAGTGAAGGTGCAAGGAATACTGTAAACCGGAAGTGAAGCATCGATATCTAAATCTGGTCTCTCGGCAAAGGCTGAAAGCATAGACGGTAAGAAGACTCACGCTTCTTGTACTTAAGTCGGCATTGTGCCTGATGTATTTAATTCCGATGCAATTTTTGTGTTTAATCGTCAAAGTGAAGGTGCAAGGAATACTGCAAACCGGAAGAGAAGCATCGATATCTAAAACTGGTCTCTCAGCAAAGGCTGAAAGCATAGACGGTAAGAAGACCCACTCTTCTTGTACTTAAGTCGGCATTGTGCCTGATGTATTTAATTCCGATGCAATTTTTGTGTTTAATCGTCAAAGTGAAGGTGCAAGGAATACTGTAAACAGGAAGTGAAGCATCGATATCTAAAACTGGTCTCTCAGCAAAGGCTGAAAGCATAGACGGTAAGAAGACCCACTCTTCTTGTACTTAAGTCGGCATTGTGCCTGATGTATTTAATTCCGATGCAATTTTTGTGTTTAATCGTCAAAGTGAAGGTGCAAGGAATACTGCAAACCGGAAGTGAAGCATCGATATCTAAAACTGGTCTCTCAGCAAAAGCTGAAAGCATAGACGGTAAGAAGACTCACTGTTCTTCTACTTAAGTCAGCATTGTGCGTGATGTATTTAATTCCGATGCAATTTTTGTGTTTAATCGTCAAAGTGAAGGTGCAAGGAATACTGTAAACCGGAAGTGAAGCATCGATATCTAAAACTGGTCTCTCAGCAAAGGCTGAAAGCATAGACGGTAAGAAGACCCACTCTTCTTGTACTTAAGTCGGCATTGTGCCTGATGTATTTAATTCCGATGCAATTTTTGTGTTTCATCGTCAAAGTGAAGGTCCAAGGAATACTGTAAACCGGAAGTGAAGCATCGATATCTAAAACTGGTCTCTCAGCAAAGGCTGAAAGCATAGACGGTAAGAAGACCCACTCTTCTTGTACTTAAGTCGGCATTGTGACTGATGTATTTAATTCCGATGCAATTTTTGTGTTTAATCGTCAAAATGAAGGTGCAAGGAATACTGCAAACCGGAATTGAAGCATCGATATCTAATAGTCGTCTCTCAGCAAAGGCTGAAAGCATAGACGGTAAGAAGACTCACTGTTCTTCCACTTAAGTCGGCATTGTGCCTGATGTATTTATTTCCGATGCAATTTTTGTGTTTAAACGTCAAACTGAAGGTGCAAGGAATACTGCAAACCTGAAGTGAAGCATCGATATCTAAAACTGGTCTCTCAGCAAAGGCTGAAAGCATAGACGGTAAGAAGACTCACTGTTCTTCTACTTAAGTCGGCATTGTGCGTGATGTATTTAATTCCGATGCAATTTTGGTGTTTAATCGTCAAAGTGAAGGAGCAATGAATACTGTAAACCGGAAGTGAAGCATCGATATCTAAAACTGGTCTCTCAGCAAAGGCTGAAAGCATAGACGGTAAGAAGACTCACTGTTCTTCTACTTAAGTCGGCATTGTGCCTGATGTATTTTATTCCGATGCAATTTTTGTGTTTAATCGTCAAAGTGAAGGTGCAAGGAATACTGTAAACCGGAAGTGAAGCATCGATATCTAAAACTGGTCTCTCAGCAAAGGCTGAAAGCATAGACGGTAAGAAGACCCACTCTTCTTGTACTTAAGTCGGCATTGTGCCTGATGTATTTAATTCCGATGCAATTTTTGTGTTTCATCGTCAAAGTGAAGGTCCAAGGAATACTGTAAACCGGAAGTGAAGCATCGATATCTAAAACTGGTCTCTCAGCAAAGGCTGAAAGCATAGACGGTAAGAAGACCCACTCTTCTTGTTCTTAAGTCGGCATTGTGCCTGATGTATTTAATTCCGATGCAATTTTTGTGTTTAATCGTCAAAATGAAGGTGCAAGGAATACTGCAAACCGGAATTGAAGCATCGATATCTAAAAGTGGTCTCTCAGCAAAGGCTGAAAGCATAGACGGTAAGAAGACTCACTGTTCTTCCACTTAAGTCGGCATTGTGCCTGATGTATTTATTTCCGATGCAATTTTTGTGTTTAAACGTCAAACTGAAGGTGCAAGGAATACTGCAAACCTGAAGTGAAGCATCGATATCTAAAACTGGTCTCTCAGCAAAGGCTGAAAGCATAGACGGTAAGAAGACTCACTGTTCTTCTACTTAAGTCGGCATTGTGCCTGATGTATTTAATTCCGATGCAATTTTGGTGTTTAATCGTCAAAGTGAAGGAGCAATGAATACTGTAAACCGGAAGTGAAGCATCGATATCTAAAACTGGTCTCTCAGCAAAGGCTGAAAGCATAGACGGTAAGAAGACTCACTGTTCTTCTACTTAAGTCGGCATTGTGCCTGATGTATTTTATTCCGATGCAATTTTTGTGTTTAATCGTCAAAGTGAAGGAGCAAGGAATACTGCAAACCGGAAGTGAAGCATCGATATCTAAAACTGGTCTCTCAGCAAAAGCTGAAAACATAGACGGTAAGAAGACTCACTGTTCTTCTACTTAAGTCGGCATTGTGCCTGTTGTATTTAATTCCGATGCAATTTTTGTGTTTAATCGTCAAAGTGAAGGTGCAAGGAATACTGCAAACCAGAAGTGAAGCATCGATATCTAAAACTGGTCTCTCAGCAAAGGCTGAAAGCATAGACGGTAAGAAGACTCACTGTTCTTCTACTGAAGTCGGCATTGTGCCTGATGTATTTAATTCCGATGCAATTTTTGTTTTTAATCGTCAAAGTGAAGGTGCAAGGAATACTGTAAACCGGAAGTGAAGCATCGATATCTAAAACTGGTCTCTCAGCAAAGGCTGAAAGCATAGACGGTAAGAAGACTCACTGTTCTTCTACTTAAGTCGGCATTGCGCCTGATGTATTTAATTCCGATGCAATTTTTGTGTTTAATCGTCAAAGTGAAGGTGCAAGGAATACTGCAAACCGGAAGTGAAGCATCGATATCTAAAACTGGTCTCTCAGCAAAGGCTGAAAGCATAGACGATAAGAAGACTCACCGTTCTTCTACTTAAGTCGGCATTGTGCCTGATGTATTTAATTCCGATGCAATTTTTGTGTTTAATCGTCAAAGTGAAGGTGCAAGGAATAGTGTAAACCGGAAGTGAAGCATCGATATCTAAAACTGGTCTCTCAGCAAAGGCTGAAAGCATAGCCGGTAAGAAGACTCACTGTTCTTCTACTTAAGTCGGCATTGTGCCTGATGTATTTAATTCCGATGCAATTTTTGTGTTTAATCGTCAAAGTGAAGGTGCAAGGAATACTGCAAACCGGAAGTGAAGCATCGATATCTAAAACTGGTCTCTCAGCAAAAGCTGAAAGCATAGACGGTAAGAAGACTCACTGTTCTTCTACTTAAGTCGGCATTGTGCCTGATGTATTTAATTCCGATGCAATTTTTGTGTTTCATCGTCAAAGTGAAGGTGCAAGGAATACTGTAAACAGGAAGTGAAGCATCGATATCTAAAACTGGTCTCTCAGCAAAGGCTGAAAGCATAGACGGTAAGAAGACCCACTCTTCTTGTACTTAAGTCGGCATTGTGCCTGATGTATTTAATTCCGATGCAATTTTTGTGTTTAATCGTCAAAGTGAAGGTGCAAGGAATACTGCAAACCGGAAGAGAAGCATCGATATCTAAAACTGGTCTCTCAGCAAAGGCTGAAAGCATAGACGGTAAGAAGACCCACTCTTCTTGTACTTAAGTCGGCATTGTGCCTGAGGTATTTAAATCCGATGCAATTTTTGTGTTTAATCGTCAAAGTGGAGGTGCAAGGAATACTGCAAACCGGAAGTGAAGCATCGATATCTAAAAGTGGTCTCTCAGCAAAGGCTGAAAGCATAGACGGTAAGAAGACTCACTGTTCTTCCACTTAAGTCGGCATTGTGCCTGATGTATTTAATTCCGATGCAATTTTTGTGTTTAATCGTCAAAGTGAAGGTGCAAGGAATACTGCAAGCCGGAAGTGAAGCATCGATATCTAAAACTGGTCTCTCAGCAAAAGCTGAAAGCATAGACGGTAAGAAGACTCACTGTTCTTCTACTTAAGTCGGCATTGTGCCTGATGTATTTAATTCCGATGCAATTTTTGTGTTTCATCGTCAAAGTGAAGGTGCAAGGAATACTGTAAACCGGAAGTGAAGCATCGATATCTAAAACTGGTCTCTCAGCAAAGGCTGAAAGCATAGACGGTAAGAAGACTCACTGTTCTTCTACTTAAGTCGGCATTGTGCCTGATGTATTTAATTCCGATGCAATTTTTGTGTTTAATCGTCAAAGTGAAGGTGCAAGGAATACTGTAAACCGGAAGTGAAGCATCGATATCTAAAACTGGACTCTCAGCAAAAGCCGAAAGCATAGACGGTGAGAAGACTCACTGCTCTTCTACTTAAGTCGGCATTTTGCATGATGTATTTAATTCCGATGCAATTTTTGTGTTTAATCGTCAAAGTGAAGGTGCAAGGAATACTGTAAACCGGAAGTGAAGCATCGATATCTAAAACTGGTCTCTCAGCAAAGGCTGAAAGCATAGACGGTAAGAAGACCCACTCTTCTTGTACTTAAGTCGGCATTGTGCCTGATGTATTTAATTCCGATGCAATTTTTGTGTTTAATCGTCAAAGTGAAGGTGCAAGGAATACTGCAAACCGGAAGTGAAGCATCGATATCTAAAACTGGTCTCTCAGCAAAAGCTGAAAGCATAGACGGTAAGAAGACTCACTGTTCTTCTACATAAGTCAGCATTGTGCCTGATGTATTTAATTCCGATGCAATTTTTGTGTTTAATCGTCAAAGTGAAGGTGCAAGGAATACTGTAAACCGAAAGTGAAGCATCGATATCTAAAACTGGTCTCTCAGCAAAGGCTGAAAGCATAGACGGTAAGAAGACCCACTCTTCTTGTACTTAAGTCGGCATTGTGCCTGATGTATTTAATTCCGATGCAATTTTTGTGTTTCATCGTCAAAGTGAAGGTCCAAGGAATACTGTAAACCGGAAGTGAAGCATCGATATCTAAAACTGGTCTCTCAGCAAAGGCTGAAAGCATAGACGGTAAGAAGACCCACTCTTCTTGTACTTAAGTCGGCATTGTGCCTGATGTATTTAATTCCGATGCAATTTTTGTGTTTAATCGTCAAAGTGAAGGTGCAAGGAATACTGCAAACCTGAAGTGAAGCATCGATATCTAAAACTGGTCTCTCAGCAAAGGCTGAAAGCACAGACGGTAAGAAGACTCACTGTTCCTCCACTTAAGTCGGCATTGTGCCTGATGTATTTAATTCCGATGCAATTTTTGTGTTTAAACGTCAAAGTGAAGGTGCAAGGAATACTGCAAACCTGAAGTGAAGCATCGATATCTAAAACTGGTCTCTCAGCAAAGGCTGAAAGCATAGACGGTAAGAAGACTCACTGTTCTTCTACTTAAGTCGGCATTGTGCCTGATGTATTTAATTCCGATTCAATTTTTGTGTTTAATCGTCAAAGTGAAGGAGCAAGGAATACTGTAAACCGGAAGTGAAGCATCGATATCTAAAACTGGTCTCTCAGCAAAGGCTGAAAGCATAGACGGTAAGAAGACCCACTCTTCTTGTACTTAAGTCGGCATTGTGCCTGATGTATTTTATTCCGATGCAATTTTTGTGTTTAATCGTCAAAGTGAAGGTGCAAGGAATACTGCAAACCGGAAGTGAAGCATCGATATCTAAAACTGGTCTCTCAGCAAAAGCTGAAAACATAGACGGTAAGAAGACTCACTGTTCTTCTACTTAAGTCGGCATTGTGCCTGATGTATTTAGTTCCGATGAAATTTTTGTGTTTCATCGTCAATGTGAAGGTGCAAGGAATACTGTAAACCGGAAGTGAAGCATCGATATCTAAAACTGGTCTCTCAGCAAAGGCTGAAAGCATAGACGGTAAGAAGACTCACTGTTCTTCTACTTAATTCGGCATTGTGCCTGATGTATTTAATTCCGATGCAATTTTTGTGTTTAATCGTCAAAGTGAAGGTGCAAGGAATACTGTAAACCGGAAGTGAAGCATCGATATCTAAAACTGGTCTCTCAGCAAAATCTGAAAGCATAGACGGTAAGAGGACTCACTGTTCTTCTACTTAAGTCGGCATTGTGCCTGATGTAATTAATACCGATGCAATTTTTGTGTTTAATCGTCAAAGTGAAGGTGCAAGGAATACTGTAAACCGGATGTGAAGCATCGATATCTAAAACTGGTCTCTCAGCAAAGGCTGAAAGCATAGACGGTAAGAAGGCCCACTCTTCTTGTACTTAAGTCGGCATTGTGCCTGATGTATTTAATTCCGATGCAATTTTTGTGTTTAATCGTCAAAGTGAAGGTGCAAGGAATACCGCAAACCGGAAGTGAAGCATCGATATCTAAATCTAGTCTCTCAGAAAAAGCTGAAAACATAGACGGTAAGAAGACTCACTGTTCTTCTACTTAAGTCGGCATTGTGCCTGATGTATTTAATTCCGATGCAATTTTTGTGTTTAATCGTCAAAGTGAAGGTGCAAGGAATACTGCAAACCGGAAGTGAAGCATCGATATCTAAAACTGGTCTCTCAGCAAAAGCTGAAAACATAGACGGTAAGAAGACTCACTGTTCTTCTACTTAAGTCGGCATTGTGCCTGATGTATTTAATTCCGATGCAATTTTTGTGTTTCATCGTCAATGTGAAGGTGCAAGGAATACTGTAAACCGGAAGTGAAGCATCGATATCTAAAACTGGTCTCTCAGCAAAGGCTGAAAGCATAGACGGTAAGAAGACTCACTGTTCTTCTACTTAATTCGGCATTGTGCCTGATGTATTTAATTCCGATGCAATTTTTGTGTTTAATCGTCAAAGTGAAGGTGCAAGGAATACTGTAAACCGGAAGTGAAGCATCGATATCTAAAACTGGTCTCTCAGCAAAATCTGAAAGCATAGACGGTAAGAGGACTCACTGTTCTTCTACTTAAGTCGGCATTGTGCCTGATGTAATTAATACCGATGCAATTTTTGTGTTTAATCGTCAAAGTGAAGGTGCAAGGAATACTGTAAACCGGAAGTGAAGCATCGATATCTAAAACTGGTCTCTCAGCAAAGGCTGAAAGCATAGACGGTAAGAAGGCCCACTCTTCTTGTACTTAAGTCGGCATTGTGCCTGATGTATTTAATTCCGATGCAATTTTTGTGTTTAATCGTCAAAGTGAAGGTGCAAGGAATACTGCAAACCGGAAGTGAAGCATCGATATCTAAATCTAGTCTCTCAGAAAAAGCTGAAAACATAGACGGTAAGAAGACTCACTGTTCTTCTACTTAAGTCGGCATTGTGCCTGATGTATTTAATTCCGATGCAATTTTTGTGTTTAATCGTCAAAGTGAAGGTGCAAGGAATACTGCAAACCAGAAGTGAAGCATCGATATCTAAAACTGGTCTCTCAGCAAAGGCTGAAAGCATAGACGGTAAGAAGACTCACTGTTCTTCTACTTAAGTCGGCATTGTGCCTGATGTATTTAATTCCGATGCAATTTTTGTGTTTAATCGTCAAAGTGAAGGTGCAAGGAATACTGTAAACCGGAAGTGAAGCATCGATATCTAAAACTGGTCTCTCAGCAAAGGCTGAAAGCATAGACGGTAAGAAGACTCACTGTTCTTCTACTTAAGTCTGCATTGTGCCTGATGTATTTAATTCCGATGCAATTTTTGTGTTTAATCGTCAAAGTGAAGGTGCAAGGAATACTGCAAACCGGAAGTGAAGCATCGATATCTAAAACTGGTCTCTCAGCAAAGGCTGAAAGCATAGACGGTAAGAAGACTCACTGTTCTTCTACTTAAGTCGGCATTGTGCCTGATGTATTTAATTCCGATGCAATTTTTGAGTTTAATCGTCAAAGTGAAGGAGCAAGGAATACTGTAAACCGGAAGTGAAGCATCGATATCTAAAACTGGTCTCTCAGCAAAGGCTGAAAGCATAGACGGTAAGAAGACTCACTGTTCTTCTACTTAAGTCGGCATTGTGCCTGATGTATTTTATTCCGATGCAATTTTTGTGTTTAATCGTCAAAGTGAAGGTGCAAGGAATACTGCAAACCGGAAGAGAAGCATCGATATCTAAAACTGGTCTCTCAGCAAAAGCTGAAAACATAGACGGTAAGTAGACTCACTGTTCTTCTACTTAAGTCGGCATTGTGCCTGATGTATTTAATTCCGATGCAATTTTTGTGTTTCATCGTCAATGTGAAGGTGCAAGGAATACTGTAAACCGGAAGTGAAGCATCGATATCTAAAACTGGTCTCTCAGCAAAGGCTGAAAGCATAGTCGGTAAGAAGACTCACTGTTCTTCTACTTAAGTCGGCATTGTGCCTGATGTATTTAATTCCGATGCAATCTTTGTGTTTAATCGTCAAAGTGAAGGTGCAAGGAATACTGTAAACCGGAAGTGAAGCATCGATATCTAAAACTGGTCTCTCAGCAAAGGCTGAAAGCATAGACGGTAAGAAGACCCACTCTTCTTGTACTTAAGTCGGCATTGTGCCTGATGTATTTAATTCCGATGCAATTTTTGTGTTTAATCGTCAAAGTGAAGGTGCAAGGAATACTGTAAACAGGAAGTGAAGCATCGATATCTAAAACTGGTCTCTCAGCAAAGGCTGAAAGCATAGACGGTAAGAAGACCCACTCTTCTTGTACTTAAGTCGGCATTGTGCCTGATGTATTTAATTCCGATGCAATTTTTGTGTTTAATCGTCAAAGTGAAGGTGCAAGGAATACTGTAAACCGGAAGTGAAGCATCGATATCTAAAACTGGTCTCTCAGCAAAATCTGAAAGCATAGACGGTAAGAGGACTCACTGTTCTTCTACTTAAGTCGGCATTGTGCCTGATGTAATTAATACCGATGCAATTTTTGTGTTTAATCGTCAAAGTGAAGGTGCAAGGAATACTGTAAACCGGAAGTGAAGCATCGATATCTAAAACTGGTCTCTCAGCAAAGGCTGAAAGCATAGACGGTAAGAAGGCCCACTCTTCTTGTACTTAAGTCGGCATTGTGCCTGATGTATTTAATTCCGATGCAATTTTTGTGTTTAATCGTCAAAGTGAAGGTGCAAGGAATACTGCAAACCGGAAGTGAAGCATCGATATCTAAATCTAGTCTCTCAGAAAAAGCTGAAAGCATAGACGGTAAGAAGACTCACTGTTCTTCTACTTAAGTCGGCATTGTGCCTGATGTATTTAATTCCGATGCAATTTTTGTGTTTAATCGTCAAAGTGAAGGTGCAAGGAATACTGCAAACCGGAAGTGAAGCATCGATATCTAAAACTGGTCTCTCAGCAAAAGCTGAAATCATAGATGGTAAGAAGACTCACTGTTCTTCTACTTAAGTCGGCATTGTGCCTGATGTATTTAATTCCGATGCAATTTTCGTGTTTCATCGTCAATGTGAAGGTGCAAGGAATACTGTAAACCGGAAGTGAAGCATCGATATCTAAAACTGGTCTCTCAGCAAAGGCTGAAAGCATAGACGGTAAGAAGACTCACTGTTCTTCTACTTAATTCGGCATTGTGCCTGATGTATTTAATTCCGATGCAATTTTTGTGTTTAATCGTCAAAGTGAAGGTGCAAGGAATACTGTAAACCGGAAGTGAAGCATCGATATCTAAAACTGGTCTCTCAGCAAAATCTGAAAGCATAGACGGTAAGAGGACTCACTGTTCTTCTACTTAAGTCGGCATTGTGCCTGATGTAATTAATACCGATGCAATTTTTGTGTTTAATCGTCAAAGTGAAGGTGCAAGGAATACTGTAAACCGGAAGTGAAGCATCGATATCTAAAACTGGTCTCTCAGCAAAGGCTGAAAGCATAGACGGTAAGAAGGCCCACTCTTCTTGTACTTAAGTCGGCATTGTGCCTGATGTATTTAATTCCGATGCAATTTTTGTGTTTAATCGTCAAAGTGAAGGTGCAAGGAATACTGCAAACCGGAAGTGAAGCATCGATATCTAAATCTAGTCTCTCAGAAAAAGCTGAAAACATAGACGGTAAGAAGACTCACTGTTCTTCTACTTAAGTCGGCATTGTGCCTGATGTATTTAATTCCGATGCAATTTTTGTGTTTAATCGTCAAAGTGAAGGTGCAAGGAATACTGCAAACCAGAAGTGAAGCATCGATATCTAAAACTGGTCTCTCAGCAAAGGCTGAATGCATAGACGGTAAGAAGACTCACTGTTCTTCTACTTAAGTCGGCATTGTGCCTGATGTATTTAATTCCGATGCAATTTTTGTGTTTAATCGTCAAAGTGAAGGTGCAAGGAATACTGTAAACCGGAAGTGAAGCATCGATATCTAAAACTGGTCTCTCAGCAAAGGCTGAAAGCATAGACGGTAAGAAGACTCACTGTTCTTCTACTTAAGTCTGCATTGTGCCTGATGTATTTAATTCCGATGCAATTTTTGTGTTTAATCGTCAAAGTGAAGGTGCAAGGAATACTGCAAACCGGAAGTGAAGCATCGATATCTAAAACTGGTCTCTCAGCAAAAGCAGAAAGCATAGACGGTAAGAAGACTCACTGTTCTTCTACTTAAGTCGGCATTGTGCCTGATGTATTTAATTCCGATGCAATTTTTGTGTTTCATCGTCAAAGTGAAGGTGCAAGGAATACTGTAAACCGGAAGTGAAGCATCGATATCTAAAACTGGTCTCTCAGCAAAGGCTGAAAGCATAGATGGTAAGAAGACTCACTGTTCTTCTACTTAAGTCGGCATTGTGCCTGATGTATTTAATTCCGATGCAATTTTTGAGTTTAATCGTCAAAGTGAAGGAGCAAGGAATACTGTAAACCGGAAGTGAAGCATCGATATCTAAAACTGGTCTCTCAGCAAAGGCTGAAAGCATAGACGGTAAGAAGACTCACTGTTCTTCTACTTAAGTCGGCATTGTGCCTGATGTATTTTATTCCGATGCAATTTTTGTGTTTAATCGTCAAAGTGAAGGTGCAAGGAATACTGCAAACCGGAAGTGAAGCATCGATATCTAAAACTGGTCTCTCAGCAAAAGCTGAAAACATAGACGGTAAGTAGACTCACTGTTCTTCTACTTAAGTCGGCATTGTGCCTGATGTATTTAATTCCGATTCAATTTTTGTGTTTCATCGTCAATGTGAAGGTGCAAGGAATACTGTAAACCGGAAGTGAAGCATCGATATCTAAAACTGGTCTCTCAGCAAAGGCTGAAAGCATAGACGGTAAGAAGACTCACTGTTCTTCTACTTAAGTCGGCATTGTGCCTGATGTATTTAATTCCGATGCAATCTTTGTGTTTAATCGTCAAAGTGAAGGTGCAAGGAATACTGTAAACCGGAAGTGAAGCATCGATATCTAAAACTGGTCTCTCAGCAAAGGCTGAAAGCACAGACGGTAAGAAGACCCACTCTTCTTGTACTTAAGTCGGCATTGTGCCTGATGTATTTAATTCCGATGCAATTTTTGTGTTTAATCGTCAAAGTGAAGGTGCAAGGAATACTGTAAACAGGAAGTGAAGCATCGATATCTAAAACTGGTCTCTCAGCAAAGGCTGAAAGCATAGACGGTAAGAAGACCCACTCTTCTTGTACTTAAGTCGGCATTGTGCCTGATGTATTTAATTCCGATGCAATTTTTGTGTTTAATCGTCAAAGTGAAGGTGCAAGGAATACTGCAAACCGGAAGTGAAGCATCGATATCTAAAACTGGTCTCTCAGCAAAAGCTGAAAGCATAGACGGTAAGAAGACTCACTGTTCTTCTACTTAAGTCAGCATTGTGCCTGATGTATTTAATTCCGATGCAATTTTTGTGTTTAATCGTCAAAGTGAAGGTGCAAGGAATACTGTAAACCGGAAATGAAGCATCGATATCTAAAACTGGTCTCTCAGCAAAGGCTGAAAGCATAGACGGTAAGAAGACCCACTCTTCTTGTACTTAAGTCGGCATTGTGCCTGATGTATTTAATTCCGATGCAATTTTTGTGTTTAATCGTCAAAGTGAAGGTGCAAGGAATACTGCAAACCGGAAGTGAAGCATCGATATCTAAATCTAGTCTCTCAGAAAAAGCTGAAAACATAGACGGTAAGAAGACTCACTGTTCTTCTACTTAAGTCGGCATTGTGCCTGATGTATTTAATTCCGATGCAATTTTTGTGTTTAATCGTCAAAGTGAAGGTGCAAGGAATACTGCAAACCAGAAGTGAAGCATCGATATCTAAAACTGGTCTCTCAGCAAAGGCTGAAAGCATAGACGGTAAGAAGACTCACTGTTCTTCTACTTAAGTCGGCATTGTGCCTGATGTATTTAATTCCGATGCAATTTTTGTGTTTAATCGTCAAAGTGAAGGTGCAAGGAATACTGTATACCGGAAGTGAAGCATCGATATCTAAAACTGGTCTCTCAGCAAAGGCTGAAAGCATAGACGGTAAGAAGACTCACTGTTCTTCTACTTAAGTCGGCATTGTGCCTGATGTATTTAATTCCGATGCAATTTTTGTGTTTAATCGTCAAAGTGAAGGTGCAAGGAATACTGCAAACCGGAAGTGAAGCATCGATATCTAAAACTGGTCTCTCAGCAAAAGCAGAAAGCATAGACGGTAAGAAGACTCACTGTTCTTCTACTTAAGTCGGCATTGTGCCTGATGTATTTTATTCCGATGCAATTTTTGTGTTTAATCGTCAAAGTGAAGGTGCAAGGAATACTGCAAACCGGAAGTGAAGCATCGATATCTAAAACTGGTCTCTCAGCAAAAGCTGAAAACATAGACGGTAAGTAGACTCACTGTTCTTCTACTTAAGTCGGCATTGTGCCTGATGTATTTAATTCCGATGCAATTTTTGTGTTTATTCGTCAAAGTGAAGGTGCAAGGAATACTGTAAACCGGAAGTGAAGCATCGATATCTAAAACTGGTCTCTCGGCAAAGGCTGAAAGCATAGACGGTAAGAAGACTCACGCTTCTTGTACTTAAGTCGGCATTGTGCCTGATGTATTTAATTCCGATGCAATTTTTGTGTTTAATCGTCAAAGTGAAGGTGCAAGGAATACTGCAAACCGGAAGAGAAGCATCGATATCTAAAACTGGTCTCTCAGCAAAGGCTGAAAGCATAGACGGTAAGAAGACCCACTCTTCTTGTACTTAAGTCGGCATTGTGCCTGATGTATTTAATTCCGATGCAATTTTTGTGTTTAATCGTCAAAGTGAAGGTGCAAGGAATACTGTAAACAGGAAGTGAAGCATCGATATCTAAAACTGGTCTCTCAGCAAAGGCTGAAAGCATAGACGGTAAGAAGACCCACTCTTCTTGTACTTAAGTCGGCATTGTGCCTGATGTATTTAATTCCGATGCAATTTTTTTGTTTAATCGTCAAAGTGAAGGTGCAAGGAATACTGCAAACCGGAAGTGAAGCATCGATATCTAAAACTGGTCTCTCAGAAAAAGCTGAAAGCATAGACGGTAAGAAGACTCACTGTTCTTCTACTTAAGTCAGCATTGTGCCTGATGTATTTAATTCCGATGCAATTTTTGTGTTTAATCGTCAAAGTGAAGGTGCAAGGAATACTGTAAACCGGAAGTGAAGCATCGATATCTAAAACTGGTCTCTCAGCAAAGGCTGAAAGCATAGACGGTAAGAAGACCCACTCTTCTTGTACTTAAGTCGGCATTGTGCCTGATGTATTTAATTCCGATGCAATTTTTGTGTTTCATCGTCAAAGTGAAGGTCCAAGGAATACTGTAAACCGGAAGTGAAGCATCGATATCTAAAACTGGTCTCTCAGCAAAGGCTGAAAGCATAGACGGTAAGAAGACCCACTCTTCTTGTACTTAAGTCGGCATTGTGACTGATGTATTTAATTCCGATGCAATTTTTGTGTTTAATCGTCAAAGTGAAGGTGCAAGGAATACTGCAAACCGGAATTGAAGCATCGATATCTAATTGTCGTCTCTCAGCAAAGGCTGAAAGCATAGACGGTAAGAAGACTCACTGTTCTTCCACTTAAGTCGGCATTGTGCCTGATGTATTTATTTCCGATGCAATTTTTGTGTTTAAACGTCAAACTGAAGGTGCAAGGAATACTGCAAACCTGAAGTGAAGCATCGATATCTAAAACTGGTCTCTCAGCAAAGGCTGAAAGCATAGACGGTAAGAAGACTCACTGTTCTTCTACTTAAGTCGGCATTGTGCCTGATGTATTTAATTCCGATGCAATTTTGGTGTTTAATCGTCAAAGTGAAGGAGCAATGAATACTGTAAACCGGAAGTGAAGCATCGATATCTAAAACTGGTCTCTCAGCAAAGGCTGAAAGCATAGACGGTAAGAAGACTCACTGTTCTTCTACTTAAGTCGGCATTGTGCCTGATGTATTTTATTCCGATGCAATTTTTGTGTTTAATCGTCAAAGTGAAGGTGCAAGGAATACTGCAAACCGGAAGTGAAGCATCGATATCTAAAACTGGTCTCTCAGCAAAAGCTGAAAACATAGACGGTAAGAAGACTCACTGTTCTTCTACTTAAGTCGGCATTGTGCCTGTTGTATTTAATTCCGATGCAATTTTTGTGTTTAATCGTCAAAGTGAAGGTGCAAGGAATACTGCAAACCAGAAGTGAAGCATCGATATCTAAAACTGGTCTCTCAGCAAAGGCTGAAAGCATAGACGGTAAGAAGACTCACTGTTCTTCTACTGAAGTCGGCATTGTGCCTGATGTATTTAATTCCGATGCAATTTTTGTGTTTAATCGTCAATGTGAAGGTGCAAGGAATACTGTAAACCGGAAGTGAAGCATCGATATCTAAAACTGGTCTCTCAGCAAAGGCTGAAAGCATAGACGGTAAGAAGACTCACTGTTCTTCTACTTAAGTCGGCATTGTGCCTGATGTATTTAATTCCGATGCAATTTTTGTGTTTAATCGTCAAAGTGAAGGTGCAAGGAATACTGCAAACTGGAAGTGAAGCATCGATATCTAAAACTGGTCTCTCAGCAAAGGCTGAAAGCATAGACGATAAGAAGACTCACCGTTCTTCTACTTAAGTCGGCATTGTGCCTGATGTATTTAATTCCGATGCAATTTTTGTGTTTAATCGTCAAAGTGAAGGTGCAAGGAATACCTTAAACCGGAAGTGAAGCATCGATATCTAAAACTGGTCTCTCAGCAAAGGCTGAAAGCATAGACGGTAAGAAGACTCACTGTTCTTCTACTTAAGTCGGCATTGTGCCTGATGTATTTAATTCCGATGCAATTTTTGTGTTTAATCGTCAAAGTGAAGGTGCAAGGAATACTGCAAACCGGAAGTGAAGCATCGATATCTAAAACTGGTCTCTCAGCAAAAGCTGAAAGCATAGACGGTAAGAAGACTCACTGTTCTTCTACTTAAGTCGGCATTGTGCCTGATGTATTTAATTCCGATGCAATTTTTGTGTTTCATCGTCAAAGTGAAGGTGCAAGGAATACTGTAAACCGGAAGTGAAGCATCGATATCTAAAACTGGTCTCACAGCAAAGGCTGAAAGCATAGACGGTTAGAAGACTCACTGTTCTTCTACTTAAGTCGGCATTGTGCCTGATGTATTTAATTCCGATGCAATTTTTGTGTTTAATCGTCAAAGTGAAGGTGCAAGGAATACTGTAAACAGGAAGTGAAGCATCGATATCTAAAACTGGTCTCTCAGCAAAGGCTGAAAGCATAGACAGTAAGAAGACCCACTCTTCTTGTACTTAAGTCGGCATTGTGCCTGATGTATTTAATTCCGATGCAATTTTTGTGTTTAATCGTCAAAGTGAAGGTGCAAGGAATACTGCAAACCGGAATTGAAGCATCGATATCTAATTGTCGTCTCTCAGCAAAGGCTGAAAGCATAGACGGTAAGAAGACTCACTGTTCTTCCACTTAAGTCGGCATTGTGCCTGATGTATTTATTTCCGATGCAATTTTTGTGTTTAAACGTCAAACTGAAGGTGCAAGGAATACTGCAAACCTGAAGTGAAGCATCGATATCTAAAACTGGTCTCTCAGCAAAGGCTGAAAGCATAGACGGTAAGAAGACTCACTGTTCTTCTACTTAAGTCGGCATTGTGCCTGATGTATTTAATTCCGATGCAATTTTGGTGTTTAATCGTCAAAGTGAAGGAGCAATGAATACTGTAAACCGGAAGTGAAGCATCGATATCTAAAACTGGTCTCTCAGCAAAGGCTGAAAGCATAGACGGTAAGAAGACTCACTGTTCTTCTACTTAAGTCGGCATTGTGCCTGATTTATTTTATTCCGATGCAATTTTTGTGTTTAATCGTCAAAGTGAAGGTGCAAGGAATACTGCAAACCGGAAGTGAAGCATCGATATCTAAAACTGGTCTCTCAGCAAAAGCTGAAAACATAGACGGTAAGAAGACTCACTGTTCTTCTACTTAAGTCGGCATTGTGCCTGTTGTATTTAATTCCGATGCAATTTTTGTGTTTAATCGTCAAAGTGAAGGTGCAAGGAATACTGCAAACCAGAAGTGAAGCATCGATATCTAAAACTGGTCTCTCAGCAAAGGCTGAAATCATAGACGGTAAGAAGACTCACTGTTCTTCTACTGAAGTCGGCATTGTGCCTGATGTATTTAATTCCGATGCAATTTTTGTGTTTAATCGTCAAAGTGAAGGTGCAAGGAATACTGTAAACCGGAAGTGAAGCATCGATATCTAAAACTGGTCTCTCAGCAAAGGCTGAAAGCATAGACGGTAAGAAGACTCACTGTTCTTCTACTTAAGTCGGCATTGTACCTGATGTATTTAATTCCGATGCAATTTTTGTGTTTAATCGTCAAAGTGAAGGTGCAAGGAATACTGCAAACTGGAAGTGAAGCATCGATATCTAAAACTGGTCTCTCAGCAAAGGCTGAAAGCATAGACGATAAGAAGACTCACCGTTCTTCTACTTAAGTCGGCATTGTGCCTGATGTATTTAATTCCGATGCAATTTTTGTGTTTAATCGTCAAAGTGAAGGTGCAAGGAATACTGTAAACCGGAAGTGAAGCATCGATATCTAAAACTGGTCTCTCAGCAAAGGCTGAAAGCATAGACGGTAAGAAGACTCACTGTTCTTCTACTTAAGTCGGCATTGTGCCTGATGTATTTAATTCCGATGCAATTTTTGTGTTTAATCGTCAAAGTGAAGTTGCAAGGAATACTGCAAACCGGAAGTGAAGCATCGATATCTAAAACTGGTCTCTCAGCAAAAGCTGAAAGCATAGACGGTAAGAAGACTCACTGTTCTTCTACTTAAGTCGGCATTGTGCCTGATGTATTTAATTCCGATGCAATTTATGTGTTTCATCGTCAAAGTGAAGGTGCAAGGAATACTGTAAACCGGAAGTGAAGCATCGATATCTAAAACTGGTCTCACAGCAAAGGCTGAAAGCATAGACGGTTAGAAGACTCACTGTTCTTCTACTTAAGTCAGCATTGTGCCTGATGTATTTAATTCCGATGCAATTTTTGTGTTTAATCGTCAAAGTGAAGGTGCAAGGAATACTGTAAACAGGAAGTGAAGCATCGATATCTAAAACTGGTCTCTCAGCAAAGGCTGAAAGCATAGACAGTAAGAAGACCCACTCTTCTTGTACTTAAGTCGGCATTGTGCCTGATGTATTTAATTCCGATGCAATTTTTGTGTTTAATCGTCAAAGTGAAGGTGCAAGGAATACTGCAAACCGGAAGAGAAGCATCGATATCTAGAACTGGTCTCTCAGCAAAGGCTGAAAGCATAGACGGTAAGAAGACCCACTCTTCTTGTACTTAAGTCGGCATTGTGCCTGAGGTATTTAAATCCGATGCAATTTTTGTGTTTAATCGTCAAAGTGGAGGTGCAAGGAATACTGCAAACCGGAAGTGAAGCATCGATATCTAAAAGTGGTCTCTCAGCAAAGGCTGAAAGCATAGACGGTAAGAAGACTCACTGTTCTTCCACTTAAGTCGGCATTGTGCCTGATGTATTTAATTCCGATGCAATTTTTGTGTTTAATCGTCAAAGTGAAGGTGCAAGGAATACTGCAAGCCGGAAGTGAAGCATCGATATCTAAAACTGGTCTCTCAGCAAAAGCTGAAAGCATAGACGGTAAGAAGACTCACTGTTCTTCTACTTAAGTCGGCATTGTGCCTGATGTATTTAATTCCGATGCAATTTTTGTGTTTCATCGTCAAAGTGAAGGTGCAAGGAATACTGTAAACCGGAAGTGAAGCATCGATATCTAAAACTGGTCTCTCAGCAAAGGCTGAAAGCATAGACGGTAAGAAGACTCACTGTTCTTCTACTTAAGTCGGCATTGTGCCTGATGTATTTAATTCCGATGCAATTTTTGTGTTTAATCGTCAAAGTGAAGGTGCAAGGAATACTGTAAACCGGAAGTGAAGCATCGATATCTGAAACTGGACTCTCAGCAAAAGCCGAAAGCATAGACGGTGAGAAGACTCACTGCTCTTCTACTTAAGTCGGCATTTTGCCTGATGTATTTAATTCCGATGCAATTTTTGTGTTTAATCGTCAAAGTGAAGGTGCAAGGAATACTGTAAACCGGAAGTGAAGCATCGATATCTAAAACTGGTCTCTCAGCAAAGGCTGAAAGCATAGACGGTAAGAAGACCCACTCTTCTTGTACTTAAGTCGGCATTGTGCCTGATGTATTTAATTCCGATGCAATTTTTGTGTTTAATCGTCAAAGTGAAGGTGCAAGGAATACTGCAAACCGGAAGTGAAGCATCGATATCTAAAACTGGTCTCTCAGCAAAAGCTGAAAGCATAGACGGTAAGAAGACTCACTGTTCTTCTACTTAAGTCAGCATTGTGCCTGATGTATTTAATTCCGATGCAATTTTTGTGTTTAATCGTCAAAGTGAAGGTGCAAGGAATACTGTAAACCGGAAGTGAAGCATCGATATCTAAAACTGGTCTCTCAGCAAAGGCTGAAAGCATAGACGGTAAGAAGACCCACTCTTCTTGTACTTAAGTCGGCATTGTGCCTGATGTATTTAATTCCGATGCAATTTTTGTGTTTCATCGTCAAAGTGAAGGTCCAAGGAATACTGTAAACCGGAAGTGAAGCATCGATATCTAAAACTGGTCTCTCAGCAAAGGCTGAAAGCATAGACGGTAAGAAGACCCACTCTTCTTGTACTTAAGTCGGCATTGTGCCTGATGTATTTAATTCCGATGCAATTTTTGTGTTTAATCGTCAAAGTGAAGGTGCAAGGAATACTGCAAACCGGAAGTGAAGCATCGATATCTAAAACTGGTCTCTCAGCAAAGGCTGAAAGCATAGACGGTAAGAAGACTCACTGTTCCTCCACTTAAGTCGGCATTGTGCCTGATGTATTTAATTCCGATGCAATTTTTGTGTTTAAACGTCAAAGTGAAGGTGCAAGGAATACTGCAAACCTGAAGTGAAGCATCGATATCTAAAACTGGTCTCTCAGCAAAGGCTGAAAGCATAGACGGTAAGAAGACTCACTGTTCTTCTACTTAAGTCGGCATTGTGCCTGATGTATTTAATTCCGATTCAATTTTTGTGTTTAATCGTCAAAGTGAAGGAGCAAGGAATACTGTAAACCGGAAGTGAAGCATCGATATCTAAAACTGGTCTCTCAGCAGAGGCTGAAAGCATAGACGGTAAGAAGACTCACTGTTCTTCTACTTAAGTCGGCATTGTGCCTGATGTATTTTATTCCGATGCAATTTTTGTGTTTAATCGTCAAAGTGAAGGTGCAAGGAATACTGCAAACTGGAAGTGAAGCATCGATATCTAAAACTGGTCTCTCAGCAAAAGCTGAAAACATAGACGGTAAGAAGACTCACTGTTCTTCTACTTAAGTCGGCATTGTGCCTGATGTATTTAATTCCGATGCAATTTTTGTCTTTCATCGTCAATGTGAAGGTGCAAGGAATACTGTAAACCGGAAGTGAAGCATCGATATCTAAAACTGGTCTCTCAGCAAAGGCTGAAAGCATAGACGGTAAGAAGACCCACTCTTCTTGTACTTAAGTCGGTATTGTGCCTGATGTATTTAATTCCGATGCAATTTTTGTGTTTAATCGTCAAAGTGAAGGTGCAAGGAATACTGTAAACCGGAAGTGAAGCATCGATATCTAAAACTGGTCTCTCAGCAAAATCTGAAAGCATAGACGGTAAGAGGACTCACTGTTCTTCTACTTAAGTCGGCATTGTGCCTGATGTAATTAATACCGATGCAATTTTTGTGTTTAATCGTCAAAGTGAAGGTGCAAGGAATACTGTAAACCGGAAGTGAAGCATCGATATCTAAAACTGGTCTCTCAGCAAAGGCTGAAAGCATAGACGGTAAGAAGGCCCACTCTCCTTGTACTTAAGTCGGCATTGTGCCTGATGTATTTAATTCCGATGCAATTTTTGTGTTTAATCGTCAAAGTGAAGGTGCAAGGAATACTGCAAACCGGAAGTGAAGCATCGATATCTAAATCTAGTCTCTCAGAAAAAGCTGAAAACATAGACGGTAAGAAGACTCACTGTTCTTCTACTTAAGTCGGCATTGTGCCTGATGTATTTAATTCCGATGCAATTTTTGTGTTTAATCGTCAAAGTGAAGGTGCAAGGAATACTGTAAACAGGAAGTGAAGCATCGATATCTAAAACTGGTCTCTCAGCAAAGGCTGAAAGCATAGACGGTAAGAAGACTCACTGTTCTTCTACTTAAGTCGGCATTGTGCCTGATGTATTTAATTCCGATGCAATTTTTGTGTTTAATTGTCAAAGTGAAGGTGCAAGGAATACTGCAAACCGGAAGTGAAGCATCGATATCTAAAACTGGTCTCTCAGCAAAAGCAGAAAGCATAGACGGTAAGAAGACTCACTGTTCTTCTACTTAAGTCGGCATTGTGCCTGATGTATTTAATTCCGATGCAATTTTTGTGTTTCATCGTCAAAGTGAAGGTGCAAGGAATACTGTAAACCGGAAGTGAAGCATCGATATCTAAAACTGGTCTCTCAGCAAAGGCTGAAAGCATAGACGGTAAGAAGACTCACTGTTCTTCTACTTAAGTCGGCATTGAGCCTGATGTATTTAATTCCGATGCAATTTTCGTGTTTAATCGTGAAAGTGAAGGTGCAAGGAATACTGCAAACAGGAAGTGAAGCATCGATATCTAAAACTGGTTTCTCAGCAAAAGCTGAAAGCATAGACGGTAAGAAGACTCACTGTTCTTCTACTTAAGTCGGCATTGTGCCTGATGTATTTAATTCCGATGCAATTTTTGTGTTTAATCGTCAAAGTGAAGGTGCAAGGAATACTGTAACCCGGCAGTGAAGCATCGATATCTAAAACTGGACTCTCAGCAAAGGCTGAAAGCATAGACGGTAAGAAGACCCACTCTTCTTGTACTTAAGTCGGCATTGTGCCTGATGTATTTAATTCCGATGCAATTTTTGTGTTTCATCGTCAAAGTGAAGGTCCAAGGAATACTGTAAACCGGAAGTGAAGCATCGATATCTAAAACTGGTCTCTCAGCAAAGGCTGAAAGCATAGACGGTAAGAAGACCCACTCTTCTTGTACTTAAGTCG
The DNA here is from genome assembly GCF_023864275.1 of Schistocerca cancellata. Taxonomy (NCBI): domain Eukaryota; kingdom Metazoa; phylum Arthropoda; class Insecta; order Orthoptera; family Acrididae; genus Schistocerca; species Schistocerca cancellata. The sequence goes on along the minus strand of NC_064631.1, from coordinate 60,933,201 downwards.
GCATTGTGCCTGATGTATTTAATTCCGATGCAATTTTTGTGTTTCATCGTCAAAGTGAAGGTCCAAGGAATACTGTAAACCGGAAGTGAAGCATCGATATCTAAAACTGGTCTCTCAGCAAAGGCTGGAAGCATAGACGGTAAGAAGACCCACTCTTCTTGTACTTAAGTCGGCATTGTGCCTGATGTATTTAATTCCGATGCAATTTTTGTGTTTAATCGTCAAAGTGAAGGTGCAAGGAATACTGCAAACCGGAATTGAAGCATCAATATCTAAAAGTGGTCTCTCAGCAAAGGCTGAAAGCATAGACGGTAAGAAGACTCACTGTTCTTCCACTTAAGTCGGCATTGTGCCTGATGTATTTAATTCCGATGCAATTTTTGTGTTTAAACGTCAAAGTGAAGGTGCAAGGAATACTGCAAACCTGAAGTGAAGCATCGATATCTAAAACTGGTCTCTCAGCAATGGCTGAAAGCATAGACGGTAAGAAGACTCACTGTTCTTCTACTTCAGTCGGCATTGTGCCTGATGTATTTAATTCCGATGCAATTTTTGTGTTTAATCGTCAAAGTGAAGGTGCAAGGAATACTGTAAACCGGAAGTGAAGCATCGATATCTAAAACTGGTCTCTCAGCAAAAGCTGAAAGCATAGACGGTAAGAAGACTCACTGTTCTTCTACTTAAGTCGGCATTGTGCCTGATGTATTTTATTCCGATGCAATTTTTGTGTTTAATCGTCAAAGTGAAGGTGCAAGGAATACTACAAACCGGAAGTGAAGCATCGATATCTAAAACTGGTCTCTCAGCAAAAGCTGAAAACATATACGGTAAGAAGACTCACTGTTCTTCTACTTAAGTTGGCATTGTGCCTGATGTATTTAATTCCGATGCAATTTTTGTGTTTCATCGTCAATGTGAAGGTGCAAGGAATACTGTAAACCGGAAGTGCAGCATCGATATCTAAAACTGGTCTCTCAGCAAAGGCTGAAAGCATAGACGGTAAGAAGACTCACTGTTCTTCTACTTAATTCGGCATTGTGCCTGATGTATTTAATTCCGATGCAATTTTTGTGTTTAAACGTCAAAGTGAAGGTGCAAGGAATACTGTAAACCGGAAGTGAAGCATCGATATCTAAAACTGGTCTCTCAGCAAAAGCTGAAAGCATAGACGGTAAGAGGACTCACTGTTCTTCTACTTAAGTCGGCATTATGCCTGATGTATTTAATTCCGATGCAATTTTTGTGTTTAATCGTCAAAGTGAAGGTGCAAGGAATACTGTAAACCGGAAGTGAAGCATCGATATCTAAAACTGGTCTCTCAGCAAAGGCTGAAAGCATAGACGGTAAGAAGGCCCACTCTTCTTGTACTTAAGTCGGCATTGTGCCTGATGTATTTAATTCCGATGCAATTTTTGTGTTTAATCGTCAAAGTGAAGGTGCAAGGAATACTGCAAACCGGAAGTGAAGCATCGATATCTAAAACTAGTCTCTCAGAAAAAGCTGAAAACATAGACGGTAAGAAGACTCACTGTTCTTCTACTTAAGTCGGCATTGTGCCTGATGTATTTAATTCCGATGCAATTTTTGTGATTAATCGTCAAAGTGAAGGTGCAAGGAATACTGCAAACCAGAAGTGAAGCATCGATATCTAAAACTGGTCTCTCAGCAAAGGCTGAAAGCATAGACGGTAAGAAGACTCACTGTTCTTCTACTTAAGTCGACATTGTGCCTGATGTATTTAATTCCGATGCAATTTTTGTGTTTAATCGTCAAAGTGAAGGTGCAAGGAATACTGTAAACCGGAAGTGAAGCATCGATATCTAAAACTGGTCTCTCAGCAAAGGCTGAAAGCATAGATGGTAAGAAGACTCACTGTTCTTCTACTTAAGTCGGCATTGTGCCTGATGTATTTAATTCCGATGCAATTTTTGTGTTTAATCGTCAAAGTGAAGGTGCAAGGAATACTGCAAACCGGAAGTGAAGCATCGATATCTAAAACTGGTCTCTCAGCAAAGGCTGATAGCATAGACGGTAAGAAGACTCACTGTTCTTCTACTTAAGTCGGCATTGTGCCTGATGTATTTAATTCCGATGCAATTTTCGTGTTTAATCGTCAAAGTGAAGGTGCAAGGAATACTGCAAACAGGAAGTGAAGCATCGATATCTAAAACTGGTTTCTCAGCAAAAGCTGAAAGCATAGACGGTAAGAAGACTCACTGTTCTTCTACTTAAGTGGGCATTGTGCCTGATGTATTTAATTCCGATGCAATTTTTGTATTTAATCGTCAAAGTGAAGGTGCAAGGAATACTGTAAACCGGAAGTGAAGCATCGATATCTAAAACTGGTCTCTCAGCAAAGGCTGAAAGCATAGACGGTAAGAAGACCCACTCTTCTTGTACTTAAGTCGGCATTGTGCCTGATGTATTTAATTCCGATGCAATTTTTGTGTTTAATCGTCAAAGTGAAGGTGCAAGGAATACTGCAAACCGGAAGAGAAGCATCGATATCTAAAACTGGTCTCTCAGCAAAGGCTGACAGCATAGACGGTAAGAAGACCCACTCTTCTTGTACTTAAGTCGGCATTGTGCCTGATGTATTTAATTCCGATGCAATTTTTGTGTTTAATCGTCAAAGTGAAGGTGCAAGGAATACTGTAAACCGGAAGTGAAGCATCGATATCTAAAACTGGTCTCTCAGCAAAGGCTGAAAGCATAGACGGTAAGAAGACCCACTCTTCTTGTACTTAAGTCGTCATTGTGCCTGATGTATTTAATTCCGATGCAATTTTTGTGTTTCATCGTCAAAGTGAAGGTCCAAGGAATACTGTAAACCGGAAGTGAAGCATCGATATCTAAAACTGGTCTCTCAGCAAAGGCTGAAAGCATTGACGGTAAGAAGACTCACTGTTCTTCTACTTAAGTCGGCATTGTGCCTGATGTATTTTATTCCGATGCAATTTTTGTGTTTAATCGTCAAAGTGAAGGTATAAGGAATACTGCAAACCGGAAGTGAAGCATCGATATCTAAAACTGGTCTCTCAGCAAAAGCTGAAAACATAGACGGTAAGTAGACTCACTGTTCTCCTACTTAAGTCGGCATTGTGCCTGATGTATTTAATTCCGATGCAATTTTTGTGTTTCATCGTCAATGTGAAGGTGCAAGGAATACTGTAAACCGGAAGTGAAGCATCGATATCTAAAACTGGTCTCTCAGCAAAGGCTGAAAGCATAGACGGTAAGAAGACTCACTCTTCTTGTACTTAAGTCGGCATTGTGCCTGATGTATTTAATTCCGATGCAATTTTTGTGTTTAATCGTCAAAGTGAAGGTGCAAGGAATACTGCAAACCGGAAGAGAAGCATCGATATCTAAAACTGGTCTCTCAGCAAAGGCTGAAAGCATAGACGGTAAGAAGACCCACTCTTCTTGTACTTAAGTCGGCATTGTGCCTGATGTATTTAATTCCGATGCAATTTTTGTGTTTAATCGTCAATGTGAAGGTGCAAGGAATACTGTAAACCGGAAGTGAAGCATCGATATCTAAAACTGGTCTCTCAGCAAAGGCTGAAAGCATAGACGGTAAGAAGACCCACTCTTCTTGTACTTATGTCGTCATTGTGCCTGATGTATTTAATTCCGATGCAATTTTTGTGTTTCATCGTCAAAGTGAAGGTCCAAGGAATACTGTAAACCGGAAGTGAAGCATCGATATCTAAAACTGGTCTCTCAGCAAAGGCTGAAAGCATAGACGGTAAGAAGACTCACTGTTCTTCTACTTAAGTCGGCATTGTGCCTGATGTATTTTATTCCGATGCAATTTTTGTGTTTAATCGTCAAAGTGAAGGTATAAGGAATACTGCAAACCGGAAGTGAAGCATCGATATTTAAAACTGGTCTCTCAGCAAAGGCTGAAAGCATAGACGGTAAGAAGACCAACTCTTCTTGTACTTAACTCGGCATTGTGCCTGATGTATTTAATTCCGATGCAATTTTTGTGTTTAATCGTCAAAGTGAAGGTGCAAGGAATACTGCAAACCGGAAGTGAAGCATCGATATCTAAAACTGGTCTCTCAGCAAAAGCTGAAAGCATAGACGGTAAGAAGACTCACTGTTCATCTACTTAAGTCAGCATTGTGCCTGATGTATTTAATTCCGATGCAATTTTTGTGTTTAATCGTCAAAGTGAAGGTGCAAGGAATACTGTAAACCGGAAGGGAAGCATCGATATCTAAAACTGGTCTCTCAGCAAAGGCTGAAAGCATAGACGGTAAGAAGACCCACACTTCTTGTACTTAAGTCGGCATTGTGCCTGATGTATTTAATTCCGATGCAATTTTTGTGTTTCATCGTCAAAGTGAAGGTCCAAGGAATACTGTAAACCGGAAGTGAAGCATCGATATCTAAAACTGGTCTCTCAGCAAAGGCTGAAAGCATAGACGGTAAGAAGACCCACTCTTCTTGTACTTAAGTCGGCATTGTGCCTGATGTATTTAATTCCGATGCAATTTTTGTGTTTAATCGTCAAAGTGAAGGTGCAAGGAATACTGCAAACCGGAATTGAAGCATCGATATCTAAAAGTGGTCTCTCAGCAAAGGCTGAAAGCATAGACGGTAAGAAGACTCACTGTTCTTCCACTTAAGTCGGCATTGTGCCTGATGTATTTAATTCCGATGCAATTTTTGTGTTTAAACGTCAAACTGAAGGTGCAAGGAATACTGCAAACCTGAAGTGAAGCATCGATATCTAAAACTGGTCTCTCAGCAAAGGCTGAAAGCATAGACGGTAAGATGACTCACTGTTCTTCTACTTAAGTCGGCATGGTGCCTGATGTATTTAATTCCGATGCAATTTTTGTGTTTAATCGTCAAAGTGAAGGAGCAAGGAATACTGTAAACCGGAAGTGAAGCATCGATATCTAAAACTGGTCTCTCAGCAAAGGCTGAAAGCATAGACGGTAAGAAGACTCACTGTTCTTCTACTTAAGTCGGCATTGTGCCTGATGTATTTTATTCCGATGCAATTTTTGTGTTTAATCGTCAAAGTGAAGGTGCAAGGAATATTGCAAACCGGAAGTGAAGCATCGATATCTAAAACTGGTCTCTCAGCAAAAGCTGAAAACATAGACGGTAAGAAGACTCACTGTTCTTCTACTTAAGTCGGCATTGTGCCTGATGTATTTAATTCCGATGCAATTTTTGTGTTTCATCGTCAATGTGAAGGTGCAAGGAATACTGTAAACCGGAAGTGAAGCATCGATATCTAAAACTGGTCTCTCTGCAAAGGCTGAAAGCATAGACGGTAAGAAGACTCACTGTTCTTCTACTTAATTCGGCATTGTGCCTGATGTATTTAATTCCGATGCAATTTTTGTGTTTAATCGTCAAAGTGAAGGTGCTAGGAATACTGTAAAAGGGAAGTGAAGCATCGATATCTAAAACTGGTCTCTCAGCAAAAGCTGAAAGCATAGACGGTAAGAGGACTCACTGTTCTTCTACTTAAGTCGGCATTGTGCCTGATGTATTTAATTCCGATGCAATTTTTGTGTTTAATCGTCAAAGTGAAGGTGCAAGGAATACTGTAAACCGGAAGTGAAGCATCGATATCTAAAACCGGTCTCTCAGCGAAGGCTGAAAGCATAGACGGTAAGAAGGCCCAATCTTCTTGTACTTAAGTCGGCATTGTGCCTGATGTATTTAATTCCGATGCAATTTTTGTGTTTAATCGTCAAAGTGAAGGTGCAAGGAATACTGCAAACCGGAAGTGAAGCATCGATATCTAAAACTAGTCTCTCAGAAAAAGCTGAAAACATAGACGGTAAGAAGACTCACTGCTCCTCTACTTAAGTCGGCATTGTGCCTGATGTATTTAATTCCGATGCAATTTTTGTGTTTAATCGTCAAAGTGAAGGTGCAAGGAATACTTCAAACCAGAAGTGAAGCATCGATATCTAAAACTGGTCTCTCAGCAAAGGCTGAAAGCATAGACGGTAAGAAGACTCACTGTTCTTCTACTTAAGTCGACATTGTGCCTGATGTATTTAATTCCGATGCAATTTTTGTGTTTAATCGTCAAAGTGAAGGTGCAAGGAATACTGTAAACCGGAAGTGAAGCATCGATATCTAAAACTGGTCTCTCAGCAAAGGCTGAAAGCATAGACGGTAAGAAGACTCACTGTTCTTCTACTTAAGTCGGCATTGTGCCTGATGTATTTAATTCCGATGCAATTTTTGTGTTTAATCGTCAAAGTGAAGGTGAAAGGAATACTGCAAACCGGAAGTGAAGCATCGATATCTAAAACTGGTCTCTCAGCAAAAGCTGAAAGCATAGACGGTAAGAAGACTCACTGTTCTTCTACTTAAGTCGGCATTGTGCCTGATGTATTTAATTCCGATGCAATTTTTGTGTTTCATCGTCAAAGTGAAGGTGCAAGGAATAATGTAAACCGGAAGTGAAGCATCGATATCTAAAACTGGTCTCTCAGCAAAGGCTGAAAGCATAGACGGTAAGAAGACTCACTGTTCTTCTACTTAAGTCGGCATTGTGCCTGATGTATTTAATTCCGATGCAATTTTTGTGTTTAATCGTCAAAGTGAAGGTGCAAGGAATACTGTAAACCGGAAGTGAAGCATCGATATCTAAAACTGGTCTCTCAGCAAAGGCTGAAAGCATAGACGGTAAGAAGACCCACTCTTCTTGTACTTAAGGCGGCATTGTGCCTGATGTATTTAATTCCGACGCAATTTTTGTGTTTCATCGTCAAAGTGAAGGTCCAAGGAATACTGTAAACCGGAAGTGAAGCATCGATATCTAAAACTGGTCTCTCAGCAAAGGCTGAAAGCATAGACGGTAAGAAGACCCACTCTTCTTGTACTTAAGTCGGCATTGTGCCTGATGTATTTAATTCCGATGCAATTTTTGTGTTTAATCGTCAAAGTGAAGGTGCAAGGAATACTGCAAACCGGAATTGAAGCATCGATATCTAAAAGTGGTCTCTCAGCAAAGGCTGATAGCATAGACGGTAAGAAGACTCACTGTTCTTCCACTTAAGTCGGCATTGTGCCTGATGTATTTAGTTCCGATGCAATTTTTGTGTTTAAACGTCAAAGTGAAGGTGCAAGGAATACTGCAAAAATGAAGTGAAGCATCGTTATCTAAAACTGGTCTCTCAGCAAAGGCTGAAAGCATAGACGGTAAGAAGACTCACTGTTCTTCTACTTAAGTCGGCATTGTGCCTGATGTATTTAATTCCGATGCAATTTTTGTGTTTAATCGTCAAAGTGAAGGAGCAAGGAATACTGTAATCCGGAAGTGAAGCATCGATATCTAAAACTGGTCTCTCAGCAAAGGCTGAAAGCATAGACGGTAAGAAGACTCACTGTTCTTCTACTTAAGTCGGCATTGTGCCTGATGTATTTTATTCCGATGCAATTTTTGTGTTTAATCGTCAAAGTGAAGGTGAAAGGAATCCTGCAAACCGGAAGTGAAGCATCGATATCTAAAACTGGTCTCTCAGCAAAAGCTGAAAGCATAGACGGTAAGAGGACTCACTGTTCTTCTACTTAAGTCGGCATTGTGCCTGATGTATTTAATTCCGATGCAATTTTTGTGTTTAATCGTCAAAGTGAAGGTGCAAGGAATACTGTAAACCGGAAGTGAAGCATCGATATCTAAAACTGGTCTCTCAGCAAAGGCTGAAAGCATAGACGGTAAGAAGGCCCACTCTTCTTGTACTTATGTCGGCATTGTGCCTGATGTATTTAATTCCGATGCAATTTTTGTGTTTAATCGTCAAAGTGAAGGTGCAAGGAATACTGCAAACCAGAAGTGAAGCATCGATATCTAAAACTGGTCTCTCAGCAAAGGCTGAAAGCATAGACGGTAAGAAGACTCACTGTTCTTCTACTTAAGTCGGCATTGTGCCTGATGTATTTAATTCCGATGCAATTTTTGTGTTTAATCGTCAAAGTGAAGGTGCAAGGAATACTGTAAACCGGAAGTGAAGCATCGATATCTAAAACTGATCTCTCAGCAAAGGCTGAAAGCATAGACGGTAAGAAGACCCACTCTTCTTGTACTTAAGTCGGCATTGTGCCTGATGTATTTAATTCCGATGCAATTTTTGTGTTTCATCGTCAAAGTGAAGGTCCAAGGAATACTGTAAACCGGAAGTGAAGCATCGATATCTAAAACTGGTCTCTCAGCAAAGGCTGAAAGCATAGACGGTAAGAAGACTCACTGTTCTTCTACTTAAGTCGGCATTGTGCCTGATGTATTTAATTCTGATGCAATTTTTGTGTTTAATCGTCAAAGTGAAGGTGCAAGGAATACTGCAAACCGGAAGTGAAGCATCGATATCTAAATGTGGTCTCTCAGCAAAGGCTGAAAGCATAGACGGTAAGAAGACTCACAGTTCTTCCACTTAAGTCGGCATTGTGCCTGATGTATTTAATTCCGATGCAATTTTTGTGTTTAATCGTCAAAGTGAAGGTGCAAGGAATACTGCAAACGGGAAGTGAAGCATCGATATCTAAAACTGGTCTCTCAGCAAAGGCTGAAAGCATAGACGGTAAGAAGACTCACTGTTCTTCTACTTAAGTCGGCATTGTGCCTGATGTATTTAATTCCGATGCAATTTTTGTGTTTAATCGTCAAAGTGAAGGTGCAAGGAATACTGTAAACCGGAAGTGAAGCATCGATATCTAAAACTGGTCTCTCAGCAAAGGCTGAAAGCATAGACGGTAAGAAGACTCACTGTTCTTCTACTTAAGTCGGCATTGTGCCTGATGTATTTAATTCCGATGCAATTTTTGTGTTTAATCGTCAAAGTGAAGGTGCAAGGAATACTGCAAACCGGAAGTGAAGCATCGATATCTAAAACTGGTCTCTCAGCAAAAGCTGAAAGCATAGACGGTAAGAAGACTCACTGTTCTTCTACTTAAGTCGGCATTACGCCTGATGTATTTAATTCCGATGCAATTTTTGTGTTTCATCGTCAAAGTGAAGTTGCAAGGAATACTGTAAACCGGAAGTGATGCATCGATATCTAAAAGTGGTCTCTCAGCAAAGGCTGAAAGCATAGACGGTAAGAAGACTCACTGTTCTTCTACTTAAGTCGGCATTGTGCCTGATGTATTTAATTCCGATGCAATTTTTGTGTTTCATCGTCAAAGTGAAGGTGCAAGGAATACTGTAAACCGGAAGTGAAGCCTCGATATCTAAAACTGGACTCTCAGCAAAAGCTGAAAGCATAGACGGTAAGAAGACTCACTGTTCTTCTACTTAAGTCGGCATTGTGCCTGATGTATTTAATTCCGATGCAATTTTTGTGTTTAATCGTCATAATGAAGGTGCAAGGAATACTGTAAACCGGAAGTGAAGCATCGATATCTAAAACTGGTCTCTCAGCAAAGGCAGAAAGCATAGACGGTAAGAAGACCCACTCTTCTTGTACTTAAGTCGGCATTGTGCCTGATGTATTTAATTCCGATGCAATTTTTGTGTTTAATCGTCAAAGTGAAGGTGCAAGGAATACTGCAAACCGGAAGTGAAGCATCGATATCTAAAACTGGTCTCTCAGCAAAAGCTGAAAGCATAGACGGTAAGAAGACTCACTGTTCTTCTACTTAAGTCAGCATTGTGCCTGATGTATTTAATTCCGATGCAATTTTTGTCTTTAATCGTCAAAGTGAAGGTGCAAGGAATACTGTAAACCGGAAGTGAAGCATCGATATCTAAAACTGGTCTCTCAGCAAAGGCTGAAAGCATAGACGGTAAGAAGACCCACTCTTCTTGTACTTAAGTCGGCATTGTGCCTGATGTATTTAATTCCGATGCAATTTTTGTGTTTAATCGTCAAAGTGAAGGTGCAAGGAATACTGCAAACCGGAAGAGAAGCATCGATATCTAAAACTGGTCTCTCAGCAAAGGCTGAAAGCATAGACGGTAAGAAGACCCACTCTTCTTGTACTTAAGTCGGCATTGTGCCTGATGTATTTAATTCCGATGCAATTTTTGTGTTTAACACTCTCTGTACCAGGCCTATTTTATGCACCCGTCCCTAGAAACCGGGCAATTTTACCAATATTAAAAAAATTACTGCATCAAATCTACTGTTTGGATTGTGGCAAATTTGGTACCATCTTGAAGCTGCACATTTCTACTTTAATTCTGAGTGAAAGAAACTACTTTACAATGCACAGCTTTAAGGTACAGTTATAGAAATCACTTAGATGTTTTAAGAATTTAGAAAAAGTCATACGAATAAGGGAATACAATTGTGATTTATTTTTAACCAAAATTGTGGCACTACATTACATGTTTCTGATAGTATACAGTATTACATATAAATTTCACACAGAATCATATTGTTTTTTAGTGTGGAAAATTTTAAAGCAAGGTTCCAGGCAGAGTGCAACGCCACACTGTTCACATTCGTATCGTGTCTCTTTGCGAGAAGCCTTGCCACTCTGTTTCTTGCTCCTGGAACTGCACACGTGACACACACGAGCAGCATACTTCTTAGTAGTTGCAGGTATGTGCTGCAAAAAATGTCTCTTTGTTAGCCGACCTACAGTTCCTTCATTTCTTGGAATGAATTCAAGTGTGTCGTCTTCAACAAGCTGAACTGCAAGCACTGTTATAAAGTCTGTTATTGTAATTTTCTTCCTGTGCACTGCATTGTACAGCCAAAATGCATTTGATACTCCCATAAGCAGCAAATGGAAATATAATTTTCGCCACCATTTCACAGTTCTGTGCTGGAACGGATTGTACTGCAGGCGTTGGTCTCCAATATCCACTCCAATTTTATTGAGGTTGTAATCAAGTACCTGAAGTGGTTTCAATACTACAGACCCATTTCTCTTAGTATGCGTACCAAATGTTGCTTGATGCCTTGTAGACAATGTATACACATCTCTCTTATCTTTCCACTTCATTGCCAATACATTATCTTTACGCCGAAAAGACATTTCGCCCTTTTTCAGCTTAGCAGATACTAAATCTTTAGGCAATCCTTTCCTGGATTTGTTCACAGTACCAACAGCTCCAGTGCCTTTCTCTGCCAGTTGCTGAAATAGCTCTGGACTGGAATAAAATCGATCTAAATACACAGTGTGGCCTTTGTTCAGCAAGCTGCTGTCAGACAACAATCGCAAAATAACCGCAGACGAAGAATTGTCAACAATATGCTTACCAGCATAAACTTCAAAATTTACAACATAGCCACTACTGGCTTCAGCAACAGCATATACTTTCAGTCCATACTTATGAGGCTTATTTTGCATGTAAACACGGAAACTCACACGACCTCGAAATGGGCAAATTCCTTCATCAATTGTCACTTTTTCTGAGGGACGATATGCCTGGATACATCGCTCCTTCAAATTATTATAATATGGCAAAACTTTGTAAAGTGGATGAAATCCATCTTCGCCTGGTTTTTTCTGATTTGAATTGTCAACAAGATGCAAGCATGACAGTATCTGAGTGAAACGCAAACGGCTCATGACATGGGGACAAAAGTTACAACTAAGAACAGGATTAGTGCTCCAATGGTCCGCAATTTTGGGCTTTTTCGAAACACACATGTGGAAAATAATACCCAAGAAACGCCTCATCTCACTTATAGTCACTGGCTTCCACGAACTCAAAACTGAATGGGGCTTCAGATTATTTCCTCTTCTTTTCTTCTGTATTGTCTGTGATGCATACAAATTTGTCTGTCTCTTGAGTTCATTTACGTCACTGTCAGTAAGGAACACTTTACTGCAATCCAGTACAGAACTCGACTCATCAATATCCACTAGTATCTGCCTGGGTGTCGTGTTGACAGGCAGAGGTCGGTAGGTGTCAACTGCAGTCCACTCACTGTCTTTCGGATACGGCACAGCTGCTGGATTTGAAGCAACACCTTCAACATCATTCTCGTCTTCATCTGAAGACAAACTGTCATCAATCTCGTCTTCTAAAAAGAATATCACATTATGTGTAACTACATACATCGTTTACACATGTTCAACAGATATGTGCGTACTGCACAATTACGTGGAAAATTCGGAAATACGTACCTTCAAACACACCATTGCATTCAGAATCGTCTGAATCACTCTCTACATTATCCAGAGTGTCGCTATGATTGATCAAATCCGCAATTTCTGCGTCTGATAAACCGCGCCGAAACATGATGACAAACAACTGAATGATATACAGACTGAGAACGCAAAGATAAGTTTTAACATGAATTACAGCGCTGCCGTGACATCTATGGACGCATTTTGTTAATAAACATCTGAAAAACGTATAGCGCTGGCCAAACCCGTAGAAATAACGTTGCAGTGTTTTGAATGAAATTAAATGTAGCGGCCCGTAAATTTTACGGGCTTGGTGATTTTCGCGCGATCCCAGGCCCGTAAATTTTACGGGCTTGGCGCTTAGAGTGTTAATCGTCAAAGTGAAGATGCAAGGAATACTGCAAATCGGAAGTGAAGCATCGATATCTAAAACTGGTCTCTCAGCAAAGGCTGAAAGCATAGACGGTAAGAAGACTCACTGTTCTTCCACTTAAGTCGGCATTGTGCCTGATGTATTTAATTCCGATGCAATTTTTGTGTTTAATCGTCAAAGTGAAGGTGCAAGGAATACTGCAAACCGGAAGTGAAGCATCGATATCTAAAACTGGTCTCTCAGCAAAGGCTGAAAGCATAGACGATAAGAAGACTCACTGTTCATCTACTTAAGTCGGCATTGTGCCTGATGTATTTAATTCCGATGCAATTTTTGTGTTTAATCGTCAAAGTGAAGGTACAAGGAATACTGCAAACCGGAAGTGAAGCATCGATATCTAAAACTGGTCTCTCAGCAAAGGCTGAAAGCATAGACGGTAAGAAGACCCACTCTTCTTGTACTTAAGTCGGCATTGTGCCTGATGTATTTAATTCCGATGCAATTTTTGTGTTTAATCGTCAAAGTGAAGGTGCAAGGAATACTGCAAACCGGAAGTGAAGCATCGATATCTAAAACTGGTCTCTCAGCAAATGCTGAAAGCATAGACGGTAATAAGACTCACTGTTCTTCTACTTAAGTCGGCATTGTGCCTGATGTATTTAATTCCGATGCAATTTTTGTGTTTAATCGTCAAAGTGAAGGTGCAAGGAATACTGCAAACCGGAAGTGAAGCATCGATATCTAAAACTGGTCTCTCAGCAAAAGCTGAAAGCATAGACGGTAAGAAGACTCACTGTTCTTCTACTTAAGTCGGCATTGTGCGTGATGTATTTAATTCCGATGCAATTTTTGTGTTTCATCTTCAAAGTGAACGTGCAAGGAATATTGTAAACCGGAAGTGAAGCATCGATATCTAAAACTGGTCTCTCAGCAAAGGCTGAAAGCATAGACGGTAAGAAGACTCACTGTTCTTCTACTTAAGTCGGCATTGTGCCTGATGTATTTAATTCCGATGCAATTTTTGTGTTTCATCGTCAAAGTGAAGGTGCAAGGAATACTGTAAACCGGAAGTGAAGCATCGATATCTAAAACTGGTCTCTCAGCAAAGGCTGAATGCATAGACGGTAAGAAGACCCACTCTTCTTGTACTTAAGTCGGCATTGTGCCTGATGTATTTAATTCCGATGCAATTTTTGTGTTTCATCGTCAAAGTGAAGGTGCACGGAATACTGTAAACCGGAAGTGAAGCATCGATATCTAAAACTGGTCTCTCAGCAAAGGCTGAAAGCATAGACAGTAAGAAGACCCACTCTTCTTGTACTTAAGTCGGCATTGTGCCTGATGTATTTAATTCCGATGCAATTTTTGTGTTTCATCGTCAAAATGAAGGTGCAAGGAATACTGCAAACCAGAAGTGAAGCATCGATATCTAAAACTGGTCTCTCAGCAAAGGCTGAAAGCATAGACGGTAAGAAGACTCACTGTTCTTCCACTTAAGTCAGCATTGTGCCTGATGTATTTAATTCCGATGCAATTTTTGTCTTTAATCGTCAAAGTGAAGGTGCAAGGAATACTGTAAACCGGAAGTGAAGCTTCGATATCTAAAACTGGTCTCTCAGCAAAGGCTGAAAGCATAGACGGTAAGAAGACCCACTCTTCTTGTACTTAAGTCGGCATTGTGCCTGATGTATTTAATTCCGATGCAATTTTTGTGTTTAATCGTCAAAGTGAAGGTGCAAGGAATACTGCAAACCGGAAGAGAAGCATCGATATCTAAAACTGGTCTCTCAGCAAAGGCTGAAAGCATAGACGGTAAGAAGACCCACTCTTCTTGTACTTAAGTCGGCATTGTGCCTGATGTATTTAATTCCGATGCAATTTTTGTGTTTAATCGTCAAAGTGAAGATGCAAGGAATACTGCAAATCGGAAGTGAAGCATCGATATCTAAAACTGGTCTCTCAGCAAAGGCTGAAAGCATAGACGGTAAGAAGACTCACTGTTCTTCCACTTAAGTCGGCATTGTGCCTGATGTATTTAATTCCGATGCAATTTTTGTGTTTAATCGTCAAAGTGAAGGTGCAAGGAATACTGCAAACCGGAAGTGAAGCATCGATATCTAAAACTGGTCTCTCAGCAAAGGCTGAAAGCATAGACGATAAGAAGACTCACTGTTCATCTACTTAAGTCGGCATTGTGCCTGATGTATTTAATTCCGATGCAATTTTTGTGTTTAATCGTCAAAGTGAAGGTACAAGGAATACTGCAAACCGGAAGTGAAGCATCGATATCTAAAACTGGTCTCTCAGCAAAGGCTGAAAGCATAGACGGTAAGAAGACCCACTCTTCTTGTACTTAAGTCGGCATTGTGCCTGATGTATTTAATTCCGATGCAATTTTTGTGTTTAATCGTCAAAGTGAAGGTGCAAGGAATACTGCAAACCGGAAGTGAAGCATCGATATCTAAAACTGGTCTCTCAGCAAATGCTGAAAGCATAGACGGTAATAAGACTCACTGTTCTTCTACTTAAGTCGGCATTGTGCCTGATGTATTTAATTCCGATGCAATTTTTGTGTTTAATCGTCAAAGTGAAGGTGCAAGGAATACTGCAAACCGGAAGTGAAGCATCGATATCTAAAACTGGTCTCTCAGCAAAAGCTGAAAGCATAGACGGTAAGAAGACTCACTGTTCTTCTACTTAAGTCGGCATTGTGCGTGATGTATTTAATTCCGATGCAATTTTTGTGTTTCATCTTCAAAGTGAACGTGCAAGGAATATTGTAAACCGGAAGTGAAGCATCGATATCTAAAACTGGTCTCTCAGCAAAGGCTGAAAGCATAGACGGTAAGAAGACTCACTGTTCTTCTACTTAAGTCGGCATTGTGCCTGATGTATTTAATTCCGATGCAATTTTTGTGTTTCATCGTCAAAGTGAAGGTGCAAGGAATACTGTAAACCGGAAGTGAAGCATCGATATCTAAAACTGGTCTCTCAGCAAAGGCTGAATGCATAGACGGTAAGAAGACCCACTCTTCTTGTACTTAAGTCGGCATTGTGCCTGATGTATTTAATTCCGATGCAATTTTTGTGTTTCATCGTCAAAGTGAAGGTCCAAGGAATACTGTAAACCGGAAGTGAAGCATCGATATCTAAAACTGGTCTCTCAGCAAAGGCTGAAAGCATAGACGGTAAGAAGACCCACTCTTCTTGTACTTAAGTCGGCATTGTGCCTGATGTATTTAATTCCGATGCAATTTTTGTGTTTCATCGTCAAAATGAAGGTGCAAGGAATACTGCAAACCAGAAGTGAAGCATCGATATCTAAAACTGGTCTCTCAGCAAAGGCTGAAAGCATAGACGGTAAGAAGACTCACTGTTCTTCCACTTAAGTCGGCATTGTGCCTGATGTATTTAATTCCGATGCAATTTTTGTGTTTCATCGTCAAAGTGAAGGTGCAAGGAATACTGCAAACCGGAAGTGAAGCATTGATATCTAAAACTGGTCTCTCAGCAAAGGCTGAAAGCATAGACGATAAGAAGACTCACTGTTCTTCTACTTAAGTCGGCATTGTGCCTGATGTATTTAATTCCGATGCAATTCTTGTGTTTAATCGTCAAAGTGAAGGTGCAAGGTATACTGTAAACCGGAAGTGAAGCATCGATATCTAAAACTGGTCTCTTAGCAAAGGCTGAAAGCATAGACGGTAAGAAGACTCACTGTTCTTTTACTTAAGTCGGCATTGTGCCTGATGTATTTAATTCCGATGCAATTTTTGTGTTTAATCGTCAAAGTGAAGGTGCAAGGAATACTGCAAACCGGAAGAGAAGCATCGATATCTAAAACTGGTCTCTCAGCAAATGCTGAAAGCATAGACGGTAATAAGACTCACTGTTCTTCTACTTAAGTCGGCATTGTGCCTGATGTATTTAATTCCGATGCAATTTTTGTGTTTAATCGTCAAAGTGAAGGTGCAAGGAATACTGCAAACCGGAAGTGAAGCATCGATATCTAAAACTGGTCTCTCAGCAAAAGCTGAAAGCATAGACGGTAAGAAGACTCACTGTTCTTCTACTTAAGTCGGCATTGTGCGTGATGTATTTAATTCCGATGCAATTTTTGTGTTTCATCGTCAAAGTGAACGTGCAAGGAATACTGTAAACCGGAAGTGAAGCATCGATATCTAAAACTGGTCTCTCAGCAAAGGCTGAAAGCATAGACGGTAAGAAGACTCACTGTTCTTCTACTTAAGTCGGCATTGTGCCTGATGTATTTAATTCCGATGCAATTTTTGTGTTTCATCGTCAAAGTGAAGGTGCAAAGAATACTGTAAACCGGAAGTGAAGCATCGATATCTAAAACTGGTCTCTCAGCAAAGGCTGAATGCATAGACGGTAAGAAGACCCACTCTTCTTGTACTTAAGTCGGCATTGTGCCTGATGTATTTAATTCCGATGCAATTTTTGTGTTTCATCGTCAAAGTGAAGGTGCACGGAATACTGTAAACCGGAAGTGAAGCATCGATATCTAAAACTGATCTCTCAGCAAAGGCTGAAAGCATAGACGGTAAGAAGACCCACTCTTCTTGTACTTAAGTCGGCATTGTGCCTGATGTATTTAATTCCGATGCAATTTTTGTGTTTAATCGTCAAAGTGAAGGTGCAAGGAATACTGCAAACCGGAAGTGAAGCATCGATATCTAAAACTGGTCTCTCAGCAAAGGCTGAAAGCATAGACGGTAAGAAGACTCACTGTTCTTCCACTTAAGTCGACATTGTGCCTGATGTATTTAATTCCGATGCAATTTTTGTGTTTAATCGTCAAAGTGAAGGTGCAAGGAATACTGCAAACCGGAAGTGAAGCATCGATATCTAAAAGTGGTCTCTCAGCAAAGGCTGAAAGCATAGACGATAAGAAGACCCACTGTTCTTCTACTTAAGTCGGCATTGTGCCTGATGTATTTAATTCCGATGCAATTTTTGTGTTTAATCGTCAAAATGAAGGTGCAAGGAATACTGCAAACCAGAAGTGAAGCATCGATATCTAAAACTGGTCTCTCAGCAAAGGCTGAAAGCATAGACGGTAAGAAGACTCACTGTTCTTCTACTTAAGTCGGCATTGTGCCTGATGTATTTAATTCCGATGCAATTTTTGTGTTTAATCGTCAAAGTGAAGGTGCAAGGAATACTGTAAACCGGAAGTGAAGCATCGATATCTAAAACTGGTCTCTCAGCAAAGGCTGAAAGCATAGACGGTAAGAAGACTCACTGTTCTTCTACTTAAGTCGGCATTGTGCCTGATGTATTTAATTCCGATGCAATTTTTGTGTTTAATCGTCAAAGTGAAGGTGCAAGGAATACTGCAAACCGGAAGTAAAGAATCGATATCTAAAACTGGTCTCTCAGCAAAGGCTGAAAACATAGACGGTAAGAAGACCCACTCTTCTTGTACTTAAGTCGGCATTGTGCCTGATGTATTTAATTCCGATGCAATTTTTGTGTTTAATCGTCAAAGTGAAGGTGCAAGGAATACTGCAAACCGGAAGTGAAGCATCGATATCTAAAACTGGTCTCTCAGCAAAAGCAGAAAGCATAGACGGTAAGAAGACTCACTGTTCTTCTACTTAAGTCGGCATTGTGCCTGATGTATTTAATTCCGATGCAATTTTTGTGTTTAATCGTCAAAGTGAAGGTGCAAGGAATACTGCAAACCGGAAGAGAAGCATCGATATCTAAAACTGGTCTCTCAGCAAAGGCTGAAAGCATAGACGGTAAGAAGACCCACTCTTCTTGTACTTAAGTCGGCATTGTGCCTTATGTATTTAATTCCGATGCAATTTTTGTGTTTAATCGTCAAAGTGAAGGTGCAAGGAATACTGCAAACCGGAAGTGAAGCATCCATATCTAAAAGTGGTCTCTCAGCAAAGGCTGAAAGCATAGACGGTAAGAAGACTCACTGTTCTTCCACTTAAGTCGGCATTGTGCCTGATGTATTTAATTCCGATGCAATTTTTGTGTTTAATCGTCAAAGTGAAGGTGCAAGGAATACTGCAAACCGGAAGTGAAGCATCGATATCTAAAACTGGTCTCTCAGCAAAGGCTGAAAGCATAGACGGTAAGAAGACTCACTGTTCTTCTACTTAAGTCGGCATTGTGCCTGATGTATTTAATTCCGATGCAATTTTTGTGTTTAATCGTCAAAGTGAAGGTACAAGGAATTCTGCAAACCGGAAGTGAAGCATCGATATCTAAAACTGGTCTCTCAGCAAAAGCTGAAAGCATAGACGGTAAGAAGACTCACTGTTCTTCTACTTAAGTCGGCATTGTGCCTGATGTATTTAATTCCGATGCAATTTTTGTGTTTCATCGTCAAAGTGAAGGTGCAAGGAATACTGTAAACCGGAAGTGAAGCATCGATATCTAAAACTGGTCTCTCAGCAAAGGCTGAAAGCATAGACGGTAAGAAGACTCACTGTTCGTCTACTTAAGTCGGCATTGTGCCTGATGTATTTAATTCCGATGCAATTTTTGTGTTTAATCGTCAAAGTGAAGGTGCAAGGAATACTGTAAACCGGAAGTGAAGCATCGATATCTAAAACTGGACTCTCAGCAAAAGCTGAAAGCATAGACGGTGAGAAGACTCACTGTTCTTCTACTTAAGTCGGCATTGTGCCTGATGTATTTAATTCCGATGCAATTTTTGTGTTTAATCGTCAAAGTGAAGGTGCAAGGAATACTGTAAACCGGAAGTGAAGCATCGATATCTAAAACTGGTCTCTCAGCAAAGGCTGAAAGCATAGACGGTAAGAAGACCCACTCTTCTTGTACTTAAGTCGGCATTGTGCCTGATGTATTTAATTCCGATGCAATTTTTGTGTTTAATCGTCAAAGTGAAGGTGCAAGGAATACTGCAAACCGGAAGTGAAGCATCGATATCTAAAACTGGTCTCTCAGCAAAAGCTGAAAGCATAGACGATAAGAAGACTCACTGTTCTTCTACTTAAGTCGGCATTGTGCCTGATGTATTTAATTCCGATGCAATTTTTGTGTTTAATCGTCAAAGTGAAGGTGCAAGGAATACTGTAAACCGGAAGTGAAGCATCGATATCTAAAACTGGTCTCTCAGCAAAGGCTGAAAGCATAGACGGTAAGAAGACCCACTCTTCTTGTACTTAAGTCGGCATTGTGCCTGATGTATTTAATTCCGATGCAATTTTTGTGTTTAATCGTCAAAGTGAAGGTGCAAGGAATACTGCAAACCGAAAGTGAAGCATCGATATCTAAAAGTGGTTTCTCAGCAAAGGCTGAAAGCATAGACGGTAAGAAGACTCACTGTTCTTCCACTTAATTCGGCATTGTGCCTGATGCATTTAATTCCGATGCAATTTTTGTGTTTCATCGTCAAAGTGAAGGTGCAAGGAATACTGCAAACCGGAAGTGAAGCATCGATATCTAAAACTGGTCTCTCAGCAAAGGCTGAAAGCATAGACGATAAGAAGACTCACTGTTCTTCTACTTAAGTCGGCATTGTGCCTGATGTATTTAATTCCGATGCAATTTTTGTGTTTAATCGTCAAAGTGAAGGAGCAAGGAATACTGTAAACCGGAAGTGAAGCATCGATATCTAAAACTGGTCTCTCAGCAAAGGCTGAAAGCATAGACGGTAAGAAGACTCACTGTTCTTCTACTTAAGTCGGCATTGTGCCTGATGTATTTAATTCCGATGCAATTTTTGTGTTTAATCGTCAAAGTGAAGGTGCAAAGAATACTGCAAACCGGAAGTGAAGCATCGATATCTAAAACTGGTCTCTCAGCAAAAGCTGAAAGCATAGACGGTAAGAAGACTCACTGTTCTTCTACTTAAGTCGGCATTATGCCTGATGTATTTAATTCCGATGCAATTTTTGTGTTTAATCGTCAAAGTGAAGGTACAAGGAATACTGCAAACCGGAAGTGAAGCATCGATATCTAAAACTGGTCTCTCAGCAAAAGCTGAAAGAATAGACGGTAAGAAGACTCACTGTTCTTCTACTTAAGTCGGCATTGGGCCTGATGTATTTAATTCCGATGCAATTTTTGTGTTTAATCGTCA
This sequence comes from Schistocerca cancellata, assembly GCF_023864275.1. NCBI lineage: Eukaryota > Metazoa > Arthropoda > Insecta > Orthoptera > Acrididae > Schistocerca > Schistocerca cancellata. The sequence goes on along the minus strand of NC_064631.1, from coordinate 60,912,667 downwards.
AAGTGAAGGTACAAGGAATACTGCAAACCGGAAGTGAAGCATCGATATCTAAAACTGGTCTCTCAGCAAAAGCTGAAAGCATAGAAGGTAAGAAGACTCACTGTTCTTCTACTTAAGTCGGCATTGTGCCTGATGTATTTAATTCCGATGCAATTTTTGTGTTTCATCGTCAAAGTGAAGGTGCAAGGAATACTGTAAACCGGAAGTGAAGCATCGATATCTAAAACTGGTCTCTCAGCAAAGGCTGAAAGCATAGACGGTAAGAAGACTCACTGTTCTTCTACTTAAGTCGGCATTGTGCCTGATGTATTTAATTCCGATGCAATTTTTTTGTTTAATCGTCAAAGTGAAGGTGCAAGGAATACTGTAAACCGGAAGTGAAGCATCGATATCTAAAACTGGTCTCTCAGCAAAGGCTGAAAGCATAGACGGTAAGAAGACCCACTCTTCTTGTATTTAAGTCGGCATTGTGCCTTATGTATTAATTTTCCGATGCAATTTTTGTGTTTAATCGTCAAAGTGAAGGTGCAAGGAATACTGCAAACCGGAAGTGAAGCATCGATATCTAAAAGTGGTCTCTCAGCAAAGGCTGAAAGCATAGACGCTAAGAAGACTCACTGTTCTTCCACTTAAGTCGGCATTGTGCCTGATGTATTTAATTCCGAAGCAATTTTTGTGTTTAATCGTCAAAGTGAAGGTGCAAGGAATACTGCAAACCGGAAGTGAAGCATCGATATCTAAAACTGGTCTCTCAGCAAAGGCTGAAAACATAGACGGTAAGAAGACTCACTGTTCTTCTACTTAAGTCGGCATTGTGCCTGATGTATTTAATTCCGATGCAATTTTTGTGTTTAATCGTCAAAGTGAAGGTGCAAGGAATACTGTAAACCGGAAGTGAAGCATCGATATCTAAAACTGGTCTCTCAGCAAAGGCTGAAAGCATAGACGGTAAGAAGACCCACTCTTCTTGTACTTAAGTCGGCATTGTGCCTGATGTATTTAATTCCGATGCAATTTTTGTGTTTAATCGTCAAAGTGAAGGTGCAAGGAATACTGCAAACCGGAAGTGAAGCATCGATATCTAAAACTGGTCTCTCAGCAAAAGCTGACAGCATAGACGATAAGAAGACTCACTGTTCTTCTACTTAAGTCGGCATTGTGCCTGATGTATTTAATTCCGATGCAATTTTTGTGTTTAATCGTCAAAGTGAAGGTGCAAGGAATACTGTAAACCGGAAGTGAAGCATCGATATCTAAAACTGGTCTCTCAGCAAAGGCTGAAAGCATAGACGGTAAGAAGACCCACTCTTCTTGTACTTAAGTCGGCATTGTGCCTGATGTATTTAATTCCGATGCAATTTTTGTGTTTAATCGTCAAAGTGAAGGTGCAAGGAATACTGCAAACCGGAAGTGAAGCATCGATATCTAAAAGTGGTTTCTCAGCAAAGGCTGAAAGCATAGACGGTAAGAAGACTCACTGTTCTTCCACTTAAGTCGGCATTGTGCCTGATGTATTTAATTCCGATGCAATTTTTGTGTTTAATCGTCAAAGTGAAGGTGCAAGGAATACTGCAAACCGGAAGTGAAGCATCGATATCTAAAACTGGTCTCTCAGCAAAGGTTGAAAGCATAGACGATAAGAAGACTCACTGTTCTTCTACTTAAGTCGGCATTGTGCCTGATGTATTTAATTCCGATGCAATTTTTGTGTTTAATCGTCAAAGTGAAGGAGCATGGAATACTGTAAACCGGAAGTGAAGCATCGATATCTAAAACTGGTCTCTCAGCAAAGGCTGAAAGCATAGACGGTAAGAAGACTCACTGTTCTTCTACTTAAGTCGGCATTGTGCCTGAAGTATTTAATTCCGATGCAATTTTTGTGTTTAATCGTCAAAGTGAAGGTGCAAAGAATACTGCAAACCGGAAGTGAAGCATCGATATCTAAAACTGGTCTCTCAGCAAAAGCTGAAAGCATAGACGGTAAGAAGACTAACTGTTCTTCTACTTAAGTAGGCATTATGCCTGATGTATTTAATTCCGATGCAATTTTTGTGTTTAATCGTCAAAGTGAAGGTACAAAGAATACTGCAAACCGGAAGTGAAGCATCGATATCTAAAACTGGTCTCTCAGCAAAAGCTGAAAGAATAGACGGTAAGAAGACTCACTGTTCTCCTACTTAAGTCGGCATTGTGCCTGATGTATTTAATTCCGATGCAATTTTTGTGTTTAATCGTCAAAGTGAAGGTACAAGGAATACTGCAAACCGGAAGTGAAGCATCGATATCTAAAAGTGGTTTCTCAGCAAAGGCTGAAAGCATAGACGGTAAGAAGACTCACTGTTCTTCCACTTAAGTCGGCATTGTGCTTGATGTATTTAATTCCGATGCAATTTTTGTGTTTCATCGTCAAAGTGAAGGTGCAAGGAATACTGCAAACCGGAAGTGAAGCATCGATATCTAAAACTGGTCTCTCAGCAAAGGTTGAAAGCATAGACGATAAGAAGACTCACTGTTCTTCTACTTAAGTCGGCATTGTGCCTGATGTATTTAATTCCGATGCAATTTTTGTGTTTAATCGTCAAAGTGATGGTCCAAGGAATACTGTAAACCGGAAGTGAAGCATCGATATCTAAAACTGGTCTCTCAGCAAAGGCTGAAAGCATAGACGGTAAGAAGACTCACTGTTCTTCTACTTAAGTCGGCATTGTGCCTGATGTATTTAATTCCGATGCAATTTTTGTGTTTAATCGTCAAAGTGAAGGTGCAAAGAATACTGCAAACCGGAAGTGAAGCATCGATATCTAATACTGGTCTCTCAGCAAAAGCTGAAAGCATAGACGGTAAGAAGACTAACTGTTCTTCTACTTAAGTAGGCATTATGCCTGATGTATTTAATTCCGATGCAATTTTTGTGTTTAATCGTCAAAGTGAAGGTACAAAGAATACTGCAAACCGGAAGTGAAGCATCGATATCTAAAACTGGTCTCTCAGCAAAAGCTGAAAGAATAGACGGTAAGAAGACTCACTGTTCTTCTACTTAAGTCGGCATTGTGCCTGATGTATTTAATTCCGATGCAATTTTTGTGTTTAATCGTCAAAGTGAAGGTGCAAGGAATACTGCAAACCGGAAGTGAAGCATCGATATCTAAAACTGGTCTCTCAGCAAAAGCTGAAAGCATAGACGGTAAGAAGACTCACTGTTCTTCTACTTAAGTCGGCATTGTGCCTGATGTATTTAATTCCGATGCAATTTTTGTGTTTAATCGTCAAAGTGAAGGTGCAAGGAATACTGTAAACCGGAAGTGAAGCATCGATATCTAAAACTGGTCTCTCAGCAAAGGCTGAAAGCATAGACGGTAAGAAGACTCACTGTTCTTCTACTTAAGTCGGCATTGTGCCTGATGTATTTAATTCCGATGCAATTTTTTTGTTTAATCGTCAAAGTGAAGGTGCAAGGAATACTGTAAACCGGAAGTGAAGCATCGATATCTAAAACTGGTCTCTCAGCAAAGGCTGAAAGAAAAGACGGTAAGAAGACCCACTGTTCTTCTACTTAAGTCGGCATTGTGCCTGATGTATTTAATTCCGATGCAATTTTTGTGTTTCATCGTCAAAGTGAAGGTGCAAGGAATACTGTAAACCGGAAGTGAAGCATCGATATCTAAAACTGGTCTCTCAGCAAAGGCTGAAAGCATAGACGGTAAGAAGACCCACTCTTCTTGTACTTAAGTCGGCATTGTGCCTGATGTATTTAATTCCGATGCAATTTTTGTGTTTAATCGTCAAAGTGAAGGTGCAAGGAATACTGCAAACCGGAAGTGAAGCATCGATATCTAAAACTGGTCTCTCAGCAAAGGCTGAAAGCATAGACGATAAGAAGACACACTGTTCTTCTACTTAAGTCGGCATTGTGCCTGATGTATTTAATTCCGATGCAATTTTTGTGTTTAATCGTCAAAGTGAAGGAGCAAGGAATACTGTAAACCGGAAGTGAAGCATCGATATCTAAAACTGGTCTCTCAGCAAAGGCTGAAAGCATAGACGGTAAGAAGACTCGCTGTTCTTCTACTTAAGTCGGCATTGTGCCTGATGTATTTAATTCCGATGCAATTTTTGTGTTTAATCGTCAAAGTGAAGGTGAAAAGAATACTGCAAACCGGAAGTGAAGCATCGATATCTAAAACTGGTCTCTCAGCAAAAGCTGAAAGCATAGACGGTAAGAAGACTCACTGTTCTTCTACTTAAGTCGGCATTGTGCCTGATGTATTTAATTCCGATACAATTTTTGTGTTTAATCGTCAAAGTGAAGGTGCAAGGAATACTGCAAACCGGAAGAGAAGCATCGATATCTAAAACTGGTCTCTCAGCAAAGGCTGAAAGCATAGACGGTAAGAAGACTCACTGTTCTTCTACTTAAGTCGGCATTGTGCCTGATGTATTTAATTCCGATGCAATTTTTGTGTTTAATCGTCAAAGTGAAGGTGCAAAGAATACTGTAAACCGGAAGTGAAGCATCGATATCTAAAACTGGTCTCTCAGCAAAGGCTGAAAGCATAGACGGTAAGAAGACTCACTGTTCTTCTACTTAAGTCGGCATTGTGCCTGATGTATTTAATTCCGATGCAATTTTTGTGTTTAATCGTCAAAGTGAAGGTGCAAAGAATACTGCAAACCGGAAGTGAAGCATCGATATCTAAAACTGGTCTCTCAGCAAAAGCTGAAATCATAGACGGTAAGAAGACTCACTGTTCTTCTACTTAAGTCGGCATTATGCCTGATGTATTTAATTCCGATGCAATTTTTGTGTTTAATCGTCAAAGTGAAGGTACAAGGAATACTGCAAACCGGAAGTGAAGCATCGATATCTAAAACTGGTCTCTCAGCAAAAGCTGAAAGAATAGACGGTAAGAAGACTCACTGTTCTTCTACTTAAGTCGGCATTGTGCCTGATGTATTTAATTCCGATGCAATTTTTGTGTTTAATCGTCAAAGTGAAGGTACAAGGAATACTGCAAACCGGAAGTGAAGCATCGATATCTAAAACTGGTCTCTCAGCAAAAGCTGAAAGCATAGACGGTAAGAAGACTCACTGTTCTTCTACTTAAGTCGGCATTGTGCCTGATGTATTTAATTCCGATGCAATTTTTGTGTTTCATCGTCAAAGTGAAGGTGCAAGGAATACTGTAAACCGGAAGTGAAGCATCGATATCTAAAACTGGTCTCTCAGCAAAGGCTGAAAGCATAGACGGTAAGAAGACTCACTGCATTGTGCCTGATGTATTTAATTCCGATGCAATTTTTTTGTTTAATCGTCAAAGTGAAGGTGCAAGGAATACTGTAAACCGGAAGTGAAGCATCGATATCTAAAACTGGTCTCTCAGCAAAGGCTGAAAGAATAGACGGTAAGAAGACTCACTGTTCTTCTACTTAAGTCGGCATTGTGCCTGATGTATTTAATTCCGATGCAATTTTTGTGTTTCATCGTCAAAGTGAAGGTGCAAGGAATACTGTAAACCGGAAGTGAAGCATCGATATCTTAAACTGGTCTCTCAGCAAAGGCTGAAAGCATAGACGGTAAGAAGACCCACTCTTCTTGTACTTAAGTCGGCATTGTGCCTGATGTATTTAATTCCGATGCAATTTTTGTGTTTAATCGTCAAAGTGAAGGTGCAAGGAATACTGCAAACCGGAAATGAAGCATTGATATCTAAAAGTGGTCTCTCAGCAAAGACTGAAAGCATAGACGGTAAGAAGACTCACTGTTCTTCCACTTAAGTCGGCATTGTGCCTGATGTATTTAATTCCGATGCAATTTTTGTGTTTAATCGTCAAAGTGAAGGTGCAAGGAATACTGGAAACCGGAAGTGAAGCATCGATATCTAAAACTGGTCTCTCAGCAAAGGCTGAAAGCATAGACGATAAGAAGACTCACTGTTCTTCTACTTAAGTCGGCATTGTGCCTGATGTATTTAATTCCGATGCAATTTTTGTGTTTAATCGTCAAAGTGAAGGAGCAAGGAATACAGTAAACCGGAAGTGAAGCATCGATATCTAAAACTGGTCTCTCAGCAAAGGCTGAAAGCATAGACGGTAAGAAGACTCGCTGTTCTTCTACTTAAGTCGGCATTGTGCCTGATGTATTTAATTCCGATGCAATTTTTGTGTTTAATCGTCAAAGTGAAGGTGAAAAGAATACTGCAAACCGGAAGTGAAGCATCGATATCTAAAACTGGTCTCTCAGCAAAAGCTGAAAGCATAGACGGTAAGAAGACTCACTGTTCTTCTACTTAAGTCGGCATTGTGCCTGATGTATTTAATTCCGATGCAATTTTTGTGTTTCATCGTCAAAGTGAAGGTGCAAGGAATACTGTAAACCGGAAGTGAAGCATCGATATCTAAAACTGGTCTCTCAGCAAAGGCTGAAAGCATAGACGGTAAGAAGACTCACTGTTCTTCTACTTAAGACGGCATTGTGCCTGATGTATTTAATTCCGATGCAATTTTTGTGTTTAATCGTCAAAGTGAAGGTGCAAGGAATACTGTAAACAGGAAGTGAAGCATCGATATCTAAAACTGGTCTCTCAGCAAAGGCTGAAAGCATAGACGGTAAGAAGACCCACTCTTCTTGTACTTAAGTCGGCATTGTGCCTGATGTATTTAATTCCGATTCAATTTTTGTGTTTAATCGTCAAAGTGAAGGTGCAAGGAATACTGCAAACCGGAAGTGAAGCATCGATATCTAAAACTGGTCTCTCAGCAAAAGCTGAAAGCACAGACGGTAAGAAGACCCACTCTTCTTGTACTTAAGTCGGCATTGTGCCTGATGTATATCATTCCGATGCAATTTTTGTGTTTAATCGTCAAAGTGAAGGTGCAAGGAATACTGCAAACCGGAAGAGAAGCATCGATATCTAAAACTGGTCTCTCAGCAAAGGCTGAAAGCATAGACGGTAAGAAGACTCACTGTTCTTCTACTTAAGTCGGCATTGTGCCTGATGTATTTAATTCCGATGCAATTTTTGTGTTTAATCGTCAAAGTGAAGGTGCAAAGAATACTGCAAACCGGAAGTGAAGCATCGATATCTAAAACTGGTCTCTAAGCAAAGGCTGAAAGCATAGACGGTAAGAAGACTCACTGTTCTTCTACTTAAGGTGGCATTGTGCCTGATGTATTTAATTCCGATGCAATTTTTGTGTTTAATCGTCAAAGTAAAGGTGCAAGGAATACTGTAAACCGGAAGTGAAGCATCGATATCTAAAACTGGTCTCTCAGCAAAGGCTGAAAACATAGACGGTAAGAAGACTCACTGTTCTTCTACTTAAGTCGGCATTGTGCCTGATGTATTTAATTCCGATGCAATTTTTGTGTTTAATCGTCAAAGTGAAGGTGCAAGGAATACTGCAAACTGGAAGTGAAGCATCGATATCTAAAACTGGTCTCTCAGCAAAAGCTGAAAGCATAGACGGTAAGAAGACTCACTGTTCTTCTACTTAAGTCGGCATTGTGCCTGATGTATTTAATTCCGATGCAATTTTTGTGTTTAATCGTCAAAGTGAAGGTGCAAGGAATACTGTAAACAGGAAGTGAAGCATCGATATCTAAAACTGGTCTCTCAGCAAAGGCTGAAAGCATAGACGGTAAGAAGACCCACTCTTCTTGTACTTAAGTCGGCATTGTGCCTGATGTATTTAATTCCGATTCAATTTTTGTGTTTAATCGTCAAAGTGAAGGTGCAAGGAATACTGCAAACCGGAAGTGAAGCATCGATATCTAAAACTGGTCTCTCAGCAAAAGCTGAAAGCACAGACGGTAAGACGACCCACTCTTCTTGTACTTAAGTCGGCATTGTGCCTGATGTATATCATTCCGATGCAATTTTTGTGTTTAATCGTCAAACTGAAGGTGCAAGGAATACTGCAAACCGGAAGAGAAGCATCGATATCTAAAACTGGTCTCTCAGCAAAGGCTGAAAGCATAGACGGTAAGAAGACTCACTGTTCTTCTACTTAAGTCGGCATTGTGCCTGATGTATTTAATTCCGATGCAATTTTTGTGTTTAATCGTCAAAGTGAAGGTGCAAAGAATACTGCAAACCGGAAGTGAAGCATCGATATCTAAAACTGGTCTCTAAGCAAAGGCTGAAAGCATAGACGGTAAGAAGACTCACTGTTCTTCTACTTAAGGTGGCATTGTGCCTGATGTATTTAATTCCGATGCAATTTTTGTGTTTAATCGTCAAAGTAAAGGTGCAAGGAATACTGTAAACCGGAAGTGCAGCATCGATATCTAAAACTGGTCTCTCAGCAAAGGCTGAAAGCATAGACGGTAAGAAGACTCACTGTTCTTCTACTTAAGTCGGCATTGTGCCTGATGTATTTAATTCTGATGCAATTTTTGTGTTTAATCGTCAAAGTGAAGGTGCAAGGAATACTGCAAACTGGAAGTGAAGCATCGATATCTAAAACTGGTCTCTCAGCAAAAGCTGAAAGCATAGACGGTAAGAAGACTCACTGTTCTTCTACTTAAGTCGGCATTGTGCCTGATGTATTTAATTCCGATGCAATTTTTGTGTTTCATCGTCAAAGTGAAGGTGCAAGGAATACTGTAAACCGGAAGTGAAGCCTCGATATCTAAAACTGGTCTCTCAGCAAAGGCTGAAAGCATAGACGGTAAGAAGACCCACTCTTCTTGTACTTAAGTCGGCATTGTGCCTGATGTATTTAATTCCGATTCAATTTTTGTGTTTAATCGTCAAAGTGAAGGTGCAAGGAATACTGCAAACCGGAAGTGAAGCATCGATATCTAAAACTGGTCTCTCAGCAAAAGCTGAAAGCACAGACGGTAAGAAGACCCACTCTTCTTGTACTTAAGTCGGCATTGTGCCTGATGTATATCATTCCGATGCAATTTTTGTGTTTAATCGTCAAAGTGAAGGTGCAAGGAAAACTGCAAACCGGAAGAGAAGCATCGATATCTAAAACTGGTCTCTCAGCAAAGGCTGAAAGCATAGACGGTAAGAAGACTCACTGTTCTTCTACTTAAGTCGGCATTGTGCCTGATGTATTTAATTCCGATGCAATTTTTGTGTTTAATCGTCAAAGTGAAGGTGCAAAGAATACTGCAAACCGGAAGTGAAGCATCGATATCTAAAACTGGTCTCTAAGCAAAGGCTGAAAGCATAGACGGTAAGAAGACTCACTGTTCTTCTACTTAAGGTGGCATTGTGCCTGATGTATTTAATTCCGATGCAAATTTTGTGTTTAATCGTCAAAGTAAAGGTGCAAGGAATACTGTAAACCGGAAGTGAAGCATCGATATCTAAAACTGGTCTCTCAGCAAAGGCTGAAAGCATAGACGGTAAGAAGACTCACTGTTCTTCTACTTAAGTCGGCATTGTGCCTGATGTATTTAATTCCGATGCAATTTTTGTGTTTAATCGTCAAAGTGAAGGTGCAAGGAATACTGCAAACTGGAAGTGTAGCATCGATATCTAAAACTGGTCTCTCAGCAAAAGCTGAAAGCATAGACGGTAAGAAGACTCACTGTTCTTCTACTTATGTCGGCATTGTGCCTGATGTATTTAATTCCGATGCAATTTTTGTGTTTCATCGTCAAAGTGAAGGTGCAAGGAATACTGTAAACCGGAAGTGAAGCATCGATATCTAAAACTGGTCTCTCAGCAAAGGCTGAAAGCATAGACGGTAAGAAGACTCACTGTTCTTCTACTTAAGTCGGCATTGTGCCTGATGTATTTAATTCCGATGCAATTTTCGTGTTGAATCGTCAAAGTGAAGGTGCAAGGAATACTGTAAACCGGAAGTGAAGCATCGATATCCAAAACTGGTCTCTCAGCAAAGGTTGAAAGCATAGACGGTAAGAAGCCTCACTGTTCTTCTACTTAAGTCGGCATTGTGCCTGATGTATTTAATTCCGATGCAATTTTGTGTTTAATCGTCAAAATGAAGGTGCAAGGAATACTGTAAACCGGAAGTGAAGCATCGATATCTAAAACTGGTCTCTCAGCAAAGGCTGAGAGCATAGACGGTAAGAAGACCCACTCTTCTTGTACTTAAGTCGGCATTGTGCCTGATGTATTTAATTCCGATGCAATTTTTGTGTTTCATCGTCAAAGTGAAGGTCCAAGGAATACTGTAAACGGGAAGTGAAGCATCGATATTTAAAACCTGTTCTCTCAGCAAAGGTTGAAAGCATAGACGGTAAGAAGACTCACTCTTCTTGTACTGAAGTCGGCATTGTGCCTGATGTATTTAATTCGGATGCAATTTTTGTGTTTCATCGTCAAAGTGAAGGTCCAAGGATTACTGTAAAGCGGAAGTGAAGCATCGATATCTAAAACTAGTCTCTCAGCAAAGGCTGAAAGCATAGACGGTAAGAAGACCCACTCTTCTTGTACTTAAGTCGGCATTGTGCCTGATGTATTTAATTCCGATGCAATTTTTGTGTTTCATCGTCAAAGTGAAGGTCCAAGGAATACTGTAAACCGGAAGAAAAGCATCGATATCTAAAACTGGTCTCTCAGCAAAGGCTGAAAGCATAGACGGTAAGAAGACTCACTGTTCTTCTACTTAAGTCGGCATTGTGCCTGATGTATTTAATTCCGATGCAATTTTTGTGTTTAATCGTCAAAGTTAAGGTGCAAGGAATACTGTAAACCGGAAGTGAAGCATCGATATCTAAAACTGATCTCTCAGCAAAGGCTGAGAGCATAGACTGTAAGAAGACCCACTCTTCTTGTACTTAAGTCGGCATTGTGCCTGATGTATTTAATTCCGATGCAAATTTTGTGTTTCATCGTCAAAGTGAAGGTCCAAGGAATACTGTAAACGGGAAGTGAAGCATCGATATCTAAAACTGGTCTCTCAGCAAAGGTTGAAAGCATAGACGGTAAGAAGAGTCACTCTTCTTGTACTGAAGTCGGCAGTGTGCCTGATGTATTTAATTCGGATGCAATTTTTGTGTTTCATCGTCAAAGTGAAGGTCCAAGGAATACTGTAAAGCGGAAGTGAAGCATCGATATCTAAAACTGGTCTCTCAGCAAAGGCTGAAAGCATAGACGGTAAGAAGACTCACTCTTCTTGTACTTAATTCGGCATTGTGCCTGATGTATTTAATTCCGATATAATTTTTGTGTTTCATCGTCAAAGTGAAGGTCCAAGGAATACTGTAAACCAGAAGAGAATCATCGATATCTGAAACTGGTCTCTCAGCAAAGGCTGAAAGCATAGACGGTAAGAAGACCCACTCTTCTTGTACTTAAGTCGGCATTGTGCCTGATGTATTTAATTCCGATGCAATTTTTGTGTTTAATCGTCAAAGTGAAGGTGCAAGGAATACTGTAAACCGGAAGTGAAGCATCGATATCTAAAACTGGTCTCTCAGCAAAGGCTGAAAGCATAGACGGTAAGAAGACCCACTCTTCATGTACTTAAGTCGGCATTGTGCCTGATGTATTTAATTCCGATGCAATTTTTGTGTTTCATCGTCAAAGTAAAGGTCCAAGGAATACTGTAAACCGGAAGTGAAGCATCGATATCTAAAACTGGTCTCTCAGCAAAGGTTGAAAGCATATACGGTAAGAAGACTCACTCTTCTTGTACTGAAGTCGGCATTGTGCCTGATGTATTTAATTCGGATGCAATTTTTGTGTTTCATCGTCAAAGTGAAGGTCCAAGGAATACTGTAAAGCGGAAGTGAAGCATCGATATCTAAAACTGGTCTCTCATCAAAGGCTGAAAGCATAGACGGTAAGAAGACTCACTCTTCTTGTAGTTAAGTCGGCATTGTGCCTGATGTATTTAATTCCGTTATAATTTTTGTGTTTCATCGTCAAAGTGAAGGTGCAAGGAATACTGTAAACCGGAAGTGAAGCATCGATATCTAAAACTGGTCTCTCAGCAAAGGCTGAAAGCATAGACGGTAAGAAGACCCACTCTTCTTGTACTTAAGTCGGCATTGTGCCTGATGTATTTAATTCCGATGCAATTTTTGTGTTTCATCGTCAAAGTGAAGGTGCAAGGAATACTGCAAACCGGAAGTGAAGCATCGATATCTAAAACTGGTCTCTCAGCAAAGGCTGAAGGCATAGACGGTAAGAAGACTCACTGTTCTTCTACTTAAGTCGGCATTGTGCCTGATGTATTTAATTCCGATGCAATTTTTGTGTTTAATCGTCAAAGTGAACGTGCAAGGAATACTGTAAACTGGAAGTGAAGCATCGATATCTCAACTGGTCTCTCGGCAAAGGCTGAAAGCATAGACGGTAAGAAGACCCACTCTTCTTGTACTTAAGTCGGCATTGTGCCTGATGTATTTAATTCCGATATAATTTTTGTGTTTCATCGTCAAAGTGAAGGTCCAAGGAATACTGTAAACCGGAAGTGAATCATCGATATCTAAAACTGGTCTCACACGAAAGACTCAAATCATAGACTGTTAGAAAATTCAGTCTTCTAGTACTTAAGTCCGCATTGTGCCTTTTGTATTTAATTCCGATGCAATTTTTGTGTTTAATCGTCGAAGTGAAGGTCCAAGGAATACTGTAAACCGGAAGTGAAGCATCGATATCTAAAACTGGTCTCTCAGCAAAGGCTGAAAGCATAGACGGTAAGAAGACCCACTCTTCTTGTACTTAAGTCGGCATTGTGCCTGATGTATTTAATTCCGATGCAATTTTTGTGTTTAATCGTCAAAGTGAAGGTCCAAGGAATACTGTAAACCGGAAGTGAAGCATCGATATCTAAAACTGGTCTCTCAGCAAAGGCTGAAAGCATAGATGGTAAGAAGACTCACTCTTCTTGTACTTAAGTCGGCATTGTGCCTGATGTATTTAATTCCGATGCAATTTTTGTGTTTCATCGTCAAAGTGAAGGTGCAAGGAATACTGTAAACCGGAAGTGAAGCATCGATATCTAAAACTGGTCTCTCAGCAAAGGCTGAAAGCATAGACGGTAAGAAGACTCACTGTTCTTCTACTTAAGTCGGCATTGTGCCTGATGTATTTAATTCCGATACAATTTTTGTGTTTAATCGTCAAAGTGAAGGTGCAAGGAATACTGTAAACCGGAAGTGAAGCATCGATATCTAAAACTGGACTCTCAGCAAAAGCTGAAAGCATAGACGGTAAGAAGACTCACTGTTCTTCTACTTAAGTCGGCATTGTGCCTGATGTATTTAATTCCGATGCAATTTTTGTGTTTAATCGTCAAAGTGAAGGTGCAAGGAATACTGTAAACAGGAAGTGAAGCATCGATATCTAAAACTGGTCTCTCAGCAAAGGCTGAAAGCATAGACGGTAAGAAGACCCACTCTTCTTGTACTTAAGTCGGCATTGTGCCTGATGTATTTAATTCCGATTCAATTTTTGTGTTTAATCGTCAAAGTGAAGGTGCAAGGAATACTGCAAACCGGAAGTGAAGCATCGATATCTAAAACTGGTCTCTCAGCAAAAGCTGAAAGCACAGACGGTAAGAAGACCCACTCTTCTTGTACTTAAGTCGGCATTGTGCCTGATGTATATCATTCCGATGCAATTTTTATGTTTAATCGTCAAAGTGAAGGTGAAAGGAATACTGCAAACCGGAAGAGAAGCATCGATATCTAAAACTGGTCTCTCAGCAAAGGCTGAAGGCATAGACGGTAAGAAGACTCACTGTTCTTCTACTTAAGTCGGCATTGTGCCTGATGTATTTAATTCCGATGCAATTTTTGTGTTTAATCGTCAAAGTGAAAGTGCAAAGAATACTGCAAACCGGAAGTGAAGCATCGATATCTAAAACTGGTCTCTCAGCAAAGGCTGAAAGCATAGACGGTAAGAAGACTCACTGTTCTTCTACTTAAGTCGGCATTGTGCCTGATGTATTTAATTCCGATGCAATTTTTGTGTTTAATCGTCAAAGTGAAGGTGCAAGGAATACTGTAAACCGGAAGTGAAGCATCGATATCTAAAACTGGTCTCTCAGCAAAGGCTGAAAGCATAGACGGTAAGAAGACCCACTCTTCTTGTACTTAAGTCGGCATTGTGCCTGATGTTTTTAATTCCGATGCAATTTTTGTGTTTCATCGTCAAAGTGAAGGTCCAAGGAATACTGTAAACGGGAAGTGAAGCATCGATATTTAAAACCTGTTCTCTCAGCAAAGGTTGAAAGCATAGACGGTAAGAAGACTCACCCTTCTTGTACTGAAGTCGGCATTGTGCCTGATGTATTTAATTCGGATGCAATTTTTGTGTTTCATCGTCAAAGTGAAGGTCCAAGGATTACTGTAAAGCGGAAGTGAAGCATCGATATCTAAAACTAGTCTCTCAGCAAAGGCTGAAAGCATAGACGATAAGAAGACTCACTCTTCTTGTACTTTAGTCGGCATTGTGCTGATGTATTTAATTCCGATGCAATTTTTGTGTTTCATCGTCAAAGTGAAGGCCCAAGGAATACTGTAAACCGGAAGTGAAGCATCGATATCTAAAACTGGTCTCTCAGCAAAGGCTGAAAGCATAGACGGTAAGAAGACTCACTGTTCTTCTACTTAAGTCGGCATTGTGCCTGATGTATTTAATTCCGATGCAATTTTTGTGTTTAATCGTCAAAGTTAAGGTGCAAGGAATACTGTAAACCGGAAGTGAAGCATCGATATCTAAAACTGGTCTCTCAGCAAAGGCTGAGAGCATAGACTGTAAGAAGACCCACTCCTCTTGTACTTAAGTCGGCATTGTGCCTGATGTATTTAATTCCGATGCAATTTTTGTGTTTCATCGTCAAAGTGAAGGTCCAAGGAATACTGTAAACGGGAAGTGAAGCATCGATATCTAAAACTGGTCTCTCAGCAAAGGTTGAATGCATAGACCGTAAGATGAGTCACTCTTCTTGTACTGAAGTCGGCATTGTGCCTGATGTATTTAATTCGGATGCAATTTTTGTGTTTCATCGTCAAAGTGAAGTTCCAAGGAATACTGTAAAGCGGAAGTGAAGCATCGATATCTAAAACTGGTCTCTCAGCAAAGGCTGAAAGCATAGACGGTAAGAAGTCTCACTCTTCTTGTACTTAAGTCGGCATTGTGCCTGATGTATTTAATTCCGATATAATTTTTGTGTTTCATCGTCAAAGTGAAGGTCCAAGGAATACTGTAAACCAGAAGAGAATCATCGATATCTGAAACTGGTCTCTCAGCAAAGGCTGAAAGCATAGACGGTAAGAAGACCCACTCTTCTTGTACTTAAGTCGGCATTGTGCCTGATGTATTTAATTCCGATGCAATTTTTGTGTTTAATCGTCAAAGTGAAGGTGCAAGGAATACTGTAAACCGGAAGTGAAGCATCGATATCTAAAACTGGTCTCTCAGCAAAGGCTGAAAGCATAGACGGTAAGAAGACCCACTCTTCATGTACTTAAGTCGGCATTGTGCCTGATGTATTTAATTCCGATGCAATTTTTGTGTTTCATCGTCAAAGTAAAGGTCCAAGAATACTGTAAACCGGAAGTGAAGCATCGATATCTAAAACTGGTCTCTCAGCAAAGGTTGAAAGCATAGACGGTAAGAAGACTCACTCTTCTTGTACTGAAGTCGGCATTGTGCCTGATGTATTTAATGCGGATGCAATTTTTGTGTTTCATCGTCAAAGTGAAGGTCCAAGGAATACTGTAAAGCGGAAGTGAAGCATCGATATCTAAAACTGGTCTCTCAGCAATGGCTGAAAGCATAGACGGTAAGAAGACTCACTCTTCTTGTAGTTAAGTCGGCATTGTGCCTGATGTATTTAATTCCGATATAATTTTTGTGTTTCATCGTCAAAGTGAAGGTGCAAGGAATACTGTAAACCGGAAGTGAAGCATCGATATCTAAAACTGGTCTCTCATCAAAGGCATAAAGCATAGACGGTAAGAAGACCCACTCTTCTTGTACTTAAGTCGGCATTGTGCCTGATGTATTTAATTCCGATGCAATTTTTGTGTTTCATCGTCAAAGTGATGGTCCAAGGAATACTGTAAACCGGAAGGGAAGCATCGATATCTAAAACTGGTCTCTCAGCAAAGGCTGAAGGCATAGACGGTAAGAAGACTCACTGTTCTTCTACTTAAGTCGGCATTGTGCCTGATGTATTTAATTCCGATGCAATTTTTGTGTTTAATCGTCAAAGTGAACGTGCAAGGAATACTGTAAACTGGAAGTGAAGCATCGATATCTAAAACTGGTCTCTCGGCATAGGCTGAAAGCATAGACGGTAAGAAGACCCACTCTTCTTGTACTTAAGTCGGCATTGTACCTGATGTATTTAATTCCGATATAATTTTTGTGTTTCATCGTCAAAGTGAAGGTCCAAGGAATACTGTAAACCGGAAGTGAATCATCGATATCTAAAACTGGTCTCACACGAAAGACTCAAATCATAGACTGTTAGAAAATTCAGTCTTCTAGTACTTAAGTCCGCATTGTGCCTTTTGTATTTAATTCCGATGCAATTTTTGTGTTTAATCGTCAAAGTGAAGGTCCAAGGAATACTGTAAACCGGAAGTGAAGCATCGATATCTAAAACTGGTCTCTCAGCAAAGGCTGAAAGCATAGACGGTAAGAAGACCCACTCTTCTTGTACTTAAGTTGGCATTGTGCCTGATGTATTTAATTCCGATGCAATCTTTGTGTTTTATCGTCAAAGTGAAGGTGCAAGGAATACTGTAAACCGGAAGTGAAGCATCGATATCTAAAACTGGTCTCTCAGCCAAGGCTGAAAGCATAGACGGTAAGAAGACTCACTGTTCTTCTACTTAAGTCGGCATTGTGCCTGATGTATTTAATTCCGATACAATTTTTGTGTTTAATCGTCAAAGTGAAGGTGCAAGGAATACTGTAAACCGGAAGTGAAGCATCGATATCTAAAACTGGACTCTCAGCAAAAGCTGAAAGCATAGACGGTAAGAAGACTCACTGTTCTTCTACTTAAGTCGGCATTGTGCCTGATGTATTTAATTCCGATGCAATTTTTGTGTTTAATCGTCAAAGTGAAGGTGCAGGGAATACTGTAAACAGGAAGTGAAGCATCGATATCTAAAACTGGTCTCTCAGCAAAGGCTGAAAGCATAGACGGTAAGAAGACCCACTCTTCTTGTACTTAAGTCGTCATTGTGCCTGATGTATTTAATTCCGATTCAATTTTTGTGTTTAATCGTCAAAGTAAAGGTGCAAGGAATACTGCAAACCGGAAGTGAAGCATCGATATCTAAAACTGGACTCTCAGCAAAAGCTGAAAGCACACACGGTAAGAAGACCCACTCTTCTTGTACTTAAGTCGGCATTGTGCCTGATGTATATCATTCCGATGCAATTTTTGTGTTTAATCGTCAAAGTGAAGGTGCAAGGAATACTGCAAACCGGAAGAGAAGCATCGATATCTAAAACTGGTCTCTCAGCAAAGGCTGAAAGCATAGACGGTAAGAAGACTCACTGTTCTTCTACTTAAGTCGGCATTGTGCCTGATGTATTTAATTCCGATGCAATTTTTGTGTTTAATCGTCAAAGTGAAGGTGCAAAGAATACTGCAAACCGGAAGTGAAGCATCGATATCTAAAACTGGTCTCTCAGCGAAGGCTGAAAGCATAGACGGTAATAAGACTCACTGTTCTTCTACTTAAGTCGGCATTGTGCCTGATGTATTTAATTCCGATGCAATTTTTGTGTTTAATCGTCAATGTGAAGGTGCAGGGAATACTGTAAACCGGAAGTGAAGCATCGATATCTAAAACTGGTCTCTCAGCAAAGGCTGAAAGCATAGACGGTAAGAAGACCCACTCTTCCTGTACTTAAGTCGGCATTGTGCCTGATGTATTTAATTCCGATGCAATCTTTGTGTTTTATCGTCAAAGTGAAGGTGCAAGGAATACTGTAAACCGGAAGTGAAGCATCGATATCTAAAACTGGTCTCTCAGCAAAGGCTGAAAGCATAGACGGTAAGAAGACCCACTCTTCTTGTACTTAAGTCGGCATTGTGCCTGATGTATTTAATTCCGATAAAATTTTTGTGTTTCATCGTCAAAGTGAAGGTCCAAGGAATACTCTAAACCGGAAGAGAATCATCGATATCTGAAACTGGTCTCTCAGCAAAGGCTTAAAGCATAGACGGTAAGATGACCCACTCTTCTTGTACTTAAGTCGGCAATGTGCCTGATGTATTTAATTCCCATGCAATCTTTGTGTTTCATCGTCAAAGTGAAGGTCCAAGGAATACTTTAAACCGGAAGTGAAGCATCGATATCTAAATCTGGTCTCTCAGCAAAGGCTGAAAGCATAGATGGTAAGAAGACTCACTCTTCTTGTACTTAAGTCGGCATTGTGCCTGATCTATTTAATTCCGATGCAATTTTTGTGTTTCATCGTCAAAGTGAAGGTGCAAGGAATACTTCAAACCAGAAGTGAAGCATCGATATCTAAAACTGGTCTCTCAGCAAAGGCTGAAGGCATAGACGGTAAGAAGACTCACTGTTCTTCTACTTAAGTCGGCATTGTGCCTGATGTATTTAATTCCGATGCAATTTTTGTGTTTAATCGTCAAAGTGAACGTGCAAGGAATACTGTAAACTGGAAGTGAAGCATCGATATCTAAAACTGGTCTCTCGGCATAGGCTGAAAGCATAGACGGTAAGAAGACCCACTCTTCTTGTACTTAAGTCGGCATTGTACCTGATGTATTTAATTCCGATATAATTTTTGTGTTTCATCGTCAAAGTGAAGGTCCAAGGAATACTGTAAACCGGAAGTGAATCATCGATATCTAAAACTGGTCTCACACGAAAGACTCAAATCATAGACTGTTAGAAAATTCAGTCTTCTAGTACTTAAGTCCGCATTGTGCCTTTTGTATTTAATTCCGATGCAATTTTTGTGTTTAATCGTCAAAGTGAAGGTCCAAGGAATACTGTAAACCGGAAGTGAAGCATCGATATCTAAAACTGGTCTCTCAGCAAAGGCTGAAAGCATAGACGGTAAGAAGACCCACTCTTCTTGTACTTAAGTCGGCATTGTGCCTGATGTATTTAATTCCGATGCAATCTTTGTGTTTTATCGTCAAAGTGAAGGTGCAAGGAATACTGTAAACCGGAAGTGAAGCATCGATATCTAAAACTGGTCTCTCAGCAAAGGCTGAAAGCATAGACGGTAAGAAGACCCACTCTTCTTGTACTTAAGTCGGCATTGTGCCTGATGTATTTAATTCCGATAAAATTTTTGTGTTTCATCGTCAAAGTGAAGGTCCAAGGAATACTCTAAACCGGATGAGAATCATCGATATCTGAAACTGGTCTCTCAGCAAAGGCTGAAAGCATAGACGGTAAGAAGACCCACTCTTCTTGTACTTAAGTCGGCAATGTGCCTGATGTATTTAATTCCCATGCAATCTTTGTGTTTCATCGTCAAAGTGAAGGTCCAAGGAATACTGTAAACCGGAAGTGAAGCATCGATATCTAAAACTGGTCTCTCAGCAAAGGCTGAAAGCATAGATGGTAAGAAGACTCACTCCTCTTGTACTTAAGTCGGCATTGTGCCTGATGTATTTAATTCCGATGCAATTTTTGTGTTTCATCGTCAAAGTGAAGGTGCAAGGAATACTGTAAACCGGAAGTGAAGCATCGATATCTAAAACTGGTCTCTCAGCCAAGGCTGAAAGCATAGACGGTAAGAAGACTCACTGTTCTTCTACTTAAGTCGGCATTGTGCCTGATGTATTTAATTCCGATACAATTTTTGTGTTTAATCGTCAAAGTGAAGGTGCAAGGAATACTGTAAACCGGAAGTGAAGCATCGATATCTAAAACTGGACTCTCAGCAAAAGCTGAAAGCATAGACGGTAAGAAGACTCACTGTTCTTCTACTTAAGTCGGCATTGTGCCTGATGTATTTAATTCCGATGCAATTTTTGTGTTTAATCGTCAAAGTGAAGGTGCAGGGAATACTGTAAACAGGAAGTGAAGCATCGATATCTAAAACTGGTCTCTCAGCAAAGGCTGAAAGCATAGACGGTAAGAAGACCCACTCTTCTTGTACTTAAGTCGTCATTGTGCCTGATGTATTTAATTCCGATTCAATTTTTGTGTTTAATCGTCAAAGTGAAGGTGCAAGGAATACTGCAAACCGGAAGTGAAGCATCGATATCTAAAACTGGACTCTCAGCAAAAGCTGAAAGCACACACGGTAAGAAGACCCACTCTTCTTGTACTTAAGTCGGCATTGTGCCTGATGTATATCATTCCGATGCAATTTTTGTGTTTAATCGTCAAAGTGAAGGTGCAAGGAATACTGCAAACCGGAAGAGAAGCATCGATATCTAAAACTGGTCTCTCAGCAAAGGCTGAAAGCATAGACGGTAAGAAGACTCACTGTTCTTCTACTTAAGTCGGCATTGTGCCTGATGTATTTAATTCCGATGCAATTTTTGTGTTTAATCGTCAAAGTGAAGGTGCAAAGAATACTGCAAACCGGAAGTGAAGCATCGATATCTAAAACTGGTCTCTCAGCGAAGGCTGAAAGCATAGACGGTAATAAGACTCACTGTTCTTCTACTTAAGTCGGCATTGTGCCTGATGTATTTAATTCCGATGCAATTTTTGTGTTTAATCGTCAATGTGAAGGTGCAGGGAATACTGTAAACCGGAAGTGAAGCATCGATATCTAAAACTGGTCTCTCAGCAAAGGCTGAAAGCATAGACGGTAAGAAGACCCACTCTTCCTGTACTTAAGTCGGCATTGTGCCTGATGTATTTAATTCCGATGCAATCTTTGTGTTTTATCGTCAAAGTGAAGGTGCAAGGAATACTGTAAACCGGAAGTGAAGCATCGATATCTAAAACTGGTCTCTCAGCAAAGGCTGAAAGCATAGACGGTAAGAAGACCCACTCTTCTTGTACTTAAGTCGGCATTGTGCCTGATGTATTTAATTCCGATAAAATTTTTGTGTTTCATCGTCAAAGTGAAGGTCCAAGGAATACTCTAAACCGGAAGAGAATCATCGATATCTGAAACTGGTCTCTCAGCAAAGGCTTAAAGCATAGACGGTAAGATGACCCACTCTTCTTGTACTTAAGTCGGCAATGTGCCTGATGTATTTAATTCCCATGCAATCTTTGTGTTTCATCGTCAAAGTGAAGGTCCAAGGAATACTGTAAACCGGAAGTGAAGCATCGATATCTAAATCTGGTCTCTCAGCAAAGGCTGAAAGCATAGATGGTAAGAAGACTCACTCTTCTTGTACTTAAGTCGGCATTGTGCCTGATCTATTTAATTCCGATGCAATTTTTGTGTTTCATCGTCAAAGTGAAGGTGCAAGGAATACTTCAAACCAGAAGTGAAGCATCGATATCTAAAACTGGTCTCTCAGCAAAGGCTGAAGGCATAGACGGTAAGAAGACTCACTGTTCTTCTACTTAAGTCGGCATTGTGCCTGATGTATTTAATTCCGATGCAATTTTTGTGTTTAATCGTCAAAGTGAACGTGCAAGGAATACTGTAAACTGGAAGTGAAGCATCGATATCTAAAACTGGTCTCTCGGCATAGGCTGAAAGCATAGACGGTAAGAAGACCCACTCTTCTTGTACTTAAGTCGGCATTGTACCTGATGTATTTAATTCCGATATAATTTTTGTGTTTCATCGTCAAAGTGAAGGTCCAAGGAATACTGTAAACCGGAAGTGAATCATCGATATCTAAAACTGGTCTCACACGAAAGACTCAAATCATAGACTGTTAGAAAATTCAGTCTTCTAGTACTTAAGTCCGCATTGTGCCTTTTGTATTTAATTCCGATGCAATTTTTGTGTTTAATCGTCAAAGTGAAGGTCCAAGGAATACTGTAAACCGGAAGTGAAGCATCGATATCTAAAACTGGTCTCTCAGCAAAGGCTGAAAGCATAGACGGTAAGAAGACCCACTCTTCTTGTACTTAAGTCGGCATTGTGCCTGATGTATTTAATTCCGATGCAATCTTTGTGTTTTATCGTCAAAGTGAAGGTGCAAGGAATACTGTAAACCGGAAGTGAAGCATCGATATCTAAAACTGGTCTCTCAGCAAAGGCTGAAAGCATAGACGGTAAGAAGACCCACTCTTCTTGTACTTAAGTCGGCATTGTGCCTGATGTATTTAATTCCGATAAAATTTTTGTGTTTCATCGTCAAAGTGAAGGTCCAAGGAATACTCTAAACCGGATGAGAATCATCGATATCTGAAACTGGTCTCTCAGCAAAGGCTGAAAGCATAGACGGTAAGAAGACCCACTCTTCTTGTACTTAAGTCGGCAATGTGCCTGATGTATTTAATTCCCATGCAATCTTTGTGTTTCATCGTCAAAGTGAAGGTCCAAGGAATACTGTAAACCGGAAGTGAAGCATCGATATCTAAAACTGGTCTCTCAGCAAAGGCTGAAAGCATAGATGGTAAGAAGACTCACTCCTCTTGTACTTAAGTCGGCATTGTGCCTGATGTATTTAATTCCGATGCAATTTTTGTGTTTCATCGTCAAAGTGAAGGTGCAAGGAATACTGTAAACCGGAAGTGAAGCATCGATATCTAAAACTGGTCTCTCAGCCAAGGCTGAAAGCATAGACGGTAAGAAGACTCACTGTTCTTCTACTTAAGTCGGCATTGTGCCTGATGTATTTAATTCCGATACAATTTTTGTGTTTAATCGTCAAAGTGAAGGTGCAAGGAATACTGTAAACCGGAAGTGAAGCATCGATATCTAAAACTGGACTCTCAGCAAAAGCTGAAAGCATAGACGGTAAGAAGACTCACTGTTCTTCTACTTAAGTCGGCATTGTGCCTGATGTATTTAATTCCGATGCAATTTTTGTGTTTAATCGTCAAAGTGAAGGTGCAGGGAATACTGTAAACAGGAAGTGAAGCATCGATATCTAAAACTGGTCTCTCAGCAAAGGCTGAAAGCATAGACGGTAAGAAGACCCACTCTTCTTGTACTTAAGTCGTCATTGTGCCTGATGTATTTAATTCCGATTCAATTTTTGTGTTTAATCGTCAAAGTGAAGGTGCAAGGAATACTGCAAACCGGAAGTGAAGCATCGATATCTAAAACTGGACTCTCAGCAAAAGCTGAAAGCACACACGGTAAGAAGACCCACTCTTCTTGTACTTAAGTCGGCATTGTGCCTGATGTATATCATTCCGATGCAATTTTTGTGTTTAATCGGCAAAGTGAAGGTGCAAGGAATACTGCAAACCGGAAGAGAAGCATCGATATCTAAAACTGGTCTCTCAGCAAAGGCTGAAAGCATAGACGGTAAGAAGACTCACTGTTCTTCTACTTAAGTCGGCATTGTGCCTGATGTATTTAATTCCGATGCAATTTTTGTGTTTAATCGTCAAAGTGAAGGTGCAAAGAATACTGCAAACCGGAAGTGAAGCATCGATATCTAAAACTGGTCTCTCAGCGAAGGCTGAAAGCATAGACGGTAAGAAGACTCACTGTTCTTCTACTTAAGTCGGCATTGTGCCTGATGTATTTAATTCCGATGCAATTTTTGTGTTTAATCGTCAATGTGAAGGTGCAGGGAATACTGTAAACCGGAAGTGAAGCATCGATATCTAAAACTGGTCTCTCAGCAAAGGCTGAAAGCATAGACGGTAAGAAGACCCACTCTTCTTGTACTTAAGTCGGCATTGTGCCTGATGTATTTAATTCCGATGCAATCTTTGTGTTTTATCGTCAAAGTGAAGGTGCAGGGAATACTGTAAACAGGAAGTGAAGCATCGATATCTAAAACTGGTCTCTCAGCAAAGGCTGAAAGCATAGACGGTAAGAAGACTCACTGTTCTTCTACTTAAGTCGGCATTGTGCCTGATGTATTTAATTCCGATGCAATTTTTGTGTTTCATCGTCAAAGTGAAGGTCCAAGGAATACTCTAAACCGGAAGAGAATCATCGATATCTGAAACTGGTCTCTCAGCAAAGGCTTAAAGCATAGACGGTAAGAAGACCCACTCTTCTTGTACTTAAGTCGGCAATGTGCCTGATGTATTTAATTCCCATGCAATCTTTGTGTTTCATCGTCAAAGTGAAGGTCCAAGGAATACTGTAAACCGGAAGTGAAGCATCGATATCTAAAACTGGTCTCTCAGCAAAGGCTGAAAGCATAGATG
The DNA here is from genome assembly GCF_023864275.1 of Schistocerca cancellata. Lineage (NCBI taxonomy): Eukaryota > Metazoa > Arthropoda > Insecta > Orthoptera > Acrididae > Schistocerca > Schistocerca cancellata. The sequence continues at coordinate 60,888,519 of NC_064631.1, read as the reverse complement.
GTAAGAAGACTCACTCTTCTTGTACTTATGTCGGCATTGTGCCTGATCTATTTAATTCCGATGCAATTTTTGTGTTTCATCGTCAAAGTGAAGGTGCAAGGAATACTTCAAACCAGAAGTGAAGCATCGATATCTAAAACTGGTCTCTCAGCAAAGGCTGAAAGCATAGACGGTAAGAAGACTCACTGTTCTTCTACTTAAGTCGGCATTGTGCCTGATGTATTTAATTCCGATGCAATTTTTGTGTTTAATCGTCAAAGTGAAGGTGCAAGGAATACTGTAAACCGGAAGTGAAGCATCGATATCTAAAACTGGTCTCTCAGCAAAGGCTGAAAGCATAGACGGTAAGAAGACTCACTGTTCTTCTACTTAAGTCGGCATTGTGCCTGATGTATTTAATTCCGATGCAATTTTTGTGTTTAATCGTCAAAGTGAAGGTGAAAGGAATACTGCAAACCGGAAGTGAAGCATCGATATCTAAAACTGGTCTCTCAGCAAAGGCTGAAAGCATAGACGGTAAGAAGACCCACTCTTCTTGTACTTAAGTCGGCATTGTGCCTGATGTTTTTAATTCCGATGCAATTTTTGTGTTTCATCGTCAAAGTGAAGGTCCAAGGAATACTGTAAACGGGAAGTGAAGCATCGATATTTAAAACCTGTTCTCTCAGCAAAGGTTGAAAGCATAGACGGTAAGAAGACTCACCCTTCTTGTACTGAAGTCGGCATTGTGCCTGATGTATTTAATTCGGATGCAATTTTTGTGTTTCATCGTCAAAGTGAAGGTCCAAGGATTACTGTAAAGCGGAAGTGAAGCATCGATATCTAAAACTAGTCTCTCAGCAAAGGCTGAAAGCATAGACGATAAGAAGACCCACTCTTCTTGTACTTAAGTCGGCATTGTGCTGATGTATTTAATTCCGATGCAATTTTTGTGTTTCATCGTCAAAGTGAAGTTCCAAGGAATACTGTAAAGCGGAAGTGAAGCATCGATATCTAAAACTGGTCTCTCAGCAAAGGCTGAAAGCATAGACGGTAAGAAGTCTCACTCTTCTTGTACTTAAGTCGGCATTGTGCCTGATGTATTTAATTCCGATATAATTTTTGTGTTTCATCGTCAAAGTGAAGGTCCAAGGAATACTGTAAACCAGAAGAGAATCATCGATATCTGAAACTGGTCTCTCAGCAAAGGCTGAAAGCATAGACGGTAAGAAGACCCACTCTTCTTGTACTTAAGTCGGCATTGTGCCTGATGTATTTAATTCCGATGCAATTTTTGTGTTTAATCGTCAAAGTGAAGGTGCAAGGAATACTGTAAACCGGAAGTGAAGCATCGATATCTAAAACTGGTCTCTCAGCAAAGGCTGAAAGCATAGACGGTAAGAAGACCCACTCTTCATGTACTTAAGTCGGCATTGTGCCTGATGTATTTAATTCCGATGCAATTTTTGTGTTTCATCGTCAAAGTAAAGGTCCAAGGAATACTGTAAACCGGAAGTGAAGCATCGATATCTAAAACTGGTCTCTCAGCAAAGGTTGAAAGCATAGACGGTAAGAAGACTCATTCTTCTTGTACTGAAGTCGGCATTGTGCCTGATGTATTTAATGCGGATGCAATTTTTGTGTTTCATCGTCAAAGTGAAGGTCCAAGGAATACTGTAAAGCGGAAGTGAAGCATCGATATCTAAAACTGGTCTCTCAGCAATGGCTGAAAGCATAGACGGTAAGAAGACTCACTCTTCTTGTAGTTAAGTCGGCATTGTGCCTGATGTATTTAATTCCGATATAATTTTTGTGTTTCATCGTCAAAGTGAAGGTGCAAGGAATACTGTAAACCGGAAGTGAAGCATCGATATCTAAAACTGGTCTCTCAGCAAAGGCTGAAAGCATAGACGGTAAGAAGACCCACTCTTCTCGTACTTAAGTCGGCATTGTGCCTGATGTATTTAATTCCGATGCAATTTTTGTGTTTCATCGTCAAAGTGATGGTCCAAGGAATACTGTAAACCGGAAGTGAAGCATCGATATCTAAAACTGGTCTCTCAGCAAAGGCTGAAGGCAGAGACGGTAAGAAGACTCACTGTTCTTCTACTTAAGTCGGCATTGTGCCTGATGTATTTAATTCCGATGCAATATTTGTGTTTAATCGTCAAAGTGAACGTGCAAGGAATACTGTAAACTGGAAGTGAAGCATCGATATCTAAAACTGGTCTCTCGGCATAGGCTGAAAGCATAGACGGTAAGTAGACCCACTCTTCTTGTACTTAAGTCGGCATTGTACCTGATGTATTTAATTCCGATATAATTTTTGTGTTTCATCGTCAAAGTGAAGGTCCAAGGAATACTGTAAACCGGAAGTGAATCATCGATATCTAAAACTGGTCTCACACGAAAGACTCAAATCATAGACTGTTAGAAAATTCAGTCTTCCAGTACTTAAGTCCGCATTGTGCCTTTTGTATTTAATTCCGATGCAATTTTTGTGTTTAATCGTCAAAGTGAAGGTCCAAGGAATACTGTAAACCGGAAGTGAAGCATCGATATCTAAAACTGGTCTCTCAGCAAAGGCTGAAAGCATAGACGGTAAGAAGACCCACTCTTCTTGTACTTAAGTCGGCATTGTGCCTGATGTATTTAATTCCGATGCAATCTTTGTGTTTTATCGTCAAAGTGAAGGTGCAAGGAATACTGTTAACCGGAAGTGAAGCATCGATATCTAAAACTGGTCTCTCAGCAAAGGCTGAAAGCATAGACGGTAAGAAGACCCACTCTTCTTGTACTTAAGTCGGTATTGTGCCTGATGTATTTAATTCCGATAAAATTTTTGTGTTTCATCGTCAAAGTGAAGGTCCAAGGAATACTCTAAACCGGAAGAGAATCATCGATATCTGAAACTGGTCTCTCAGCAAAGGCTTAAAGCATAGACGGTAAGAAGACCCACTCTTCTTGTACTTAAGTCGGCAATGTGCCTGATGTATTTAATTCCCATGCAATCTTTGTGTTTCATCGTCAAAGTGAAGGTCCAAGGAATACTGTAAACCGGAAGTGAAGCATCGATATCTAAAACTAGTCTCTCAGCAAAGGCTGAAAGCATAGATGGTAAGAAGACTCACTCTTCTTGTACTTAAGTCGGCATTGTGCCTGATGTATTTAATTCCGATGCAATTTTTGTGTTTCATCGTCAAAGTGAAGGTGCAAGAAATACTGTAAACCGGAACTGAAGCATCGATATCTAAAACTGGTCTCTCAGCCAAGGCTGAAAGCATAGACGGTAAGAAGACTCACTGTTCTTCTACTTAAGTCGGCATTGTGCCTGATGTATTTAATTCCGATACAATTTTTGTGTTTAATCGTCATAGTGAAGGTGCAAGGAATACTGTAAACCGGAAGTGAAGCATCGATATCTAAAACTGGACTCTCAGCAAAAGCTGAAAGCATAGACGGTAAGAAGACTCACTGTTCTTCTACTTAAGTCGGCATTGTGCCTGATGTATTTAATTCCGATGCAATTTTTGTGTTTAATCGTCAAAGTGAAGGTGCAAGGAATACTGTAAACAGGAAGTGAAGCATCGATATCTAAAACTGGTCTCTCAGCAAAGGCTGAAAGCATAGACGGTAAGAAGACCCACTCTTCTTGTACTTAAGTCGGCATTGTGCCTGATGTATTTAATTCCGATTCAATTTTTGTGTTTAATCGTCAAAGTGAAGGTGCAAGGAATACTGCAAACCGGAAGTGAAGCATCGATATCTAAAACTGGACTCTCAGCAAAAGCTGAAAGCACACACGGTAAGAAGACCCACTCTTCTTGTACTTAAGTCGGCATTGTGCCTGATGTATATCATTCCGATGCAATTTTTGTGTTTAATCGTCAAAGTGAAGGTGCAAGGAATACTGCAAACCGGAAGAGAAGCATCGATATCTAAAACTGGTCTCTCAGCAAAGGCTGAAAGCATAGACGGTAAGAAGACTCACTGTTCTTCTACTTAAGTCGGCATTGTGCCTGATGTATTTAATTCCGATGCAATTTTTGTGTTTAATCGTCAAAGTGAAGGTGCAAAGAATACTGCAAACCGGAAGTGAAGCATCGATATCTAAAACTGGTCTCTCAGCGAAGGCTGAAAGCATAGACGGTAAGAAGACTCACTGTTCTTCAACTTAAGTCGGCATTGTGCCTGATGTATTTAATTCCGATGCAATTTTTGTGTTTAATCGTCAAAGTGAAGGTGCAGGGAATACTGTAAACCGGAAGTGAAGCATCGATATCTAAAACTGGTCTCTCAGCAAAGGCTGAAAGCATAGACGGTAAGAAGACCCACTCTTCTTGTACTTAAGTCGGCATTGTGCCTGATGTTTTTAAATCCGATGCAATTTTTGTGTTTCATCGTCAAAGTGAAGGTCCAAGGAATACTGTAAACGGGAAGTGAAGCATCGATATTTAAAACCTGTTCTCTCAGCAAAGGTTGAAAGCATAGACGGTAAGAAGACTCACCCTTCTTGTACTGAAGTCGGCATTGTGCCTGATGTATTTAATTCGGATGCAATTTTTGTGTTTCATCGTCAAAGTGAAGGTCCAAGGATTACTGTAAAGCGGAAGTGAAGCATCGATATCTAAAACTAGTCTCTCAGCAAAGGCTGAAAGCATAGACGATAAGAAGACCCACTCTTCTTGTACTTAAGTCGGCATTGTGCTGATGTATTTAATTCCGATGCAATTTTTGTGTTTCATCGTCAAAGTGAAGGCCCAAGGAATACTGTAAACCGGAAGTGAAGCATCGATATCTAAAACTTGTCTCTCAGCAAAGGCTGAAAGCATAGACGGTAAGAAGACTCACTGTTCTTCTACTTAAGTCGGCATTGTGCCTGATGTATTTAATTCCGATGCAATTTTTGTGTTTAATCGTCAAAGTGAAAGTGCAAGGAATACTGTAAACCGGAAGTGAAGCATCGATATCTAAAACTGGTCTCTCAGCAAAGGCTGAAAGCATAGACGGTAAGAAGACCCACTCTTCATGTACTTAAGTCGGCATTGTGCCTGATGTATTTAATTCCGATGCAATTTTTGTGTTTCATCGTCAAAGTAAAGGTCCAAGGAATACTGTAAACCGGAAGTGAAGCATCGATATCTAAAACTGGTCTCTCAGCAAAGGTTGAAAGCATAGACGGTAAGAAGACTCACTCTTCTTGTACTGAAGTCGGCATTGTGCCTGATGTATTTAATTCGGATGCAATTTTTGTGTTTCATCGTCAAAGTGAAGGTCCAAGGAATACTGTAAAGCGGAAGTGAAGCATCGATATCTAAAACTGGTCTCTCAGCAAAGGCTGAAAGCATAGACGGTAAGAAGACTCACTCTTCTTGTAGTTAAGTCGGCATTGTGCCTGATGTATTTAATTCCGATATAATTTTTGTGTTTCATCGTCAAAGTGAAGGTGCAAGGAATACTGTAAACCGGAAGTGAAGCATCGATATCTAAAACTGGTCTCTCAGCAAAGGCTGAAAGCATAGACGGTAAGAAGACCCACTCTTCTTGTACTTAAGTCGGCATTGTGCCTGATGTATTTAATTCCGATGCAATTTTTGTGTTTCATCGTCAAAGTGATGGTCCAAGGAATACTGTAAACCGGAAGTGAAGCATCGATATCTAAAACTGGTCTCTCAGCAAAGGCTGAAGGCATAGACGGTAAGAAGACTCACTGTTCTTCTACTTAAGTCGGCATTGTGCCTGATGTATTTAATTCCGATGCAATTTTTGTGTTTAATCGTCAAAGTGAACGTGCAAGGAATACTGTAAACTGGAAGTGAAGCATCGATATCTAAAACTGGTCTCTCGGCAAAGGCTGAAAGCATAGACGGTAAGAAGACCCACTCTTCTTGTACTTAAGTCGGCATTGTACCTGATGTATTTAATTCCGATATAATTTTTGTGTTTCATCGTCAAAGCGAAGGTCCAAGGAATACTGTAAACCGGAAGTGAATCATCGATATCTAAAACTGGTCTCACACGAAAGACTCAAATCATAGACTGTTAGAAAATTCAGTCTTCTAGTACTTAAGTCCGCATTGTGCCTTTTGTATTTAATTCCGATGCAATTTTTGTGTTTAATCGTCAAAGTGAAGGTCCAAGGAATACTGTAAACCGGAAGTGAAGCATCGATATCTAAAACTGGTCTCTCAGCAAAGGCTGAAAGCATAGACGGTAAGAAGACCCACTCTTCTTGTACTTAAGTCGGCATTGTGCCTGATGTATTTAATTCCGATGCAATCTTTGTGTTTTATCGTCAAAGTGAAGGTGCAAGGAATACTGTAAACCGGAAGTGAAGCATCGATATCTAAAACTGGTCTCTCAGCAAAGGCTGAAAGCATAGACGGTAAGAAGACCCACTCTTCTTGTACTTAAGTAGGCATTGTGCCTGATGTATTTAATTCCGATAAAATTTTTGTGTTTCATCGTCAAAGTGAAGGTCCAAGGAATACTCTAAACCGGAAGAGAATCATCGATATCTGAAACTGGTCTCTCAGCAAAGGCTTAAAGCATAGACGGTAAGAAGACCCACTCTTCTTGTACTTAAGTCGGCATTGTGCCTGATGTATTTAATTCCGATGCAATCTTTGTGTTTCATCGTCAAAGTGAAGGTCCAAGGAATACTGTAAACCGGAAGTGAAGCATCGATATCTAAAACTGGTCTCTCAGCAAAGGCTGAAAGCATAGATGGTAAGAAGACTCACTCTTCTTGTACTTAAGTCGGCATTGTGCCTGATGTATTTAATTCCGATGCAATTTTTGTGTTTCGACGTCAAAGTGAAGGTCCAAGGAATACTGTAAACCGGAAGTGAAGCATCGATATCTAAAACTGGTCTCTCAGCAAAGGCTGAAAGCATAGACGGTAAGAAGACCCACTCTTCCTGTACATAAGTCGGCATTGTGCCTGATGTATTTAATTCCGATAAAATTTTTGTGTTTCATCGCCAAAGTGAAGGTCCAACGAACACTGTAAACCGGAAGTGAAGCATCGATATCTAAAACTCGTCTCTCAGCAAAGGCTGAAAGCATAGACGGTAAGAAGACCCACTCTTCTTGTACTTAAGTCGGCTTTGTGCCTGATGTATTTAATTCCGATAAAATTTTTGTGTTTCATCGTCAAAGGGTAGGTCCAAGGAAAACTGTAAACCGGAAATGAATCATCGATATCTAAAACTGGTCTCTCAGCAAAGGCTGAAAGCATAGACGGTAAGAAGTCCCACTCTTCTTGTACTTAAGTCGGCATTGTGCCTGATGTATTTAATTCCGATGCAATTTTTGTGTTTAATCGTCAAAGTGAAGGTCCAAGGAACACTGTAAACCGGAAGTGAAGCATCGATATCTAAAAATGGTCTCTCAGCAAAGGCTGAAAGCATAGACGGTAAGAAGACCCACTCTTCTTGTACTTAAGTCGGCATTGTGCCTGATGTATTTAATTCCGATGCAATCTTTGTGTTTCATCGTCAAAGTGAAGGTCCAAGGAATACTGTAAAGCGGAAGTGAAGCATCGATATCTAAAACTGGTCTCTCAGCAAAGGCTGAAAGCATAGACGGTAAGAAGACCCACTCATCTTGTACTTAAGTCGGCATTGTGCCTGATGTATTTAATTCCGATGCAATCTTTGTGTTTAATCGCCAAAGTGAAGGTGCAAGGAATACTGTAAACCGGAAGTGAAGCATCGATATCTAAAACTGGTCTCTCAGCAAAGGCTGAAAGCATAGACGGTAAGAAGACCCACTCTTCTTGTACTTAAGTCGGCATTGTGCCTGATGTATTTAATTCCGATGCAATTTTTGTATTTAATCGTCAAAGTGAAGGTGCAAGGAATACTGCAAACCGGAAGAGAAGCATCGATATCTAAAACTGGTCTCTCAGCAAAGGCTGAAAGCATAGACGGTAAGAAGACACACTGTTCTTCTACTTAAGTCGGCATTGTGCCTGATGTATTTAATTCCGATGCAATTTTTGTGTTAAATCGTCAAAGTGAAGGTGCAAGGAATACTGTAAACAGGAAGTGAAGCATCGATATCTAAAACTGGTCTCTCAGCAAAGGCTGAAAGCATAGACGGTAAGAAGACCCACTCTTCTTGTACTTAAGTCGGCATTGTGCCTGATGTATTTAATTCCGATTCAATTTTTGTGTTTAATCGTCAAAGTGAAGGTGCAAGGAATACTGCAAACCGGAAGTGAAGCATCGATATCTAAAACTGGACTCTCAGCAAAAGCTGAAAGCACACACGGTAAGAAGACCCACTCTTCTTGTACTTAAGTCGGCATTGTGCCTGATGTATATCATTCCGATGCAATTTTTGTGTTTAATCGTCAAAGTGAAGGTGCAAGGAATACTGCAAACCGGAAGAGAAGCATCGATATCTAAAACTGGTCTCTCAGCAAAGGCTGAAAGCATAGACGGTAAGAAGACTCACTGTTCTTCTACTTAAGTCGGCATTGTGCCTGATGTATTTAATTCCGATGCAATTTTTGTGTTTAATCGTCAAAGTGAAGGTGCAAAGAATACTGCAAACCGGAAGTGAAGCATCGATATCTAAAACTGGTCTCTCAGCGAAGGCTGAAAGTATAGACGGTAAGAAGACTCACTGTTCTTCAACTTAAGTCGGCATTGTGCCTGATGTATTTAATTCCGATGCAATTTTTGTGTTTAATCGTCAAAGTGAAGGTGCAGGGAATACTGTAAACCGGAAGTGAAGCATCGATATCTAAAACTGGTCTCTCAGCAAAGGCTGAAAGCATAGACGGTAAGAAGACCCACTCTTCTTGTACTTAAGTCGGCATTGTGCCTGATGTTTTTAAATCCGATGCAATTTTTGTGTTTCATCGTCAAAGTGAAGGTCCAAGGAATACTGTAAACGGGAAGTGAAGCATCGATATTTAAAACCTGTTCTCTCAGCAAAGGTTGAAAGCATAGACGGTAAGAAGACTCACCCTTCTTGTACTGAAGTCGGCATTGTGCCTGATGTATTTAATTCGGATGCAATTTTTGTGTTTCATCGTCAAAGTGAAGGTCCAAGGATTACTGTAAAGCGGAAGTGAAGCATCGATATCTAAAACTAGTCTCTCAGCAAAGGCTGAAAGCATAGACGATAAGAAGACCCACTCTTCTTGTACTTAAGTCGGCATTGTGCTGATGTATTTAATTCCGATGCAATTTTTGTGTTTCATCGTCAAAGTGAAGGCCCAAGGAATACTGTAAACCGGAAGTGAAGCATCGATATCTAAAACTTGTCTCTCAGCAAAGGCTGAAAGCATAGACGGTAAGAAGACTCACTGTTCTTCTACTTAAGTCGGCATTGTGCCTGATGTATTTAATTCCGATGCAATTTTTGTGTTTAATCGTCAAAGTGAAAGTGCAAGGAATACTGTAAACCGGAAGTGAAGCATCGATATCTAAAACTGGTCTCTCAGCAAAGGCTGAAAGCATAGACGGTAAGAAGACCCACTCTTCATGTACTTAAGTCGGCATTGTGCCTGATGTATTTAATTCCGATGCAATTTTTGTGTTTCATCGTCAAAGTAAAGGTCCAAGGAATACTGTAAACCGGAAGTGAAGCATCGATATCTAAAACTGGTCTCTCAGCAAAGGTTGAAAGCATAGACGGTAAGAAGACTCACTCTTCTTGTACTGAAGTCGGCATTGTGCCTGATGTATTTAATTCGGATGCAATTTTTGTGTTTCATCGTCAAAGTGAAGGTCCAAGGAATACTGTAAAGCGGAAGTGAAGCATCGATATCTAAAACTGGTCTCTCAGCAAAGGCTGAAAGCATAGACGGTAAGAAGACTCACTCTTCTTGTAGTTAAGTCGGCATTGTGCCTGATGTATTTAATTCCGATATAATTTTTGTGTTTCATCGTCAAAGTGAAGGTGCAAGGAATACTGTAAACCGGAAGTGAAGCATCGATATCTAAATCTGGTCTCTCAGCAAAGGCTGAAAGCATAGACGGTAAGAAGACCCACTCTTCTTGTACTTAAGTCGGCATTGTGCCTGATGTATTTAATTCCGATGCAATTTTTGTGTTTCATCGTCAAAGTGATGGTCCAAGGAATACTGTAAACCGGAAGTGAAGCATCGATATCTAAAACTGGTCTCTCAGCAAAGGCTGAAGGCATAGACGGTAAGAAGACTCACTGTTCTTCTACTTAAGTCGGCATTGTGCCTGATGTATTTAATTCCGATGCAATTTTTGTGTTTAATCGTCAAAGTGAACGTGCAAGGAATACTGTAAACTGGAAGTGAAGCATCGATATCTAAAACTGGTCTCTCGGCAAAGGCTGAAAGCATAGACGGTAAGAAGACCCACTCTTCTTGTACTTAAGTCGGCATTGTACCTGATGTATTTAATTCCGATATAATTTTTGTGTTTCATCGTCAAAGCGAAGGTCCAAGGAATACTGTAAACCGGAAGTGAATCATCGATATCTAAAACTGGTCTCACACGAAAGACTCAAATCATAGACTGTTAGAAAATTCAGTCTTCTAGTACTTAAGTCCGCATTGTGCCTTTTGTATTTAATTCCGATGCAATTTTTGTGTTTAATCGTCAAAGTGAAGGTCCAAGGAATACTGTAAACCGGAAGTGAAGCATCGATATCTAAAACTGGTCTCTCAGCAAAGGCTGAAAGCATAGACGGTAAGAAGACCCACTCTTCTTGTACTTAAGTCGGCATTGTGCCTGATGTATTTAATTCCGATGCAATCTTTGTGTTTTATCGTCAAAGTGAAGGTGCAAGGAATACTGTAAACCGGAAGTGAAGCATCGATATCTAAAACTGGTCTCTCAGCAAAGGCTGAAAGCATAGACGGTAAGAAGACCCACTCTTCTTGTACTTAAGTAGGCATTGTGCCTGATGTATTTAATTCCGATAAAATTTTTGTGTTTCATCGTCAAAGTGAAGGTCCAAGGAATACTCTAAACCGGAAGAGAATCATCGATATCTGAAACTGGTCTCTCAGCAAAGGCTTAAAGCATAGACGGTAAGAAGACCCACTCTTCTTGTACTTAAGTCGGCATTGTGCCTGATGTATTTAATTCCGATGCAATCTTTGTGTTTCATCGTCAAAGTGAAGGTCCAAGGAATACTGTAAACCGGAAGTGAAGCATCGATATCTAAAACTGGTCTCTCAGCAAAGGCTGAAAGCATAGATGGTAAGAAGACTCACTCTTCTTGTACTTAAGTCGGCATTGTGCCTGATGTATTTAATTCCGATGCAATTTTTGTGTTTCGACGTCAAAGTGAAGGTCCAAGGAATACTGTAAACCGGAAGTGAAGCATCGATATCTAAAACTGGTCTCTCAGCAAAGGCTGAAAGCATAGACGGTAAGAAGACCCACTCTTCCTGTACATAAGTCGGCATTGTGCCTGATGTATTTAATTCCGATAAAATTTTTGTGTTTCATCGCCAAAGTGAAGGTCCAACGAACACTGTAAACCGGAAGTGAAGCATCGATATCTAAAACTCGTCTCTCAGCAAAGGCTGAAAGCATAGACGGTAAGAAGACCCACTCTTCTTGTACTTAAGTCGGCTTTGTGCCTGATGTATTTAATTCCGATAAAATTTTTGTGTTTCATCGTCAAAGGGTAGGTCCAAGGAAAACTGTAAACCGGAAATGAATCATCGATATCTAAAACTGGTCTCTCAGCAAAGGCTGAAAGCATAGACGGTAAGAAGTCCCACTCTTCTTGTACTTAAGTCGGCATTGTGCCTGATGTATTTAATTCCGATGCAATTTTTGTGTTTAATCGTCAAAGTGAAGGTCCAAGGAACACTGTAAACCGGAAGTGAAGCATCGATATCTAAAAATGGTCTCTCAGCAAAGGCTGAAAGCATAGACGGTAAGAAGACCCACTCTTCTTGTACTTAAGTCGGCATTGTGCCTGATGTATTTAATTCCGATGCAATCTTTGTGTTTCATCGTCAAAGTGAAGGTCCAAGGAATACTGTAAAGCGGAAGTGAAGCATCGATATCTAAAACTGGTCTCTCAGCAAAGGCTGAAAGCATAGACGGTAAGAAGACCCACTCATCTTGTACTTAAGTCGGCATTGTGCCTGATGTATTTAATTCCGATGCAATCTTTGTGTTTAATCGCCAAAGTGAAGGTGCAAGGAATACTGTAAACCGGAAGTGAAGCATCGATATCTAAAACTGGTCTCTCAGCAAAGGCTGAAAGCATAGACGGTAAGAAGACCCACTCTTCTTGTACTTAAGTCGGCATTGTGCCTGATGTATTTAATTCCGATGCAATTTTTGTATTTAATCGTCAAAGTGAAGGTGCAAGGAATACTGCAAACCGGAAGAGAAGCATCGATATCTAAAACTGGTCTCTCAGCAAAGGCTGAAAGCATAGACGGTAAGAAGACACACTGTTCTTCTACTTAAGTCGGCATTGTGCCTGATGTATTTAATTCCGATGCAATTTTTGTGTTAAATCGTCAAAGTGAAGGTGCAAGGAATACTGTAAACCGGAAGTGAAGCATCAATATCTAAAACTGATCTCTCAGCAAAGACTGAAAGCATAGACGGTAAGAAGACTCACTGTTCTTCTACTTAAGTCGGCATTGTGCCTGATGTATTTAATTCCGATGCAATTTTTGTGTTTAATCGTCAAAGTGAAGGTGCAAGGAATACTGCAAACCGGAAGTGAAGCATCGATATCTAAAACTGGTCTCTCAGCAAAAGCTGAAAGCATAGAAGGTAAGAAGACTCACTGTTCTTCTACTTAAGTCGGCATTGTGCCTGATGTATTTAATTCCGATGCAATTTTTGTGTTTCATCGTCAAAGTGAAGGTCCAAGGAATACTGTAAACCGGAAGTGAAGCATCGATATCTAAAACTGGTCTCTCAGCAAAGGCTGAAAGCATAGACGGTAAGAAGACTCACTGTTCTTCTACTTAAGTCGGCATTGTGCCTGATGTATTTAATTCCGATGCAATTTTCGTGTTGAATCGTCAAAGTGAAGGTGCAAGGAATACTGCAAACCGGAATTGAAGCATCGATATCTAAAACTGGTCTCTCAGTAAAAGCTGAAAGCATAGACGGTAAGAAGACTCACTGTTCTTCTACTTAAGTCGGCATTGTGCCTGATGTATTTATTTCCGATGCAATTTTTGTGTTTAATCGTCAAAGTGAACGTATAAGGAATACTGTAAAGCGGAAGTGAAGCGTCGATATCTAAAACTAGTCTCTCAGCAAAGGCTGAAAGCATAGACGGTAAGAAGACCGACTCTTCTTGTACTTAAGGCGGCATTGTGCCTGATGTATTTAATTCCGATGCAATTTTTGTGTTTAATCGTCAAAGTGAAGGTGCATGGAATACTGCAAACCGGAAGTGAAGCATCGATATCTAAAACTGGTCTCTCAGCAAAAGCTGAAAGCATAGACGGTAAGAAGAGTCACTGTTCTTGTACTTAAGTCGGCATTGTGCCTGATGTATTTAATTCCGATGCAATTTAAGTGTTTAATCGTCAAAGTGAAGGTGCAAGGAATACTGTAAACCGGAAGTGAAGCATCGATATCTAAAACTGGTCTCTCAGCAAAGGCTGAAGGCATAGACGGTAAGAAGACTCACTGTTCTTCTACTTAAGTCGGCATTGTGCCTGATGTATTTAATTCCGATGCAATTTTTGTGTTTAATCGTCAAAGTGAACGTGCAAGGAATACTGTAAACTGGAAGTGAAGCATCGATATCTAAAACTGGTCTCTCGGCAAAGGCTGAAAGCATAGACGGTAAGAAGACCCACTCTTCTTGTACTTAAGTCGGCATTGTACCTGATGTATTTAATTCCGATATAATTTTTGTGTTTCATCGTCAAAGCGAAGGTCCAAGGAATACTGTAAACCGGAAGTGAATCATCGATATCTAAAACTGGTCTCACACGAAAGACTCAAATCATAGACTGTTAGAAAATTCAGTCTTCTAGTACTTAAGTCCGCATTGTGCCTTTTGTATTTAATTCCGATGCAATTTTTGTGTTTAATCGTCAAAGTGAAGGTCCAAGGAATACTGTAAACCGGAAGTGAAGCATCGATATCTAAAACTGGTCTCTCAGCAAAGGCTGAAAGCATAGACGGTAAGAAGACCCACTCTTCTTGTACTTAAGTCGGCATTGTGCCTGATGTATTTAATTCCGATGCAATCTTTGTGTTTTATCGTCAAAGTGAAGGTGCAAGGAATACTGTAAACCGGAAGTGAAGCATCGATATCTAAAACTGGTCTCTCAGCAAAGGCTGAAAGCATAGACGGTAAGAAGACCCACTCCTCTTGTACTTAAGTCGGCATTGTGCCTGATGTATTTAATTCCGATAAAATTTTTGTGTTTCATCGTCAAAGTGAAGGTCCAAGGAATACTCTAAACCGGAAGAGAATCATCGATATCTGAAACTGGTCTCTCAGCAAAGGCTTAAAGCATAGACGGTAAGAAGACCCACTCTTCTTGTACTTAAGTCGGCATTGTGCCTGATGTATTTAATTCCGATGCAATCTTTGTGTTTCATCGTCAAAGTGAAGGTCCAAGGAATACTGTAAACCGGAAGTGAAGCATCGATATCTAAAACTGGTCTCTCAGCAAAGGCTGAAAGCATAGATGGTAAGAAGACTCACTCTTCTTGTACTTAAGTCGGCATTGTGCCTGATGTATTTAATTCCGATGCAATTTTTGTGTTTCGACGTCAAAGTGAAGGTCCAAGGAATACTGTAAACCGGAAGTGAAGCATCGATATCTAAAACTGGTCTCTCAGCAAAGGCTGAAAGCATAGACGGTAAGAAGACCCACTCTTCCTGTACATAAGTCGGCATTGTGCCTGATGTATTTAATTCCGATAAAATTTTTGTGTTTCATCGCCAAAGTGAAGGTCCAACGAACACTGTAAACCGGAAGTGAAGCATCGATATCTAAAACTCGTCTCTCAGCAAAGGCTGAAAGCATAGACGGTAAGAAGACCCACTCTTCTTGTACTTAAGTCGGCTTTGTGCCTGATGTATTTAATTCCGATAAAATTTTTGTGTTTCATCGTCAAAGGGTAGGTCCAAGGAAAACTGTAAACCGGAAATGAATCATCGATATCTAAAACTGGTCTCTCAGCAAAAGCTGAAAGCATAGACGGTAAGAAGACTCACTGTTCTTCTACTTAAGTCGGCATTGTGCCTGATGTATTTAATTCCGATGCAATTTTTGTGTTTCATCGTCAAAGTGAAGGTCCAAGGAATACTGTAAACCGGAAGTGAAGCATCGATATCTAAAACTGGTCTCTCAGCAAAGGCTGAAAGCATAGACGGTAAGAAGACTCACTGTTCTTCTACTTAAGTCGGCATTGTGCCTGATGTATTTAATTCCGATGCAATTTTCGTGTTGAATCGTCAAAGTGAAGGTGCAAGGAATACTGCAAACCGGAATTGAAGCATCGATATCTAAAACTGGTCTCTCAGTAAAAGCTGAAAGCATAGACGGTAAGAAGACTCACTGTTCTTCTACTTAAGTCGGCATTGTGCCTGATGTATTTATTTCCGATGCAATTTTTGTGTTTAATCGTCAAAGTGAACGTATAAGGAATACTGTAAAGCGGAAGTGAAGCGTCGATATCTAAAACTAGTCTCTCAGCAAAGGCTGAAAGCATAGACGGTAAGAAGACCCACTCTTCTTGTACTTAAGGCGGCATTGTGCCTGATGTATTTAATTCCGATGCAATTTTTGTGTTTAATCGTCAAAGTGAAGGTGCAAGGAATACTGCAAACCGGAAGTGAAGCATCGATATCTAAAACTGGTCTCTCAGCAAAAGCTGAAAGCATAGACGGTAAGAAGAGTCACTGTTCTTGTACTTAAGTCGGCATTGTGCCTGATGTATTTAATTCCGATGCAATTTAAGTGTTTAATCGTCAAAGTGAAGGTGCAAGGAATACTGTAAACCGGAAGTGAAGCATCGATATCTAAAACTGGTCTCTCAGCAAAGGCTGAAGGCATAGACGGTAAGAAGACTCACTGTTCTTCTACTTAAGTCGGCATTGTGCCTGATGTATTTAATTCCGATGCAATTTTTGTGTTTAATCGTCAAAGTGAACGTGCAAGGAATACTGTAAACTGGAAGTGAAGCATCGATATCTAAAACTGGTCTCTCGGCAAAGGCTGAAAGCATAGACGGTAAGAAGACCCACTCTTCTTGTACTTAAGTCGGCATTGTACCTGATGTATTTAATTCCGATATAATTTTTGTGTTTCATCGTCAAAGCGAAGGTCCAAGGAATACTGTAAACCGGAAGTAAATCATCGATATCTAAAACTGGTCTCACACGAAAGACTCAAATCATAGACTGTTAGAAAATTCAGTCTTCTAGTACTTAAGTCCGCATTGTGCCTTTTGTATTTAATTCCGATGCAATTTTTGTGTTTAATCGTCAAAGTGAAGGTCCAAGGAATACTGTAAACCGGAAGTGAAGCATCGATATCTAAAACTGGTCTCTCAGCAAAGGCTGAAAGCATAGACGGTAAGAAGACCCACTCTTCTTGTACTTAAGTCGGCATTGTGCCTGATGTATTTAATTCCGATGCAATCTTTGTGTTTTATCGTCAAAGTGAAGGTGCAAGGAATACTGTAAACCGGAAGTGAAGCATCGATATCTAAAACTGGTCTCTCAGCAAAGGCTGAAAGCATAGACGGTAAGAAGACCCACTCTTCTTGTACTTAAGTCGGCATTGTGCCTGATGTATTTAATTCCGATAAAATTTTTGTGTTTCATCGTCAAAGTGAAGGTCCAAGGAATACTCTAAACCGGAAGAGAATCATCGATATCTGAAACTGGTCTCTCAGCAAAGGCTTAAAGCATAGACGGTAAGAAGACCCACTCTTCTTGTACTTAAGTCGGCATTGTGCCTGATGTATTTAATTCCGATGCAATCTTTGTGTTTCATCGTCAAAGTGAAGGTCCAAGGAATACTGTAAACCGGAAGTGAAGCATCGATATCTAAAACTGGTCTCTCAGCAAAGGCTGAAAGCATAGATGGTAAGAAGACTCACTCTTCTTGTACTTAAGTCGGCATTGTGCCTGATGTATTTAATTCCGATGCAATTTTTGTGTTTCGACGTCAAAGTGAAGGTCCAAGGAATACTGTAAACCGGAAGTGAAGCATCGATATCTAAAACTGGTCTCTCAGCAAAGGCTGAAAGCATAGACGGTAAGAAGACCCACTCTTCCTGTACATAAGGCGGCATTGTGCCTGATGTATTTAATTCCGATAAAATTTTTGTGTTTCATCGCCAAAGTGAAGGTCCAACGAACACTGTAAACCGGAAGTGAAGCATCGATATCTAAAACTCGTCTCTCAGCAAAGGCTGAAAGCATAGACGGTAAGAAGACCCACTCTTCTTGTACTTAAGTCGGCTTTGTGCCTGATGTATTTAATTCCGATAAAATTTTTGTGTTTCATCGTCAAAGGGTAGGTCCAAGGAAAACTGTAAACCGGAAATGAATCATCGATATCTAAAACTGGTCTCTCAGCAAAGGCTGAAAGCATAGACGGTAAGAAGACCCACTCTTCTTGTACTTAAGTCGGCATTGTGCCTGATGTATTTAATTCCGATGCAATTTTTGTGTTTAATCGTCAAAGTGAAGGTCCAAGGAACACTGTAAACCGGAAGTGAAGCATCGATATCTAAAAATGGTCTCTCAGCAAAGGCTGAAACCATAGACGGTAAGAAGACCCACTCTTCTTGTACTTAAGTCGGCATTGTGCCTGATGTATTTAATTCCGATGCAATCTTTGTGTTTCATCGTCAAAGTGAAGGTCCAAGGAATACTGTAAAGCGGAAGTGAAGCATCGATATCTAAAACTGGTCTCTCAGCAAAGGCTGAAAGCATAGACGGTAAGAAGACCCACTCATCTTGTACTTAAGTCGGCATTGTGCCTGATGTATTTAATTCCGATGCAATCTTTGTGTTTAATCGCCAAAGTGAAGGTGCAAGGAATACTGTAAACCGGAAGTGAAGCATCGATATCTAAAACTGGTCTCTCAGCAAAGGCTGAAAGCATAGACGGTAAGAAGACCCACTCTTCTTGTACTTAAGTCGGCATTGTACCTGATGTATTTAATTCCGATATAATTTTTGTGTTTCATCGTCAAAGCGAAGGTCCAAGGAATACTGTAAACCGGAAGTGAATCATCGATATCTAAAACTGGTCTCACACGAAAGACTCAAATCATAGACTGTTAGAAAATTCAGTCTTCTAGTACTTAAGTCCGCATTGTGCCTTTTGTATTTAATTCCGATGCAATTTTTGTGTTTAATCGTCAAAGTGAAGGTCCAAGGAATACTGTAAACCGGAAGTGAAGCATCGATATCTAAAACTGGTCTCTCAGCAAAGGCTGAAAGCATAGACGGTAAGAAGACCCACTCTTCTTGTACTTAAGTCGGCATTGTGCCTGATGTATTTAATTCCGATGCAATCTTTGTGTTTTATCGTCAAAGTGAAGGTGCAAGGAATACTGTAAACCGGAAGTGAAGCATCGATATCTAAAACTGGTCTCTCAGCAAAGGCTGAAAGCATAGACGGTAAGAAGACCCACTCTTCTTGTACTTAAGTCGGCATTGTGCCTGATGTATTTAATTCCGATAAAATTTTTGTGTTTCATCGTCAAAGTGAAGGTCCAAGGAATACTCTAAACCGGAAGAGAATCATCGATATCTGAAACTGGTCTCTCAGCAAAGGCTTAAAGCATAGACGGTAAGAAGACCCACTCTTCTTGTACTTAAGTCGGCATTGTGCCTGATGTATTTAATTCCGATGCAATCTTTGTGTTTCATCGTCAAAGTGAAGGTCCAAGGAATACTGTAAACCGGAAGTGAAGCATCGATATCTAAAACTGGTCTCTCAGCAAAGGCTGAAAGCATAGATGGTAAGAAGACTCACTCTTCTTGTACTTAAGTCGGCATTGTGCCTGATGTATTTAATTCCGATGCAATTTTTGTGTTTCGACGTCAAAGTGAAGGTCCAAGGAATACTGTAAACCGGAAGTGAAGCATCGATATCTAAAACTGGTCTCTCAGCAAAGGCTGAAAGCATAGACGGTAAGAAGACCCACTCTTCCTGTACATAAGGCGGCATTGTGCCTGATGTATTTAATTCCGATAAAATTTTTGTGTTTCATCGCCAAAGTGAAGGTCCAACGAACACTGTAAACCGGAAGTGAAGCATCGATATCTAAAACTCGTCTCTCAGCAAAGGCTGAAAGCATAGACGGTAAGAAGACCCACTCTTCTTGTACTTAAGTCGGCTTTGTGCCTGATGTATTTAATTCCGATAAAATTTTTGTGTTTCATCGTCAAAGGGTAGGTCCAAGGAAAACTGTAAACCGGAAATGAATCATCGATATCTAAAACTGGTCTCTCAGCAAAGGCTGAAAGCATAGACGGTAAGAAGACCCACTCTTCTTGTACTTAAGTCGGCATTGTGCCTGATGTATTTAATTCCGATGCAATTTTTGTGTTTAATCGTCAAAGTGAAGGTCCAAGGAACACTGTAAACCGGAAGTGAAGCATCGATATCTAAAAATGGTCTCTCAGCAAAGGCTGAAACCATAGACGGTAAGAAGACCCACTCTTCTTGTACTTAAGTCGGCATTGTGCCTGATGTATTTAATTCCGATGCAATCTTTGTGTTTCATCGTCAAAGTGAAGGTCCAAGGAATACTGTAAAGCGGAAGTGAAGCATCGATATCTAAAACTGGTCTCTCAGCAAAGGCTGAAAGCATAGACGGTAAGAAGACCCACTCATGTTGTACTTAAGTCGGCATTGTGCCTGATGTATTTAATTCCGATGCAATCTTTGTGTTTAATCGCCAAAGTGAAGGTGCAAGGAATACTGTAAACCGGAAGTGAAGCATCGATATCTAAAACTGGTCTCTCAGCAAAGGCTGAAAGCATAGACGGTAAGAAGACCCACTCTTCTTGTACTTAAGTCGGCATTGTGCCTGATGTATTTAATTCCGATGCAATTTTTGTATTTAATCGTCAAAGTGAAGGTGCAAGGAATACTGCAAACCGGAAGAGAAGCATCGATATCTAAAACTGGTCTCTCAGCAAAGGCTGAAAGCATAGACGGTAAGAAGACTCACTGTTCTTCTACTTAAGTCGGCATTGTGCCTGATGTATTTAATTCCGATGCAATTTTTGTGTTTAATCGTCAAAGTGAAGGTGCAAGGAATACTGTAAACCGGAAGTGAAGCATCAATATCTAAAACTGGTCTCTCAGCAAAGACTGAAAGCATAGACGGTAAGAAGACTCACTGTTCTTCCACTTAAGTCGGCATTGTGCCTGATGTATTTAATTCCGATGCAATTTTTGTGTTTAATCGTCAAAGTGAAGGTGCAAGGAATACTGCAAACCGGAAGTGAAGCATCGATATCTAAAACTGGTCTCTCAGCAAAAGCTGAAAGCATAGACGGTAAGAAGACTCACTGTTCTTCTACTTAAGTCGGCATTGTGCCTGATGTATTTAATTCCGATGCAATTTTTGTGTTTCATCGTCAAAGTGAAGGTCCAAGGAATACTGTAAACCGGAAGTGAAGCATCGATATCAAAAGCTGGTCTCTCAGCAAAGGCTGAAAGCATAGACGGTAAGAAGACTCACTGTTCTTCTACTTAAGTCGGCATTGTGCCTGATGTATTTAATTCCGATGCAATTTTCGTGTTGAATCGTCAAAGTGAAGGTGCAAGGAATACTGCAAACCGGAATTGAAGCATCGATATCTAAAACTGGTCTCTCAGTAAAAGCTGAAAGCATAGACGGTAAGAAGACTCACTGTTCTTCTACTTAAGTCGGCATTGTGCCTGATGTATTTAATTCCGATGCAATTTTTGTGTTTAATCGTCAAAGTGAACGTATAAGGAATACTGTAAAGCGGAAGTGAAGCGTCGATATCTAAAACTAGTCTCTCAGCAAAGGCTGAAAGCATAGACGGTAAGAAGACCCACTCTTCTTGTACTTAAGGCGGCATTGTGCCTGATGTATTTAATTCCGATGCAATTTTTGTGTTTAATCGTCAAAGTGAAGGTGCAAGGAATACTGCAAACCGGAAGTGAAGCATCGATATCTAAAACTGGTCTCTCAGCAAAAGCTGAAAGCATAGACGGTAAGAAGAGTCACTGTTCTTGTACTTAAGTCGGCATTGTGCCTGATGTATTTAATTCCGATGCAATTTAAGTGTTTAATCGTCAAAGTGAAGGTGCAAGGAATACTGTAAACCGGAAGTGAAGCATCGATATCTAAAACTGGTCTCTCAGCAAAGGCTGAAAGCATAGACGGTTAGAAGACCCACTCTTCTTGTACTTAAGTAGGCATTGTGCCTGATGTATTTAATTCCGATGCAATTTTTGTGTTTCATCGTCAAAGTGAAGGTCCAAGGAATACTGTAAACCGGAAGTGAAGCATCGATATCTAAAACTGGTCTCTCAGCAAAGGCTGAAAGCATAGACGGTAAGAAGACTCACTGTTCTTCTACTTAAGTCGGTATTGTTCCAGATGTATTTAATTCCGATGCAATTTTTGTGTTTAAACGTCAAAGTGAAGGTGCAAAGAATACTGTAAACCGGAAGTGAGGCATCGATATCTAAAACTGGTCTCTCAGCAAAGGCTGAAAGCATAGACGGTAAGAAGACCCACTCTTCTTGTACTTAAGACGGCATTGTGCCTGATGTATTTAATTCCGATGCAATTTTTGTGTTTAATCGTCAAAGTGAAGGTCCAAGGAATACTGTAAACCGAAAGTGAAGCATCGATATCTAAAACTGGTCTCTCAGCAAAGGTTGAAAGCATAGACGGTAAGAAGACTCACTCTTCTTGTACTGAAGTCGGGATTGTGCCTGATGTATCTAATTCGGATGCAATTTTTGTGTTTCATCGTCAAAGTGAAGGTCCAAGGAATACTGTAAAGCGGAAGTGAAGCATCGATATCTAAAACTGGTCTCTCAGCAAAGGCTGAAAGCATAGACGGTAAGAAGACCCACTCTTCTTATACTTAAGTCGGCATTGTGCCTGATGTATTTAATTCCGATATAATTTTTGTGTTTCATCGTCAAAGTGAAGGTCCAAGGAATACTGTAAACCGGAAGTGAATCATCGATATCTAAAACTGGTCTCACACGAAAGGCTCAAATCATAGACTGTTAGAAAAATCAGTCTTCTAGTACTTAAGTCCGCATTGTGCCTTTTGTCTTTAATTCCGATGCAATTTTTGTGTTTAATCGTCAAAGTGAAGTTCCAAGGAATACTGTAAACCGGAAGTGAAGTATCGATATCTAAAACTGGTCTCTCAGCAAAGGCTGAAAGCATAGACGGTAAGAAGACCCACTCTTCTTGTACATAAGTCGGCATTGTGCCTGATGTATTTAATTCCGATAAAATTTTTGTGTTTCATCGTCAAAGTGAAGGTCCAAGGAATACTGTAAACCGGAAGAGAATCATCGATATCTGAAACTGGTCTCTCAGCAAAGGCTTAAAGCATAGAAGGTAAGAAGACCCACTCTCCTTGTACTTAAGTCTGCATTGTGCCTGATGTATTTAATTCCGATGCAATCTTTGTGTTTCATCATCAAACTGAAGGTCCAAGGAATACTGTAAAGCGGAAGTGAAGCATCGATATCTAAAACTGGTCTCTCAGCAAAGGCTGAAAGCATAGACGGTAAGAAGACCCACTCTTCTTGTACTTAAGTCGGCATTGTGCCTGATGTATTTAATTCCGATAAAACTTTTGTGTTTCATCGTCAAAGTGAAGGTCCAAGGAATACTGTAAACCGGAAGTGAATCATCGATATCTAAAACTGGTCTCTTAGCAAAAGCTGAAAGCATAGATGGTAAGAAGACTCACTCTTCTTGTACTTAAGTCGGCATTGTGCCTGATGTATTTAATTCTAGTGCAATTTTTGTGTTTCATCGTCAAAGTGAAGGTCCAAGGAATATTGTAAACCGGAAGTGAAGCATCGATATCTAAAACTGGTCTCTCAGCAAAGGCTGAAAGCATAGACGGTAAGAAGACCCACTCTTCTTGTACATAAGTCGGCATTGTGCCTGATGTATTTAATTCCGATAAAATTTTTGTGTTTCATCGCCAAAGTGAAGGTCCAAGGAATACTGTAAACCGGAAGTGAAGCATCGATATCTAAAACTGGTCTCTCAGCAAAGGCTGAAAGCATAGACGGTAACAAGACCCACTCTTCTTGTACTTAAGTCGGCATTGTGCCTGATGTATTTAATTCCGATAAAATTTTTGTGTTTCATCGTCAAAGGGTAGGTCCAAGGAAAACTGTATACCGGTATTGAATCATCGATATCTAAAACTGGTCTCTCAGCAAAGGCTGAAATCATAGACGGTAAGAAGACCCACTCTTCTTGTACCTAAGTCGGCATTGTGCCTGATGTATTTAATTCCGATGCAATTTTTGTGTTTAATCGTCAAAGTGAAGGTCCAAGGAATACTGTAAACCGGAAGTGAAGCATCGATATCTAAAAATGGGCTCTCAGCAAAGGCTGAAAGCATAGACGGTAAGAAGACCCACTCTTCTTGTACTTAAGTCGGCATTGTGCCTGATGTATTTAATTCCGATGCAATCTTTGTGTTTCATCGTCAAAGTGAAGGTGCAAGGAATACTGCAAACCGGAATTGAAGCATCGATATCTAAAACTGGTCTCTCAGTAAAAAGCTGAAAGCATAGACGGTAAGAAGACTCACTGTTCTTCTACTTAAGTCGGCATTGTGCCTGATGTATTTAATTCCGATGCAATTTTTGTGTTTAATCGTCAAAGTGAACGTATAAGGAATACTGTAAAGCGGAAGTGAAGCGTCGATATCTAAAACTAGTCTCTCAGCAAAGGCTGAAAGCATAGACGGTAAGAAGACTCACTGTTCTTCTACTTAAGTCGGCATTGTGCCTGATGTATTTAATTCCGATGCAATTTTTGTGTTTCATCGTCAAAGTGAAGGTGCAAGGAATACTGTAAACTGGAAGTGAAGCATCGATATCTAAAACTGGCCTCTCAGCAAAGGCTGAAAGCATAGACGGTAAGAAGACCCACTCTTCTTGTACTTAAGTCGGCATTGTGCCTGATGTACTTAATTCCGATGCAATTTTTGTGTTTCATCGTCAAAGTGAAGGTGCACGGAATACTGTAAACCGGAAGTGAAGCATCGATATCTAAAACTGGTCTCTCAGCAAAGGCTGAAAGCATAGACGGTAAGAAGACCCACTCTTCTTGTACTTAAGTCGGCATTGTGCCTGATGTATTTAATTCCGATGCAATTTTTGTGTTTCATCGTCAAAGTGAAGGTGCAAGGAATACTGCAAACCAGAAGTGAAGCATCGATATCTAAAACTGGTCTCTCAGCAAAGGCTGAAAGCATAGACGGTAAGAAGACTCACTGTCCTTCCACTTAAGTCGACATTGTGCCTGATGTATTTAATTCCGATGCAATTTTTGTGTTTAATCGTCAAAGTGAAGGTGCAAGGAATACTGCAAACCGGAAGTGAAGCATCGATATCTAAAACTGGTCTCTCAGCAAAGACTGAAAACATAGACGGTAAGAAGACTCACTGTTCTTCTACTTAAGTCGGCATTGTGCCTGATGTATTTAATTCCGATGCAATTTTTGTGTTTAATCGTCAAAGTGAAGGTCCAAGGAATACTGTAAACCGGAAGTGAAGCATCGATATCTAAAACTGGCCTCTCAGCAAAAGCTGAAAGCATAGACGGTAAGAAGACTCACTGTTCTTCTACTTAAGTCGGCATTGTGCCTGATGTATTTAATTCCGATGCAATTTTCGTGTTGAATCGTCAAAGTGAAGGTGCAAGGAATACTGCAAACCGGAATTGAAGCATCGATATCTAAAACTGGTCTCTCAGTAAAAGCTGAAAGCATAGACGGTAAGAAGACTCACTGTTCTTCTACTTAAGTCGGCATTGTGCCTGATGTATTTAATTCCGATGCAATTTTTGTGT
This sequence comes from Schistocerca cancellata, assembly GCF_023864275.1. Classification (NCBI taxonomy): domain Eukaryota; kingdom Metazoa; phylum Arthropoda; class Insecta; order Orthoptera; family Acrididae; genus Schistocerca; species Schistocerca cancellata. The sequence goes on along the minus strand of NC_064631.1, from coordinate 60,863,503 downwards.
TTAATCGTCAAAGTGAACGTATAAGGAATACTGTAAAGCGGAAGTGAAGCGTCGATATCTAAAACTAGTCTCTCAGCAAAGGCTGAAAGCATAGACGGTAAGAAGACCCACTCTTCTTGTACTTAAGGCGGCATTGTGCCTGATGTATTTAATTCCGATGCAATTTTTGTGTTTAATCGTCAAAGTGAAGGTGCAAGGAATACTGCAAACCGGAAGTGAAGCATCGATATCTAAAACTGGTCTCTCAGCAAAAGCTGAAAGCATAGACGGTAAGAACAGTCACTGTTCTTGTACTTAAGTCGGCATTGTGCCTGATGTATTTAATTCCGATGCAATTTTTGTGTTTAATCGTCAAAGTGAAGGTGCAAGGAATACTGTAAACCGGAAGTGAAGCATCGATATCTAAAACTGGTCTCTCAGCAAAGGCTGAAAGCATAGACGGTTAGAAGACCCACTCTTCTTGTACTTAAGTAGGCATTGTGCCTGATGTATTTAATTCCGATGCAATTTTTGTGTTTCATCGTCAAAGTGAAGGTCCAAGGAATACTGTAAACCGGAAGTGAAGCATCGATATCTAAAACTGGTCTCTCAGCAAAGGCTGAAAGCATAGACGGTAAGAAGACTCACTGTTCTTCTACTTAAGTCGGTATTGTTCCAGATGTATTTAATTCCGATGCAATTTTTGTGTTTAAACGTCAAAGTGAAGGTGCAAAGAATACTGTAAACCGGAAGTGAAGCATCGATATCTAAAACTGGTCTCTCAGCAAAGGCTGAAAGCATAGACGGTAAGAAGACCCACTCTTCTTGTACTTAAGTCGGCATTGTGCCTGATGTATTTAATTCCGATGCAATTTTTGTGTTTAATCGTCAAAGTGAAGGTCCAAGGAACACTGTAAACCGGAAGTGAAGCATCGATATCTAAAAATGGTCTCTCAGCAAAGGCTGAAAGCATAGACGGTAAGAAGACCCACTCTTCTTGTACTTAAGTCGGCATTGTGCCTGATGTATTTAATTCCGATGCAATCTTTGTGTTTCATCGTCAAAGTGAAGGTCCAAGGAATACTGTAAAGCGGAAGTGAAGCATCGATATCTATAACTGGTCTCTCAGCAAAGGCTGAAAGCATAGACGGTAAGAAGACCCACTCTTCTTGTACTTAAGTCGGCATTGTGCCTGATGTATTTAATTCCGATCCAATTTTTGTATTTAATCGTCAAAGTGAAGGTGCAAGGAATACTGCAAACCGGAAGAGAAGCATCGATATCTAAAACTGGTCTCTCAGCAAAGGCTGAAAGCATAGACGGTAAGAAGACTCACTGTTCTTCTACTTAAGTCGGCATTGTGCCTGATGTATTTAATTCCGATGCAATTTTTGTGTTTAATCGTCAAAGTGAAGGTGCAAGGAATACTGTAAACCGGAAGTGAAGCATCAATATCTAAAACTGGTCTCTCAGCAAAGACTGAAAGCATAGACGGTAAGAAGACTCACTGTTCTTCTACTTAAGTCGGCATTGTGCCTGATGTATTTAATTCCGATGCAATTTTTGTGTTTAATCGTCAAAGTGAAGGTGCAAGGAATACTGCAAACCGGAAGTGAAGCATCGATATCTAAAACTGGTCTCTCAGCAAAAGCTGAAAGCATAGACGGTAAGAAGACTCACTGTTCTTCTACTTAAGTCGGCATTGTGCCTGATGTATTTAATTCCGATGCAATTTTTGTGTTTCATCGTCAAAGTGAAGGTCCAAGGAATACTGTAAACCGGAAGTGAAGCATCGATATCTAAAACTGGTCTCTCAGCAAAGGCTGAAAGCATAGACGGTAAGAAGACTCACTGTTCTTCTACTTAAGTCGGCATTGTGCCTGATGTATTTAATTCCGATGCAATATTCGTGTTGAATCGTCAAAGTAAAGGTGCAAGGAATACTGCAAACCGGAATTGAAGCATCGATATCTAAAACTGGTCTCTCAGTAAAAGCTGAAAGCATAGACGGTAAGAAGACTCACTGTTCTTCTACTTAAGTCGGCATTGTGCCTGATGTATTTAATTCCGATGCAATTTTTGTGCTTAATCGTCAAAGTGAACGTATAAGGAATACTGTAAAGCGGAAGTGAAGCGTCGATATCTAAAACTAGTCTCTCAGCAAAGGCTGAAAGCATAGACGGTAAGAAGACCCACTCTTCTTGTACTTAAGGCGGCATTGTGCCTGATGTATTTAATTCCGATGCAATTTTTGTGTTTAATCGTCAAAGTGAAGGTGCAAGGAATACTGCAAACCGGAAGTGAAGCATCGATATCTAAAACTGGTCTCTCAGCAAAAGCTGAAAGCATAGACGGTAAGAAGAGTCACTGTTCTTGTACTTAAGTCGGCATTGTGCCTGAAGTATTTAATTCCGATGCAATTTTTGTGTTTAATCGTCAAAGTGAAGGTGCAAGGAATACTGTAAACCGGAAGTGAAGCATCGATATCTAAAACTGGTCTCTCAGCAAAGGCTGAAAGCATAGACGGTTAGAAGACCCACTCTTCTTGTACTTAAGTAGGCATTGTGCCTGATGTATTTAATTCCGATGCAATTTTTGTGTTTCATCGTCAAAGTGAAGGTCCAAGGAATACTGCAAACCGGAAGTGAAGCATCGATATCTAAAACTGGTCTCTCAGCAAAGGCTGAAAGCATAGACGGTAAGAAGACTCACTGTTCTTCTACTTAAGTCGGTATTGTTCCAGATGTATTTAATTCCGATGCAATTTTTGTGTTTAAACGTCAAAGTGAAGGTGCAAAGAATACTGTAAACCGGAAGTGAAGCATCGATATCTAAAACTGGTCTCTCAGCAAAGGCTGAAAGCATAGACGGTAAGAAGTCCAACTCTTCTTGTACTTAAGACGGCATTGTGCCTGATGTATTTAATTCCGATGCTATTTTTTTGTTTAATCGTCAAAGTGAAGGTCCAAGGAATACTGTAAACCGAAAGTGAAGCATCGATATCTAAAACTGGTCTCTCAGCAAAGGTTGAAAGCATAGACGGTAAGAAGACTCACTCTTCTTGTACTGAAGTCGGGATTGTGCCTGATGTATCTAATTCGGATGCAATTTTTGTGTTTCATCGTCAAAGTGAAGGTCCAAGGAATACTGTAAGGCGGAAGTGAAGCATCGATATCTAAAACTGGTCTCTCAGCAAAGGCTGAAAGCATAGACGGTAAGAAGACCCACACTTCTTATACTTAAGTCGGCATTGTGCCTGATGTATTTAATTCCGATATAATTTTTGTGTTTCATCGTCAAAGTGAAGGTCCAAGGAATACTGTAAACCGGAAGTGAATCATCGATATCTGAAACTGGTCTCACACGAAGGGCTCAAATCATAGACTGTTAGAAAATTCAGTCTTCTAGTACTTAAGTCCGCATTGTGCCTTTTGTCTTTAATTCCGATGCAATTTTTGTGTTTAATCGTCAAAGTGAAGGTCCAAGGAATACTGTAAACCGGAAGTGAAGCATCGATATCTAAAACTGGTCTCTCAGCAAAGGCTGAAAGCATAGACGGTAAGAAGACCCACTCTTCTTGTACATAAGTCGGCATTGTGCCTGATGTATTTAATTCCGATAAAATTTTTGTGTTTCATCGTCAAAGTGAAGGTCCAAGGAATACTGTAAACCGGAAGAGAATCATCGATATCTGAAACTGGTCTCTCAGCAAAGGCTTAAAGCATAGAAGGTAAGAAGACCCACTCTTCTTGTACTTAAGTCTGCATTGTGCCTGATGTATTTAATTCCGATGCAATCTTTGTGTTTCATCATCAAAGTGAGGGTCCAAGGAATACTGTAAAGCGGAAGTGAAGCATCGATATCTAAAACTGGTCTCTCAGCAAAGGCTGAAAGCATAGACGGTAAGAAGACCCACTCTTCTTGTACTTAAGTCGGCATTGTGCCTGATGTATTTAATTCCGATAAAATTTTTGTGTTTCATCGTAAAAGTGAAGGTCCAAGGAATACTGTAAACCGGAAGTGAATCATCGATATCTAAAACTGGTCTCTTAGCAAAAGCTGAAAGCATAGATGGTAAGAAGACTCACTCTTCTTGTACTTAAGTCGGCATTGTGCCTGATGTATTTAATTCTAGTGCAATTTTTGTGTTTCATCGTCAAAGTGAAGGTCCAAGGAATACTGTAAACCGGAAGTGAAGCATCGATATCTAAAACTGGTCTTTCAGCAAAGGCTGAAAGCATAGACGGTAAGAAGACCCACTCTTCTTGTACATAAGTCGGCATTGTGCCTGATGTATTTAATTCCGATAAAATTTTTGTGTTTCATCGCCAAAGTGAAGGTCCAAGGAATACTGTAAACCGGAAGTGAAGCATCGATATCTAAAACTGGTCTCTCAGCAAAGGCTGAAAGCATAGACGGTAACAAGACCCACTCTTCTTGTACTTAAGTCGGCATTGTGCCTGATGTATTTAATTCCGATGCAATTTTTGTGTTTAATCGTCAAAGTGAAGGTCCAAGGAATACTGTAAACCGGAAGTGAAGCATCGATATCTAAAAATGGGCTCTCAGCAAAGGCTGAAAGCATAGACGGTAAGAAGACCCACTCTTCTTGTACATAAGTCGGCATTGTGCCTGATGTATTTAATTCCGATAAAATTTTTGTGTTTCATCGTCAAAGGGTAGGTCCAAGGAAAACTGTATACCGGTATTGAATCATCGATATCTAAAACTGGTCTCTCAGCAAAGGCTGAAAGCATAGACGGTAAGAAGACCCACTCTTCTTGTACTTAAGTCGGCATTGTGCCTGATGTATTTAATTCCGATGCAATTTTTGTGTTTAATCGTTAAAGTGAAGGTCCAAGGAATACTGTAAACCGGAAGTGAAGCATCGATATCTAAAAATGGGCTCTCAGCAAAGGCTGAAAGCATAGACGGTAAGAAGACCCACTCTTCTTGTACTTAAGTCGGCATTGTGCCTGATGTATTTAATTCCGATGCAATCTTTGTGTTTCATCGTCAAAGTGAAGGTGCAAGGAATACTGCAAACCGGAATTGAAGCATCGATATCTAAAACTGGTCTCTCAGTAAAAAGCTAAAAGCATAGACGGTAAGAAGACTCACTGTTCTTCTACTTAAGTCGGCATTGTGCCTGATGTATTTAATTCCGATGCAATTTTTGTGTTTAATCGTCAAAGTGAACGTATAAGGAATACTGTAAAGCGGAAGTGAAGCGTCGATATCTAAAACTAGTCTCTCAGCAAAGGCTGAAAGCATAGACGGTAAGAAGACTCACTGTTCTTCTACTTAAGTCGGCATTGTGCCTGATGTATTTAATTCCGATGCAATTTTTGTGTTTCATCGTCAAAGTGAAGGTGCAAGGAATACTGTAAACTGGAAGTGAAGCATCGATATCTAAAACTGGTCTCTCAGCAAAGGCTGAAAGCATAGACGGTAAGAAGACCCACTCTTCTTGTACTTAAGTCGGCATTGTGCCTGATGTACTTAATTCCGATGCAATTTTTGTGTTTCATCGTCAAAGTGAAGGTGCACGGAATACTGTAAACCGGAAGTGAAGCATCGATATCTAAAACTGGTCTCTCAGCAAAGGCTGAAAGCATAGACGGTAAGAAGACCCACTCTTCTTGTACTTAAGTCGGCATTGTGCCTGATGTATTTAATTCCGATGCAATTTTTGTGTTTCATCGTCAAAGTGAAGGTGCAAGGAATACTGCAAACCAGAAGTGAAGCATCGATATCTAAACCTGGTCTCTCAGGAAAGGCTGAAAGCATAGACGGTAAGAAGACCCACTGTTCTTCCACTTAAGTCGACATTGTGCCTGAGGTATTTAATTCCGATGCAATTTTTGTGTTTAATCGTCAAAGTGAAGGTGCAAGGAATACAGCAAACCGGAAGTGAAGCATCGATATCTAAAACTGGTCTCTCAGCAACGACTGAAAGCATAGACGGTAAGAAGACTCACTGTTCTTCCACTTAAGTCGTCATTGTGCCTGATGTACTTAATTCCGATGCAATTTTTGTGTTTCATCGTCAAAGTGAAGGTGCACGGAATACTGTAAACCGGAAGTGAAGCATCGATATCTAAAACTGGTCTCTCAGCAAAGGCTGAAAGCATAGACGGTAAGAAGACCCACTATTCTTGTACTTAAGTCGGCATTGTGCCTGATGTATTTAATTCCGATGCAATTTTTGTGTTTCATCGTCAAAGTGAAGGTGCAAGGAATACTGCAAACCAGAAGTGAAGCATCGATATCTAAAACTGGTCTCTCAGCAAAGGCTGAAAGCATAGACGGTAAGAAGACCCACTCTTCTTGTACTTAAGTCGGCATTGTGCCTGATGTATTTAATTCCGATAAAATTTTTGTGTTTCATCGTCAAAGTGAAGGTGCAAGGAATACTGTAAACCGGAAGTGAAGCATCGATATCTAAAACTGGTCTCTCAGCAAAGGCTGAAAGCATAGACGGTAAGAAGACCCACTCTTCTTGTACATAAGTCGGCATTGTGCCTGATGTATTTAATTCCGATAAAATTTTTGTGTTTCATCGTCAAAGGGTAGGTCCAAGGAAAACTGTATACCGGTATTGAATCATCGATATCTAAAACTGGTCTCTCATCAAAGGCTGAAAGCATAGACGGTAAGAAGACCCACTCTTCTTGTACTTAAGTCGGCATTGTGCCTGATGTATTTAATTCCGATGCAATTTTTGTGTTTAATCGTCAAAGTGAAGGTCCAAGGAATACTGTAAACCGGAAGTGAAGCATCGATATCTAAAAATGGGCTCTCAGCAAAGGCTGAAAGCATAGCCGGTAAGAAGACCCACTCTTCTTGTACTTAAGTCGGCATTGTGTCTGATGTATTTAATTACGATGCAATCTTTGTGTTTCATCGTCAAAGTGAAGGTGCAAGGAATACTGCAAACCGGAATTGAAGCATCGATATCTAAAACTGGTCTCTCAGTAAAAAGCTGAAAGCATAGACGGTAGGAAGACTCACTGTTCTTCTACTTAAGTCGGCATTGTGCCTGATGTATTTAATTCCGTTGCAATTTTTGTGTTTAATCGTCAAAGTGAACGTATAAGGAATACTGTAAAGCGGAAGTGAAGCGTCGATATCTAAAACTAGTCTCTCAGCAAAGGCTGAAAGCATAGACGGTAAGAAGACTCACTGTTCTTCTACTTAAGTCGGCATTGTGCCTGATGTATTTAATTCCGATGCAATTTTTGTGTTTCATCGTCAAAGTGAAGGGGCAAGGAATACTGTAAACTGGAAGTGAAGCATCGATATCTAAAACTGGTCTCTCAGCAAAGGCTGAAAGCATAGACGGTAAGAAGACCCACTCTTCTTGTACTTAAGTCGGCATTGTGCCTGATGTACTTAATTCCGATGCAATTTTTGTGTTTCATCGTCAAAGTGAAGGTGCACGGATTACTGTAAACCGGAAGTGAAGCATCGATATCTAAAACTGGTCTCTCAGCAAAGGCTGAAAGCATAGACGGTAAGAAGACCCACTCTTCTTGTACTTAAGTCGGCATTGTGCCTGATGTATTTAATTCCGATGCAATTTTTGTGTTTCATCGTCAAAGTGAAGGTGCAAGGAATACTGCAAACCAGAAGTGAAGCATCGATATCTAAAACTGGTCTCTCAGCAAAGGCTGAAAGCATAGACGGTAAGAAGACTCACTGTTCTTCCACTTAAGTCGGCATTGTGCCTGATGTATTTAATTCCGATGCAATTTTTGTGTTTAATCGTCAAAGTGAAGGTGCAAGGAATACTGCAAACCGGAAGTGAAGCATCGATATCTAAAACTGGTCTCTCAGCAACGACTGAAAGCATAGACGGTAAGAAGACTCACTGTTCTTCCACTTAAGTCGTCATTGTGCCTGATGTACTTAATTCCGATGCAATTTTTGTGTTTCATCGTCAAAGTGAAGGTGCACGGAATACTGTAAACCGGAAGTGAAGCATCGATATCTAAAACTGGTCTCTCAGCAAAGGCTGAAAGCATAGACGGTAAGAAGACCCACTCTTCTTGTACTTAAGTCGGCATTGTGCCTGATGTATTTAATTCCGATGCAATTTTTGTGTTTCATCGTCAAAGTGAAGGTGCAAGGAATACTGCAAACCAGAAGTGAAGCATCGATATCTAAAACTGGTCTCTCAGCAAAGGCTGAAAGCATAGACGGTAAGAAGACCCACTCTTCTTGTACTTAAGTCGGCATTGTGCCTGATGTATTTAATTCCGATAAAATTTTTGTGTTTCATCGTCAAAGTGAAGGTGCAAGGAATACTGTAAACCGGAAGTGAAGCATCGATATCTAAAACTGGTCTCTCAGCAAAGGCTGAAAGCATAGACGGTAAGAAGACCCACTCTTCTTGTACATAAGTCGGCATTGTGCCTGATGTATTTAATTCCGATAAAATTTTTGTGTTTCATCGTCAAAGGGTAGGTCCAAGGAAAACTGTATACCGGTATTGAATCATCGATATCTAAAACTGGTCTCTCAGCAAAGGCTGAAAGCATAGACGGTAAGAAGACCCACTCTTCTTGTACTTAAGTCGGCATTGTGCCTGATGTATTTAATTCCGATGCAATTTTTGTGTTTAATCGTCAAAGTGAAGGTCCAAGGAATACTGTAAACCGGAAGTGAAGCATCGATATCTAAAAATGGGCTCTCAGCAAAGGCTGAAAGCATAGACGGTAAGAAGACCCACTCTTCTTGTACTTAAGTCGGCATTGTGCCTGATGTATTTAATTCCGATGCAATCTTTGTGTTTCATCGTCAAAGTGAAGGTGCAAGGAATACTGCAAACCGGAATTGAAGCATCGATATCTAAAACTGGTCTCTCAGTAAAAAGCTGAAAGCATAGACGGTAAGAAGACTCACTGTTCTTCTACTTAAGTCGGCATTGTGCCTGATGTATTTAATTCCGATGCAATTTTTGTGTTTAATCGTCAAAGTGAACGTATAAGGAATACTGTAAAGCGGAAGTGAAGCGTCGATATCTAAAACTAGTCTCTCAGCAAAGGCTGAAAGCATAGACGGTAAGAAGACTCACTGTTCTTCTACTTAAGTCGGCATTGTGCCTGATGTATTTAATTCCGATGCAATTTTTGTGTTTCATCGTCAAAGTGAAGGTGCAAGGAATACTGTAAACTGGAAGTGAAGCATCGATATCTAAAACTGGTCTCTCAGCAAAGGCTGAAAGCATAGACGGTAAGAAGACCCACTCTTCTTGTACTTAAGTCGGCATTGTGCCTGATGTACTTAATTCCGATGCAATTTTTGTGTTTCATCGTCAAAGTGAAGGTGCACGGAATACTGTAAACCGGAAGTGAAGCATCGATATCTAAAACTGGTCTCTCAGCAAAGGCTGAAAGCATAGACGGTAAGAAGACCCACTCTTCTTGTACTTAAGTCGGCATTGTGCCTGATGTATTTAATTCCGATGCAATTTTTGTGTTTCATCGTCAAAGTGAAGGTGCAAGGAATACTGCAAACCAGAAGTGAAGCATCGATATCTAAAACTGGTCTCTCAGCAAAGGCTGAAAGCATAGACGGTAAGAAGACTCACTGTTCTTCCACTTAAGTCGACATTGTGCCTGATGTATTTAATTCCGATGCAATTTTTGTGTTTAATCGTCAAAGTGAAGGTGCAAGGAATACTGCAAACCGGAAGTGAAGCATCGATATCTAAAACTGGTCTCTCAGCAACGACTGAAAGCATAGACGGTAAGAAGACTCACTGTTCTTCCACTTAAGTCGTCATTGTGCCTGATGTACTTAATTCCGATGCAATTTTTGTGTTTCATCGTCAAAGTGAAGGTGCACGGAATACTGTAAACCGGAAGTGAAGCATCGATATCTAAAACTGGTCTCTCAGCAAAGGCTGAAAGCATAGACGGTAAGAAGACCCACTCTTCTTGTACTTAAGTCGGCATTGTGCCTGATGTATTTAATTCCGATGCAATTTTTGTGTTTCATCGTCAAAGTGAAGGTGCAAGGAATACTGCAAACCAGAAGTGAAGCATCGATATCTAAAACTGGTCTCTCAGCAAAGGCTGAAAGCATAGACGGTAAGAAGACTCACTGTTCTTCTACTTAAGTCGGCATTGTGCCTGATGTATTTAATTCCGATGCAATTTTTGTGTTTAATCGTCAAAGTGAAGGTGCACGGAATACTGTAAACCGGAAGTGAAGCATCGATATCTAAAACTGGTCTCTCAGCAAAGACTGAAAGCATAGACGGTAAGAAGACTCACTGTTCTTCTACTTAAGTCGGCATTGTGCCTGATGTATTTAATTCCGATGCAATTTTTGTGTTTAACCGTCAAAGTGAAGGTGCAAGGAATACTGCAACCGGAAGTGAAGCATCGATATCTAAAACTGGTCTCTCAGCAAAAGCTGAAAACATAGACGGTAAGAAGACTCACTGTTCTTCTACTTAAGTCGGCATTGTGCCAGATGTATTTAATTCCGATGCAATTTTTGTGTTTCATCGTCAAAGTGAAGGTCCAAGGAATACTGTAAACCGGAAGTGAAGCATCGATATCTAAAACTGGTCTGTCAGCAAAGGCTGAAAGCATAGACGGTAAGAAGACTCACTGTTCTTCTACTTAAGTCGGCATTGTGCCTGATGTATTTAATTCCGAAGCAATTTTCGTGTTGAATCGTCAAAGTGAAGGTGCAAGGAATACTGCAAACCGGAATTGAAGCATCGATATCTAAAACTGGTCTCTCAGTAAAAGCTGAAAGCATAGACGGTAAGAAGACTCACTGTTCTTCTACTTAAGTCGGCATTGTGCCTGATGTATTTAATTCCGATGCAATTTTTGTGTTTAATCGTCAAAGTGAACGTATAAGGAATACTGTAAAGCGGAAGTGAAGCGTCGATATCTAAAACTAGTCTCTCAGCAAAGGCTGAAAGCATAGACGGTAAGAAGACCCACTCTTCTTGTACTTAAGGCGGCATTGTGCCTGATGTATTTAATTCCGATGCAATTTTTGTGTTTAATCGTCAAAGTGAAGGTGCAAGGAATACTGCAAACCGGAAGTGAAGCATCGATATCTAAAACTGGTCTCTCAGCAAAAGCTGAAAGCATAGACGGTAAGAACAGTCACTGTTCTTGTACTTAAGTCGGCATTGTGCCTGATGTATTTAATTCCGATGCAATTTTTGTGTTTAATCGTCAAAGTGAAGGTGCAAGGAATACTGTAAACCGGAAGTGAAGCATCGATATCTAAAACTGGTCTCTCAGCAAAGGCTGAAAGCATAGACGGTTAGAAGACCCACTCTTCTTGTACTTAAGTAGGCATTGTGCCTGATGTATTTAATTCCGATGCAATTTTTGTGTTTCATCGTCAAAGTGAAGGTCCAAGGAATACTGTAAACCGGAAGTGAAGCATCGATATCTAAAACTGGTCTCTCAGCAAAGGCTGAAAGCATAGACGGTAAGAAGACCCACTCTTCTTGTACTTAAGACGGCACTGTGCCTGATGTATTTAATTCCGATGCAATTTTTGTGTTTAATCGTCAAAGTGAAGGTCCAAGGAATACTGTAAACCGAAAGTGAAGCATCGATATCTAAAACTGGTCTCTCAGCAAAGGTTGAAAGCATAGACGGTAAGAAGACTCACTCTTCTTGTACTGAAGTCGGGATTGTGCCTGATGTATCTAATTCGGATGCAATTTTTGTGTTTCATCGTCAAAGTGAAGGTCCAAGGAATACTGTAAAGCGGAAGTGAAGCATCGATATCTAAAACTGGTCTCTCAGCAAAGGCTGAAAGCATAGACGGTAAGAAGACCCACTCTTCTTATACTTAAGTCGGCATTGTGCTTGATGTATTTAATTCCGATATAATTTTTGTGTTTCATCGTCAAAGTGAAGGTCCAAGGAATACTGTAAACCGGAAGTGAATCATCGATATCTAAAACTGGTCTCACACGAAAGGCTCAAATCATAGACTGTTAGAAAATTCAGTCTTCTAGTACTTAAGTCCGCATTGTGCCTTTTGTCTTTAATTCCGATGCAATTTTTGTGTTTAATCGTCAAAGTGAAGGTCCAAGGAATACTGTAAACCGGAAGTGAAGCATCGATATCTAAAACTGGTCTCTCAGCAAAGGCTGAAAGCATAGACGGTAAGAAGACCCACTCTTCTTGTACTTAAGTCGGCATTGTGCCTGATGTATTTAATTCCGATGCAATCTTTGTGTTTTATCGTCAAAGTGAAGGTGCAAGGAATACTGTATACCGGAAGTGAAGCATCGATATCTAAAACTGGTCTCTCAGCAAAGGCTGAAAGCATAGACGGTAAGAAGACCCACTCTTCTTGTACATAAGTCGGCATTGTGCCTGATGTATTTAATTCCGATAAAATTTTTGTGTTTCATCGTCAAAGTGAAGGTCCAAGGAATACTGTAAACCGGAAGAGAATCATCGATATCTGAAACTGGTCTCTCAGCAAAGGCTTAAAGCATAGAAGGTAAGAAGACCCACTCTTCTTGTACTTAAGTCTGCATTGTTCCTGATGTATTTAATTCCGATGCAATCTTTGTGTTTCATCATCAAAGTGAAGGTCCAAGGAATACTGTAAAGCGGAAGTGAAGCATCGATATCTAAAACTGGTCTCTCAACAAAGGCTGAAAGCATAGACGGTAAGAAGACCCACTCTTCTTGTACTTAAGTCGGCATTGTGCCTGATGTATTTAATTCCGATAAAATTTTTGTGTTTCATCGTCAAAGTGAAGGTCCAAGGAATACTGTAAACCGGAAGTGAATCATCGATATCTAAAACTGGTCTCTTAGCAAAAGCTGAAAGCATAGATGGTAAGAAGACTCACTCTTCTTGTACTTAAGTCGGCATTGTGCCTGATGTATTTAATTCTAGTGCAATTTTTGTGTTTCATCGTCAAAGTGAAGGTCCAAGGAATACTGTAAACCGGAAGTGAAGCATCGATATCTAAAACTGGTCTCTCAGCAAAGGCTGAAAGCATAGACGGTAAGAAGACCCACTATTCTTGTACATAAGTCGGCATTGTGCCTGATGTATTTAATTCCGATAAAATTTTTGTGTTTCATCGCCAAAGTGAAGGTCCAAGGAATACTGTAAACCGGAAGTGAAGCATCGATATCTAAAACTGGTCTCTCAGCAAAGGCTGAAAGCATAGACGGTAAGAAGACCCACTCCTCTTGTACTTAAGTCGGCATTGTGCCTGATGTATTTAATTCCGATAAAATTTTTGTGTTTCATCGTCAAAGGGTAGTTCCAAGGAAAACTGTATACCGGTATTGAATCATCGATATCTAAAACTGGTCTCTCAGCAAAGGCTGAAAGCATAGACGGTAAGAAGACCCACTCTTCTTGTACTTAAGTCGGCATTGTGCCTGATGTATTTAATTCCGATGCAATTTTTGTGTTTAATCGTCAAAGTGAAGGTCCAAGGAATACTGTAAACCGGAAGTGAAGCATCGATATCTAAAAATGGGCTCTCAGCAAAGGCTGAAAGCATAGACGGTAAGAAGACCCACTCTTCTTGTACTTAAGTCGGCATTGTGCCTGATGTATTTAATTCCGATGCAATCTTTGTGTTTCATCGTCAAAGTGAAGGTGCAAGGAATACTGCAAACCGGAATTGAAGCATCGATATCTAAAACTGGTCTCTCAGTAAAAAGCTGAAAGCATAGACGGTAAGAAGACTCACTGTTCTTCTACTTAAGTCGGCATTGTGCCTGATGTATTTAATTCCGATGCAATTTTTGTGTTTAATCGTCAAAGTGAACGTGTAAGGAATACTGTAAAGCGGAAGTGAAGCGTCGATATCTAAAACTAGTCTCTCAGCAAAGGCTGAAAGCATAGACGGTAAGAAGACTCACTGTTCTTCTACTTAAGTCGGCATTGTGCCTGATGTATTAATTCCGATGCAATTTTTGTGTTTCATCGTCAAAGTGAAGGTGCAAGGAATACTGTAAACCGGAAGTGAAGCATCGATATCTAAAACTGGTCTCTCAGCAAAGGCTGAAAGCATAGACGGTAAGAAGACCCACTCTTCTTGTACTTAAGTCGGCATTGTGCCTGATGTACTTAATTCCGATGCAATTTTTGTGTTTCATCGTCAAAGTGAAGGTGCAAGGAATACTGCAAACCAGAAGTGAAGCATCGATATCTAAAACTGGTCTCTCAGCAAAGGCTGAAAGCATAGACGGTAAGAAGACTCACTGTTCTTCCAGTTAAGTCGACATTGTACCTGATGTATTTAATTCCGATGCAATTTTTGTGTTTAATCGTCAAAGTGGAGGTGCAAGGAATACTGCAAACCGGAAGTGAAGCATCGATATCTAAAACTGGTCTCTCAGCAAAGGCTGAGAGCATAGACGATAAGAAGACTCACTCTTCTTGTACTTAAGTCGGCATTGTGCCTGATGTATTTAATTCCGATGCAATTTTTGTGTTTAATCGTCAAAGTGAAAGTGCAAGGAATACTGTAAACCGGAAGTGAAGCATCGATATCTAAAACTGGTCTCTTAGCAAAGGCTGAAAGCATAGACGGTAAGAAGACTCACTGTTCTTCTACTTAAGTCGGCATTGTGCCTGATGTATTTAATTCCGATGCAATTTTTGTGTTTAATCGTCAAGGTGAAGGTGCAAGGAATACTGCAAACCGGAAGTGAAGCATCGATATCTAAAACTGGTCTCTCAGCAAAAGCTGAAAGCATAGACGGTAAGAAGACTAACTGTTCTTCTACTTAAGTCGGCATTGTGCCTCATGTATTTAATTCCGATGCAATTTTTGTGTTTCATCGTCAAAGTGAAGGTGCAAGGAATACTGTAAACCGGAAGTGAAGCATCGATATCTAAAACTGGTCTCTCAGCAAAGGCTGAAAGCATAGACGGTAAGAAGACTCACTGTTCTTCTACTTAAGTCGGCATTGTGCCTGATGTATTTAATTCCGATGCAATTTTTGTGTTTAATCGTCAATGTGAAGGTGCAAGGAATACTGTAAACCGGAAGTGAAGCATCGATATCTAAAACTGGTCTCTCAGCAAAGGCTGAAAGCATAGACGGTAAGAAGACTCACTGTTCTTCTACTTAATCGGCATTGTGCCTGATGTATTTAATTCCGATGCAATTTTTGTGTTTCATCGTCAAAGTGAAGGTGCAAGGAATACTGTAAACCGTAAGTGAAGCATCGATATCTAAAACTGGTCTCTCAGCAAAGGCTGAAAGCATAGACGGTAAGAAGACCCACTCTTCTTGTACTTAAGTCGGCATTGTGCCTGATGTATTTAATTCCGATGAAATTTTTGTGTGTAATCGTCAAGGTGAAGGTCCAAGGAATACTGTAAACCGAAAGTGAAGCATCGATATCTAAAACTGGTCTCACAGGAAAGGCTCAAATCATAGACTGTTAGAAAATTCAGTCTTCTAGTACTTAAGTCCGCATTGTGCCTTTTGTCTTTAATTCCGATGCAATTTTTGTGTTTAATCGTCGAAGTGAAGGTCCAAGGAATACTGTAAACCGGAAGTGAAGCATCGATATCTAAAACTGGTCTCTCAGCAAAGGCTGAAAGCATAGACGGTAAGAAGACCCACTCTTCTTGTACTTAAGTCGGCATTGTGCCTGATGTATTTAATTCCGATGCAATCTTTGTGTTTTATCGTCAAAGTGAAGGTGCAAGGAATACTGTATACCGGAAGTGAAGCATCGATATCTAAAACTGGTCTCTCAGCAAAGGCTGAAAGCATAGACGGTAAGAAGACCCACTCTTCTTGTACATAAGTCGGCATTGTGCCTGATGTATTTAATTCCGATAAAATTTTTGTGTTTCATCGTCAAAGTGAAGGTCCAAGGAATACTGTAAACCGGAAGAGAATCATCGATATCTGAAACTGGTCTCTCAGCAAAGGCTTAAAGCATAGAAGGTAAGAAGACCCATTCTTCTTGTACTTAAGTCTGCATTGTGCCTGATGTATTTAATTCCGATGCAATCTTTGTGTTTCATCATCAAAGTGAAGGTCCAAGGAATACTGTAAAGCGGAAATGAAGCATCGATATCTAAAACTGGTCTCTCAGCAAAGGCTGAAAGCATAGACGGTAAGAAGACCCACTCTTCTTGTACTTAAGTCGGCATTGTGCCTGATGTATTTAATTCCGATATAATTTTTGTGTTTCATCGTCAAAGTGAAGGTCCAAGGAATACTGTAAACCGGAAGTGAATCATCGATATCTAAAACTGGTCTCACACGAAAGGCTCAAATCATAGACTGTTAGAAAATTCAGTCTTCTAGTACTTAAGTCCGCATTGTGCCTTTTGTCTTTAATTCCGATGCAATTTTTGTGTTTAATCGTCAAAGTGAAGGTCCAAGGAATACTGTAAACCGGAAGTGAAGCATCGATATCTAAAACTGGTTTCTCAGCAAAGGCTGAAAACATAGACGGTAAGAAGACCCACTCTTCTTGTACTTAAGTCGGCATTGTGCCTGATGTATTTAATTCCGATGCAATCTTTGTGCTTTATCGTCAAAGAGAAGGTGCAAGGAATACTGTATACCGGAAGTGAAGCATCGATATCTAAAACTGGTCTCTCAGCAAAGGCTGAAAGCATAGACGGTAAGAAGACCCACTCTTCTTGTACTTAAGTCGGCATTGTGCCTGATGTATTTAATTCCGATGCAATTTTTGTGTTTAATCGTCAAAGTGAAGGTCCAAGGAATACTGTAAACCGGAAGTGAAGCATCGATATCTAAAAATGGGCTCTCAGCAAAGGCTGAAAGCATAGACGGTAAGAAGACCCACTCTTCTTGTACTTAAGTCGGCATTGTGCCTGATGTATTTAATTCCGATGCAATCTTTGTGTTTCATCGTCAAAGTGAAGGTGCAAGGAATACTGCAAACCGGAATTGAAGCATCGATATCTAAAACTGGTCTCTCAGTAAAAAGCTGAAAGCATAGACGTTAAGAAGACTCACTGTTCTTCTACTTAAGTCGGCATTGTGCCTGATGTATTTAATTCCGATGCAATTTTTGTGTTTAATCGTCAAAGTGAACGTATAAGGAATACTGTAATGCGGAAGTGAAGCGTCGATATCTAAAACTAGTCTCTCACCAAAGGCTGAAAGCATAGACGGTAAGAAGACTCACTGTTCTTCTACTTAAGTCGGCATTGTGCCTGATGTATTTAATTCCGATGCAATTTTTGTGTTTCATCGTCAAAGTGAAGGTGCAAGGAATACTGTAAACCGGAAGTGAAGCATCGATATCTAAAACTGGTCTCTCAGCAAAGGCTGAAAGCATAGACGGTAAGAAGACCCACTCTTCTTGTACTTAAGTCGGCATTGTGCCTGATGTACTTAATTCCGATGCAATTTTTGTGTTTCATCGTCAAAGTGAAGGTGCACGGAATACTGTAAACCGGAAGTGAAGCATCGATATCTAAAACTGGTCTCTCAGCAAAGGCTGAAAGCATAGACGGTAAGAAGACTCACTGTTCTTCCACTTAAGTCGACATTGTGCCTGATGTATTTAATTCCGATGCAATTTTTGTGTTTAATCGTCAAAGTGAAGGTGCAAGGAATACTGCAAACCGGAAGTGAAGCATCGATTCTAAAACTGGTCTCTCAGCAAAGACTGAAAGCATAGACGGTAAGAAGACTCACTGTTCTTCTACTTAAGTCGGCATTGTGCCTGATGTATTTAATTCCGATGCAATCTTTGTGTTTCATCATCAAAGTGAAGGTCCAAGGAATACGGTAAAGCGGAAATGAAGCATCGATATCTAAAACTGGTCTCTCAGCAAAGGCTGAAAGCATAGACGGTAAGAAGACCCACTCTTCTTGTACTTAAGTCGGCATTGTGCCTGATGTATTTAATTCCGATATAATTTTTGTGTTTCATCGTCAAAGTGAAGGTCCAAGGAATACTGTAAACCGGAAGTGAAGCATCGATATCTAAAACTGGTCTCTCAGCAAAGGCTGAAAGCATAGACGGTAAGAAGACCCACTCTTCTTGTACTTAAGTCGGCATTGTGCCTGATGTACTTAATTCCGATGCAATCTTTGTGTTTTATCGTCAAAGTGAAGGTGCAAGGAATACTGTATACCGGAAGTGAAGCATCGATATCTAAAACTGGTCTCTCAGCAAAGGCTGAAAGCATAGACGGTAAGAAGACCCACTCTTCTTGTACATAAGTCGGCATTGTGCCTGATGTATTTAATTCCGATAAAATTTTTGTGTTTCATCGTCAAAGTGAAGGTCCAAGGAATACTGTAAACCGGAAGAGAATCATCGATATCTGAAACTGGTCTCTCAGCAAAGGCTTAAAGCATAGAAGGTAAGAAGACCCACTCTTCTTGTACTTAAGTCTGCATTGTGCCTGATGTATTTAATTCCGATGCAATCTTTGTGTTTCATCATCAAAGTGAAGGTCCAAGGAATACTGTAAAGCGGAAATGAAGCATCGATATCTAAAACTGGTCTCTCAGCAAAGGCTGAAAGCATAGACGGTAAGAAGACCCACTCTTCTTGTACTTAAGTCGGCATTGTGCCTGATGTATTTAATTCCGATATAATTTTTGTGTTTCATCGTCAAAGTGAAGGTCCAAGGAATACTGTAAACCGGAAGTGAATCATCGATATCTAAAACTGGTCTCACACGAAAGGCTCAAATCATAGACTGTTAGAAAATTCAGTCTTCTAGTACTTAAGTCCGCATTGTGCCTTTTGTCTTTAATTCCGATGCAATTTTTGTGTTTAATCGTCAAAGTGAAGGTCCAAGGAATACTGTAAACCGGAAGTGAAGCATCGATATCTAAAACTGGTTTCTCAGCAAAGGCTGAAAGCATAGACGGTAAGAAGACCCACTCTTCTTGTACTTAAGTCGGCATTGTGCCTGATGTATTTAATTCCGATGCAATCTTTGTGCTTTATCGTCAAAGAGAAGGTGCAAGGAATACTGTATACCGGAAGTGAAGCATCGATATCTAAAACTGGTCTCTCAGCAAAGGCTGAAAGCATAGACGGTAAGAAGACCCACTCTTCTTGTACTTAAGTCGGCATTGTGCCTGATGTATTTAATTCCGATGCAATTTTTGTGTTTAATCGTCAAAGTGAAGGTCCAAGGAATACTGTAAACCGGAAGTGAAGCATCGATATCTAAAAATGGGCTCTCAGCAAAGGCTGAAATCATAGACGGTAAGAAGACCCACTCTTCTTGTACTTAAGTCGGCATTGTGCCTGATGTATTTAATTCCGATGCAATCTTTGTGTTTCATCGTCAAAGTGAAGGTGCAAGGAATACTGCAAACCGGAATTGAAGCATCGATATCTAAAACTGGTCTCTCAGTAAAAAGCTGAAAGCATAGACGTTAAGAAGACTCACTGTTCTTCTACTTAAGTCGGCATTGTGCCTGATGTATTTAATTCCGATGAAATTTTTGTGTTTAATCGTCAAAGTGAACGTATAAGGAATACTGTAATGCGGAAGTGAAGCATCGATATCTAAAACTAGTCTCTCAGCAAAGGCTGAAAGCATAGACGGTAAGAAGACTCACTGTTCTTCTACTTAAGTCGGCATTGTGCCTGATGTATTTAATTCCGATGCAATTTTTGTGTTTCATCGTCAAAGTGAAGGTGCAAGGAATACTGTAAACCGGAAGTGAAGCATCGATATCTAAAACTGGTCTCTCAGCAAAGGCTGAAAGCATAGACGGTAAGAAGACCCACTCTTCTTGTACTTAAGTCGGCATTGTGCCTGATGTACTTAATTCCGATGCAATTTTTGTGTTTCATCGTCAAAGTGAAGGTGCACGGAATACTGTAAACCGGAAGTGAAGCATCGATATCTAAAACTGGTCTCTCAGCAAAGGCTGAAAGCATAGACGGTAAGAAGACTCACTGTTCTTCCACTTTAGTCGACATTGTGCCTGATGTATTTAATTCCGATGCAATTTTTGTGTTTAATCGTCAAAGTGAAGGTGCAAGGAATACTGCAAACCGGAAGTGAAGCATCGATATCTAAAACTGGTCTCTCAGCAAAGACTGAAAGCATAGACGGTAAGAAGACTCACTGTTCTTCTACTTAAGTCGGCATTGTGCCTGATGTATTTAATTCCGATGCAATCTTTGTGTTTAATCGTCAAAGTGAAGGTGCAAGGAATACTGCAAACCGGAAGTGAAGCATCGATATCTAAAACTGGTCTCTTAGCAAAAGCTGAAAGCATAGATGGTAAGAAGACTCACTCTTCTTGTACTTAAGTCGGCATTGTGCCTGATGTATTTAATTCTAGTGCAATTTTTGTGTTTCATCGTCAAAGTGAAGGTCCAAGGAATACTGTAAACCGGAAGTGAAGCATCGATATCTAAAACTGGTCTCTCAGCAAAGGCTGAAAGCATAGACGGTAAGAAGACCCACTATTCTTGTACATAAGTCGGCATTGTGCCTGATGTATTTAATTCCGATAAAATTTTTGTGTTTCATCGCCAAAGTGAAGGTCCAAGGAATACTGTAAACCGGAAGTGAAGCATCGATATCTAAAACTGGTCTCTCAGCAAAGGCTGAAAGCATAGACGGTAAGAAGACCCACTCCTCTTGTACTTAAGTCGGCATTGTGCCTGATGTATTTAATTCCGATAAAATTTTTGTGTTTCATCGTCAAAGGGTAGTTCCAAGGAAAACTGTATACCGGTATTGAATCATCGATATCTAAAACTGGTCTCTCAGCAAAGGCTGAAAGCATAGACGGTAAGAAGACCCACTCTTCTTGTACTTAAGTCGGCATTGTGCCTGATGTATTTAATTCCGATGCAATTTTTGTGTTTAATCGTCAAAGTGAAGGTCCAAGGAATACTGTAAACCGGAAGTGAAGCATCGATATCTAAAAATGGGCTCTCAGCAAAGGCTGAAAGCATAGACGGTAAGAAGACCCACTCTTCTTGTACTTAAGTCGGCATTGTGCCTGATGTATTTAATTCCGATGCAATCTTTGTGTTTCATCGTCAAAGTGAAGGTGCAAGGAATACTGCAAACCGGAATTGAAGCATCGATATCTAAAACTGGTCTCTCAGTAAAAAGCTGAAAGCATAGACGGTAAGAAGACTCACTGTTCTTCTACTTAAGTCGGCATTGTGCCTGATGTATTTAATTCCGATGCAATTTTTGTGTTTAATCGTCAAAGTGAACGTGTAAGGAATACTGTAAAGCGGAAGTGAAGCATCGATATCTAAAACTAGTCTCTCAGCAAAGGCTGAAAGCATAGACGGTAAGAAGACTCACTGTTCTTCTACTTAAGTCGGCATTGTGCCTGATGTATTTAATTCCGATGCAATTTTTGTGTTTCATCGTCAAAGTGAAGGTGCAAGGAATACTGTAAACCGGAAGTGAAGCATCGATATCTAAAACTGGTCTCTCAGCAAAGGCTGAAAGCATAGACGGTAAGAAGACCCACTCTTCTTGTACTTAAGTCGGCATTGTGCCTGATGTACTTAATTCCGATGCAATTTTTGTGTTTCATCGTCAAAGTGAAGGTGCAAGGAATACTGCAAACCAGAAGTGAAGCATCGATATCTAAAACTGGTCTCTCAGCAAAGGCTGAAAGCATAGACGGTAAGAAGACTCACTGTTCTTCCACTTAAGTCGACATTGTACCTGATGTATTTAATTCCGATGCAATTTTTGTGTTTAATCGTCAAAGTGGAGGTGCAAGGAATACTGCAAACCGGAAGTGAAGCATCGATATCTAAAACTGGTCTCTCAGCAAAGGCTGAAAACATAGACGATAAGAAGACTCACTCTTCTTGTACTTAAGTCGGCATTGTGCCTGATGTATTTAATTCCGATGCAATTTTTGTGTTTAATCGTCAAAGTGAAGGTGCAAGGAATACTGTAAACCGGAAGTGAAGCATCGATATCTAAAACTGGTCTCTTAGCAAAGGCTGAAAGCATAGACGGTAAGAAGACTCACTGTTCTTCTACTTAAGTCGGCATTGTGCCTGATGTATTTAATTCCGATGCAATTTTTGTGTTTAATCGTCAAGGTGAAGGTGCAAGGAATACTGCAAACCGGAAGTGAAGCATCGATATCTAAAACTGGTCTCTCAGCAAAAGCTGAAAGCATAGACGGTAAGAAGACTAACTGTTCTTCTACTTAAGTCGGCATTGTGCCTCATGTATTTAATTCCGATGCAATTTTTGTGTTTCATCGTCAAAGTGAAGGTGCAAGGAATACTGTAAACCGGAAGTGAAGCATCGATATCTAAAACTGGTCTCTCAGCAAAGGCTGAAAGCATAGACGGTAAGAAGACTCACTGTTCTTCTACTTAAGTCGGCATTGTGCCTGATGTATTTAATTCCGATGCAATTTTTGTGTTTAATCGTCAATGTGAAGGTGCAAGGAATACTGTAAACCGGAAGTGAAGCATCGATATCTAAAACTGGTCTCTCAGCAAAGGCTGAAAGCATAGACGGTAAGAAGACTCACTGTTCTTCTACTTAATCGGCATTGTGCCTGATGTATTTAATTCCGATGCAATTTTTGTGTTTAATCGTCAAAGTGAAGGTGCAAGGAATACTGTAAACCGTAAGTGAAGCATCGATATCTAAAACTGGTCTCTCAGCAAAGGCTGAAAGCATAGACGGTAAGAAGACCCACTCTTCTTGTACTTAAGTCGGCATTGTGCCTGATGTATTTAATTCCGATGAAATTTTTGTGTGTAATCGTCAAGGTGAAGGTCCAAGGAATACTGTAAATCGAAAGTGAAGCATCGATATCTAAAACTGGTCTCACAGGAAAGGCTCAAATCATAGACTGTTAGAAAATTCAGTCTTCTAGTACTTAAGTCCGCATTGTGCCTTTTGTCTTTAATTCCGATGCAATTTTTGTGTTTAATCGTCGAAGTGAAGGTCCAAGGAATACTGTAAACCGGAAGTGAAGCATCGATATCTAAAACTGGTCTCTCAGCAAAGGCTGAAAGCATAGACGGTAAGAAGACCCACTCTTCTTGTACTTAAGTCGGCATTGTGCCTGATGTATTTAATTCCGATGCAATCTTTGTGTTTTATCGTCAAAGTGAAGGTGCAAGGAATACTGTATACCGGAAGTGAAGCATCGATATCTAAAACTGGTCTCTCAGCAAAGGCTGAAAGCATAGACGGTAAGAAGACCCACTCTTCTTGTACATAAGTCGGCATTGTGCCTGATGTATTTAATTCCGATAAAATTTTTGTGTTTCATCGTCAAAGTGAAGGTCCAAGGAATACTGTAAACCGGAAGAGAATCATCGATATCTGAAACTGGTCTCTCAGCAAAGGCTTAAAGCATAGAAGGTAAGAAGACCCACTCTTCTTGTACTTAAGTCTGCATTGTGCCTGATGTATTTAATTCCGATGCAATCTTTGTGTTTCATCATCAAAGTGAAGGTCCAAGGAATACTGTAAAGCGGAAATGAAGCATCGATATCTAAAACTGGTCTCTCAGCAAAGGCTGAAAGCATAGACGGTAAGAAGACCCACTCTTCTTGTACTTAAGTCGGCATTGTGCCTGATGTATTTAATTCCGATGCAATTTTTGTGTTTAATCGTCAAAGTGAAGGTCCAAGGAATACTGTAAACCGGAAGTGAAGCATCGATATCTAAAAATGGGCTCTCAGCAAAGGCTGAAAGCATAGACGGTAAGAAGACCCACTCTTCTTGTACTTAAGTCGGCATTGTGCCTGATGTATTTAATTCCGATGCAATCTTTGTGTTTCATCGTCAAAGTGAAGGTGCAAGGAATACTGCAAACCGGAATTGAAGCATCGATATCTAAAACTGGTCCCTCAGTAAAAAGCTGAAAGCATAGACGTTAAGAAGACTCACTGTTCTTCTACTTAAGTCGGCATTGTGCCTGATGTATTTAATTCCGATGCAATTTTTGTGTTTAATCGTCAAAGTGAACGTATAAGGAATACTGTAATGCGGAAGTGAAGCGTCGATATCTAAAACTAGTCTCTCAGCAAAGGCTGAAAGCATAGACGGTAAGAAGACTCACTGTTCTTCTACTTAAGTCGGCATTGTGCCTGATGTATTTAATTCCGATGCAATTTTTGTGTTTCATCGTCAAAGTGAAGGTGCAAGGAATACTGTAAACCGGAAGTGAAGCATCGATATCTAAAACTGGTCTCTCAGCAAAGGCTGAAAGCATAGACGGTAAGAAGACCCACTCTTCTTGTACTTAAGTCGGCATTGCGCCTGATGTACTTAATTCCGATGCAATTTTTGTGTTTCATCGTCAAAGTGAAGGTGCACGGAATACTGTAAACCGGAAGTGAAGCATCGATATCTAAAACTGGTCTCTCAGCAAAGGCTGAAAGCATAGACGGTAAGAAGACTCACTGTTCTTCCACTTAAGTCGACATTGTGCCTGATGTATTTAATTCCGATGCAATTTTTGTGTTTAATCGTCAAAGTGAAGGTGCAAGGTATACTGCAAACCGGAAGTGAAGCATCGATATCTAAAACTGGTCTCTCAGCAAAGACTGAAAGCATAGACGGTAAGAAGACTCACTGTTCTTCTACTTAAGTCGGCATTGTGCCTGATGTATTTAATTCCGATGCAATTTTTGTGTTTAATCGTCAAAGTGAAGGTGCAAGGAATACTGCAAACCGGAAGTGAAGCATCGATATCTAAAACTGGTCTCTCAGCAAAAGCTGAAAGCATAGACGGTAAGAAGAGTCACTATTCTTCTACTTAAGTCGGCATTGTGCCTGATGTATTTAATTCCGATGCAATTTTTGTGTTTCATCGTCAAAGTGAAGGTCCAAGGAATACTGTAAACCGGAAGTGAAGCATCGATATCTAAAACTGGTCTCTCAGCAAAGGCTGAAAGCATAGACGGTAAGAAGACTCACTGTTCTTCTACTTAAGTCGGCATTGTGCCTGATGTATTTAATTCCGATGCAATTTTCGTGTTGAATCGTCAAAGTGAAGGTGCAAGGAATACTGCAAACCGGAATTGAAGCATCGATATCTAAAACTGGTCTCTCAGTAAAAGCTGAAAGCATAGACGGTAAGAAGACTCACTGTTCTTGTACTTAAGTGGGCATTGTGCCTGATGTATTTAATTCCGATGCAATTTTTGTGTTTAATCGTCAAAGTGAAGGTGCAAGGAATACTGTAAACCGGAAGTGAAGCATCGATATCTAAAACTGGTCTCTCAGCAAAGGCTGAAAGCATAGACGGTTAGAAGACCCACTCTTCTTGTACTTAAGTAGGCATTGTGCCTGATGTATTTAATTCCGATGCAATTTTTGTGTTTCATCGTCAAAGTGAAGGTCCAAGGAATACTGTAAACCGGAAGTGAAGCATCGATATCTAAAAATGGGCTCTCAGCAAAGGCTGAAAGCATAGACGGTAAGAAGACTCACTGTTCTTCTACTTAAGTCGGTATTGTTCCAGATGTATTTAATTCCGATGCAATTTTTGCGTTTAAACGTCAAAGTGAAGGTGCAAAGAATACTGTAAACCGGAAGTGAAGCATCGATATCTAAAACTGGTCTCTCAGCAAAGGCTGAAAGCATAGACGGTAAGAAGACCCACTCTTCTTGTACTTAAGACGGCATTGTGCCTGATGTATTTAATTCCGATGCAATTTTTGTGTTTAATCGTCAAAGTGAAGGTCCAAGGAATACTGTAAACCGAAAGTGAAGCATCGATATCTAAAACTGGTCTCTCAGCAAAGGTTGAAAGCATAGACGGTAAGAAGACTCACTCTTCTTGTACTGAAGTCGGGATTGTGCCTGATGTATCTAATTCGGATGCAATTTTTGTGTTTCATCGTCAAAGTGAAGGTCCAAGGAATACTGTAAAGCGGAAGTGAAACATCGATATGTAAAACTGGTCTCTCAGCAAAGGCTGAAAGCATAGACGGTAAGAAGACCCACTCTTCTTGTACTTAAGTCGGCATTGTGCCTGATGTATTTAATTCCGATATAATTTTTGTGTTTCATCGTCAAAGTGAAGGTCCAAGGAATACTGTAAACCGGAAGTGAATCATCGATATCTAAAACTGGTCTCACACGAAAGGCTCAAATCATAGACTGTTAGAAAATTCAGTCTTCTAGTACTTAAGTCCGCATTGTGCCTTTTGTCTTTAATTCCGATGCAATTTTTGTGTTTAATCGTCAAAGTGAAGGTCCAAGGAATACTGCAAACCGGAAGTGAAGCATCGATATCTAAAACTGGTCTCTCAGCAAAGGCTGAAAGCATAGATGGTAAGAAGACCCACTCTTCTTGTACTTAAGTCGGCATTGTGCCTGATGTATTTAATTCCGATGCAATCTTTGTGTTTTATCGTCAAAGTGAAGGTGCAAGGAATACTGTATACCGGAAGTGAAGCATCGATATCTAAAACTGGTCTCTCAGCAAAGGCTGAAAGCATAGACGGTAAGAAGACCCACTCTTCTTGTACATAAGTCGGCATTGTGCCTGATGTATTTAATTCCGATAAAATTTTTGTGTTTCATCGCCAAAGTGAAGGTCCAAGGAATACTGTACACCGGAAGTGAAGCATCGATATCTAAAACTGGTCTCTCAGCAAAGGCTGAAAGCATAGACGGTAAGAAGAACCACTCTTCTTGTACTTAAGTCGGCATTGTGCCTGATGAATTTAATTCCGATAAAATTTTTGTGTTTCATTGTCAAAGGGTAGGTCCAAGGAAAACTGTATACCGGTATTGAATCATCGATATCTAAAACTGGTCTCTCTGCAAATGCTGAAAGCATAGACGGTAAGAAGACCCACTCTTCTTGTACTTAAGTCGGCATTGTGCCTGATGTATTTAATTCCGATGCAATTTTTGTGTTTAATCGTCAAAGTGAAGGTCCAAGGAATACTGTAAACCGGAAGTGAAGCATCGATATCTAAAAATGGGCTCTCAGCAAAGGCTGAAAGCATAGACGGTAAGAAGACCCACTCTTCTTGTAATTAAGTCGGCATTGTGCCTGATGTATTTAATTCCGATGCAATCTTTGTGTTTAATCGTCAAAGTGAAGGTGCAAGGAATACTGCAAACCAGAAGTGAAGCATCGATATCTAAAACTGGTGTCTCAGCAAAAGCTGAAAGCATAGACGGTAAGAAGAGTCACTGTTTTTCTACTTAAGTCGGCATTGTGCCTGATGTATTTAATTCCGATGCAATCTTTGTGTTTCATCATCAAAGTGAAGGTCCAAGGAATACTGTAAAGCGGAAGTGAAGCATCGATATCTAAAACTGGTCTCTCAGCAAAGGCTGAAAGCATAGACGGTAAGAAGACCCACTCTTCTTGTACTTAAGTCGGCATTGTGCCTGATGTATTTAATTCCGATAAAATTTTTGTGTTTCATCGTCAAAGTGAAGGTCCAAGGAATACTGTAAACCGGAAGTGAATCATCGATATCTAAAACTGGTCTCTTAGCAAAAGCTGAAAGCATAGATGGTAAGAAGACTCACTCTTCATGTACTTAAGTCGGCATTGTGCCTGATGTATTTAATTCTAGTGCAATTTTTGTGTTTCATCGTCAAAGTGAAGGTCCAAGGAATGCTGTAAACCGGAAGTGAAGCATCGATATCTAAAACTGGTCTCTCAGCAAAGGCTGAAAGCATAGACGGTAAGAAGACCCACTCTTCTTGTACTTAAGTCGGCATTGTGCCTGATGTATTTAATTCCGATGCAATTTTTGTGTTTCATCGTCAAAGTGAAGGTGCAAGGAATACTGCAAACCAGAAGTGAAGCATCGATATCTAAAACTGGTCTCTCAGCAAAGGCTGAAAGCATAGACGGTAAGAAGACTCACTGTTCTTCCACTTAAGTCGACATTGTGCCTGATGTATTTAATTCCGATGCAATTTTTGTGTTTAATCGTCAAAGTGAAGGTGCAAGGAATACTGCAAACCGGAAGTGAAGCATCGATATCTAAAACTGGTCTCTCAGCAAAGACTGAAAGCATAGACGGTAAGAAGACTCACTGTTCTTCTACTTATGTCGGCATTGTGCCTGATGTATTTAATTCCGATGCAATTTTTGTGTTTAATCGTCAAAGTGAAGGTGCAAGGAATACTGTAAACCGGAAGTGAAGCATCGATATCTAAAACTGGTCTCTCAGCAAAAGCTGAAAGCATAGACGGTAAGAAGAGTCACTGTTTTTCTACTTAAGTCGGCATTGTGCCTGATGTATTTAATTCCGATGCAATTTTTGTGTTTCATCGTCAAAGTGAAGGTCCAAGGAATACTGTAAACCGGAAGTGAAGCATCGATATCTAAAACTGGTCTCTCAGCAAAGGCTGAAAGCATAGACGGTAAGAAGACTCACTGTCCTTCTACTTAAGTCGGCATTGTGCCTGATGTATTTAATTCCGATGCAATTTTCGTGTTGAATCGTCAAAGTGAAGGTGCAAGGAATACTGCAAACCGGAAGTGAAGCATCGATATCTAAAACTGGTCTCTCAGCAAAAGCTGAAAGCCTAGACGGTAAGAAGAGTCACTGTTCTTGTACTTAAGTCGGCATTGTGCCTGATGTATTTAATTCCGATGCAATTTTTGTGTTTAATCGTCAAAGTGAAGGTGCAAGGAATACTGTAAACCGGAAGTGAAGCATCGATATCTAAAACTGGTCTCTCAGCAAAGGCTGAAAGCATAGACGGTTAGAAGACCCACCCTTCTTGTACTTAAGTAGGCATTGTGCCTGATGTATTTAATTCCGATGCAATTTTTGTGTTTCATCGTCAAAGTGAAGGTCCAAGGAATACTGTAAACCGGAAGTGAAGCATCGATATCTAAAACTGGTCTCTCAGCAAAGGCTGAAAGCATAGACGGTAAGAAGACTCACTGTCCTTCTACTTAAGTCGGCATTGTGCCTGATGTATTTAATTCCGATGCAATTTTCGTGTTGAATCGTCAAAGTGAAGGTGCAAGGAATACTGCAAACCGGAAGTGAAGCATCGATATCTAAAACTGGTCTCTCAGCAAAAGCTGAAAGCCTAGACGGTAAGAAGAGTCACTGTTTTTCTACTTAAGTCGGCATTGTGCCTGATGTATTTAATTCCGATGCAATTTTTGTGTTTAATCGTCAAAGTGAAGGTGCAAGGAATACTGTAAACCGGAGTGAAGCATCGATATCTAAAACTGGTCTCTCAGCAAAGGCTGAAAGCATAGACGGTTAGAAGACCCACTCTTCTTGTACTTAAGTAGGCATTGTGCCTGATGTATTTAATTCCGATGCAATTTTTGTGTTTCATCGTCAAAGTGAAGGTCCAAGGAATACTGTAAACCGGAAGTGAAGCATCGATATCTAAAACTGGTCTCTCAGCAAAGGCTGAAAGCATAGACGGTAAGAAGACTCACTGTTCTTCTACTTAAGTCGGTATTGTTCCAGATGTATTTAATTCCGATGCAATTTTTGTGTTTAAACGTCAAAGTGAAGGTGCAAAGAATACTGTAAACCGGAAGTGAAGCATCGATATCTAAAACTGGTCTCTCAGCAAAGCCTGAAAGCATAGACGGTAAGAAGACCTACTCTTCTTGTACTTAAGACGGCATTGTGCCTGATGTATTTAATTCCGATGCAATTTTTGTGTTTAATCGTCAAAGTGAAGGTCCAAGGAATACTGTAAACCGAAAGTGAAGCATCGATATCTAAAACTGGTCTCTCAGCAAAGGTTGAAAGCATAGACGGTAAGAAGACTCACTCTTCTTGTACTGAAGTCGGGATTGTGCCTGATGTATCTAATTCGGATGCAATTTTTGTGTTTCATCGTCAAAGTGAAGGTCCAAGGAATACTGTAAAGCGGAAGTGAAGCATCGATATCTAAAACTGGTCTCTCAGCAAAGGCTGAAAGCATAGACGGTAAGAAGACCCACTCTTCTTATACTTAAGTCGGCATTGTGCCTGATGTATTTAATTCCGATATAATTTTTGTGTTTCATCGTCAAAGTGAAGGTCCAAGGAATACTGTAAACCGGAAGTGAATCATCGATATCTAAAACTGGTCTCACACGAAAGGCTCAAATCATAGACTGTTAGAAAATTCAGTCTTCTAGTACTTAAGTCCGCATTGTGCCTTTTGTCTTTAATTCCGATGCAATTTTTGTGTTTAATCGTCAAAGTGAAGGTCCAAGGAATACTGTAAACCGGAAGTGAAGCATCGATATCTAAAACTGGTCTCTCAGCAAAGGCTGAAAACATAGACGGTAAGAAGACCCACTCTTCTTGTACTTAAGTCGGCATTGTGCCTGATGTATTTAATTCCGATGCAATCTTTGTGTTTTATCGTCAAAGTGAAGGTGCAAGGAATACTGTATACCGGAAGTGAAGCATCGATATCTAAAACTGGTCTCTCAGCAAAGGCTGAAAGCATAGACGGTAAGAAGACCCACTCTTCTTGTACATAAGTCGGCATTGTGCCTGATGTATTTAATTCCGATAAAATTTTGTGTTTCATCGTCAAAGTGAAGGTCCAAGGAATACTGTAAACCGGAAGAGAATCATCGATATCTGAAACTGGTCTCTCAGCAAAGACTTAAAGCATAGAAGGTAAGAAGACCCACTCTTCTTGTACTTAAGTCTGCATTGTGCCTGATGTATTTAATTCCGATGCAATCTTTGTGTTTCATCATCAAAGTGAAGGTCCAAGGAATACTGTAAAGCGGAAGTGAAGCATCGATATCTAAAACTGGTCTCTCCGCAAAGGCTGAAAACATAGACGGTAAGAAGACCCACTCTTCTTGTACTTAAGTCGGCATTGTGCCTGATGTATTTAATTCCGATAAAATTTTTGTGTTTCATCGTCAAAGTGAAGGTCCAAGGAATACTGTAAACCGGAAGTGAATCATCGATACCTAAAACTGGTCTCTTAGCAAAAGCTGAAAGCATAGATGGTAAGAAGACTCACTCTTCATGTACTTAAGTCGGCATTGTAACTGATGTATTTAATTCTAGTGCAATTTTTGTGTTTCATCGTCAAAGTGAAGGTCCAAGGAATACTGTAAACCGGAAGTGAAGCATCGATATCTAAAACTGGTCTCTCAGCAAAGGCTGAAAGCATAGACGGTAAGAAGACCCACTCTTCTTGTACATAAGTCGGCATTGTGCCTGATGTATTTAATTCCGATAAAATTTTTGTGTTTCATCGCCAAAGTGAAGGTCCAAGGAATACTGTAAACCGGAAGTGAAGCATCGATATCTAAAACTGGTCTCTCAGCAAAGGCTGAAAGCATAGACGGTAAGAAGACCCACTCTTCTTGTACTTAAGTCGGCATTGTGCCTGATGTATTTAATTCCGATGCAATTTTTGTGTTTCATCGTCAAAGGGTAAGTCCCAGGAAAACTGTATACCGGTATTGAATCATCGATATCTAAAACTGGTCTCTCAGCAAAGGCTGAAAGCATAGACGGTAAGAAGACCCACTCTTCTTGTACTTAAGTCGGCATTGTGCCTGATGTATTTAATTCCGATGCAATTTTTGTGTTTAATCGTCAAAGTGAAGGTCCAAGGAATACTGTAAACCGGAAGTGAAGCATCGATATCTAAAAATGGGCTCTCAGCAAAGACTGAAAGCATAGACGGTAAGAAGACTCACTGTTCTTCTACTTAAGTCGGCATTGTGCCTGATGTATTTAATTCCGATGCAATCTTTGTGTTTCATCGTCAAAGTGAAGGTGCAAGGAATACTGCAAACCGGAATTGAAGCATCGATATCTAAAACTGGTCTCTCAGTAAAAAGCTGAAAGCATAGACGGTAAGAAGACTCACTGTTCTTCCACTTAAGTCGACATTGTGCCTGATGTATTTAATTCCGATGCAATTTTTGTGTTTAATCGTCAAAGTGAAGGTGCAAGGAATACTGCAAACCGGAAGTGAAGCATCGATATCTAAAACTGGTCTCTCAGCAAAGGCTGAATGCATAGACGATAAGAAGACTCACTCTTCTTGTACTTAAGTCGGCATTGTGCCTGATGTATTTAATTCCGATGCAATTTTTGTGTTTAATCGTCAAAGTGAAGGTGCAAGGAATACTGTAAACCGGAAGTGAAGCATCGATATCTAAAACTGGTCTCTTAGCAAAGGCTGAAAGCATAGACGGTAAGAAGACTCACTGTTCTTCTACTTAAGTCGGCATTGTGCCTGATGTATTTAATTCCGATGCAATTTTTGTGTTTAATCGTCAAGGTGAAGGTGCAAGGAATACTGCAAACCGGAAGTGAAGCATCGATATCTAAAACTGGTCTCTCAGCAAAAGCTGAAAGCATAGACGGTAAGAAGACTCACTGTTCTTCTACTTAAGTCGGCATTGTGCCTCATGTATTTAATTCCGATGCAATTTTTGTGTTTCATCGTCAAAGTGAAGGTGCAAGGAATACTGTAAACCGGAAGTGAAGCATCGATATCTAAAACTGGTCTCTCAGCAAAGGCTGAAAGCATAGACGGTAAGAAGACTCACTGTTCTTCTACTTAAGTCGGCATTGTGCCTGATGTATTTAATTCCGATGCAATTTTTGTGTTTAATCGTCAAAGTGAAGGTGCAAGGAATACTGTAAACCGTAAGTGAAGCATCGATATCTAAAACTGGTCTCTCAGCAAAGGCTGAAAGCATAGACGGTAAGAAGACCCACTCTTCTTGTACTTAAGTCTGCATTGTGCCTGATGTATTTAATTCCGATGCAATTTTTGTGTTTAATCGTCAAAGTGAAGGTGCAAGGAATACTGCAAACCGGAAGTGAAGCATCGATATCTAAAACTGGTCTCTCAGCAAAGGCTGAAAGCATAGACGGTAAGAAGACTCACTGTTCTTCCACTTAAGTCGGCATTGTGCCTGATGTATTTAATTCCGATGCAATTTTTGTGTTTAATCGTCAAAGTGAAGGTACAAGGAATACTGTAAACCGGAAGTGAAGCATCGATATCTAAAACTGGTCTCTCAGCAAAAGCTAAAAGCATAGACGGTAAGAAGACTCACTGTTCTTCTACTTAAGTCGGCATTGTGCCTGATGTATTTAATTCCGATGCAATTTTTGTGTTTCATCGTCAAAGTGAAGGTTCAAGGAATACTGTAAACCGGAAGTGAAGCATCGATATCTAAAACTGGTCTCTCAGCAAAGGCTGAAAGCATAGACGGTAAGAAGACTCACTGTTCTTCTACTTAAGTCGGCATTGTGCCTGACGTTTTTAATTCCGATGCAATTTTTGTGTTTAATCGTCAAAGTGAAGGTGCAAGGAATACTGTAAACCGGAAGTGAAGCATCGATATCTAAAACTGGTCTCTCAGCAAAAGCTGAAAGCATAGACGGTGAGAAGACTCACTGTTCTTGTACTTAAGTCGGCATTGTGCCTGATGTATTTAATTCCGATGCAATTTTTGTGTTTAATCGCCAAAGTGAAGGAGCAAGGAATACTGTAAACCGGAAGTGAAGCATCGATATCTAAAACTGGTCCCTCAGCAAAGGCTGAAAGCATAGACGGTAAGAAGACTCACTGTTCTTCCACTTAAGTCGGCATTGTGCCTGATGTATTTAATTCCGATGCAATTTTTGTGTTTAATCGTCAAAGTGAAGGTGCAAAGAATACTGCAAACCGGAAGTGAAGCATCGATATCTAAAACTGGTCTCTCAGCAAAGGCTGAAAGCATAGACGGTAAGAAGACTCACTGTTCTTCTACTTAAGTCGGCATTGTGCCTGATGTATTTAATTCCGATGCAATTTTTGTGTTTCATCGTCAAAGTGAAGGTGCAAGGAATACTGTAAACCGGAAGTGAAGCATCGATATCTAAAACTGGTCTCTCAGCAAAGGCTGAAAGCATAGACGGTAAGAAGACTCACTGTTCTTCTACTAAAGTCGGCATTGTGGCTGATGTATTTAATTCCGATAAAATTTTTGTGTTTCATCGTCAAAGTGAAGGTCCAAGGAATACTGTAAACCGGAAGAGAATCATCGATATCTGAAACTGGTCTCTCAGCAAAGGCTTAAAGCATAGAAGGTAAGAAGACCCACTCTTCTTGTACTTAAGTCTGCATTGTGCCTGATGTATTTAATTCCGATGCAATCTTTGTGTTTCATCATCAAAGTGAAGGTCCAAGGAATACTGTAAAGCGGAAGTGAAGCATCGATATCTAAAACTGGTCTCTCAGCAAAGGCTGAAAGCATAGACGGTAAGAAGACCCACTCTTCTTGTACTTAAGTCGGCATTGTGCCTGATGTATTTAATTCCGATAAAATTTTTGTGTTTCATCGTCAAAGTGAAGGTCCAAGGAATACTGTAAACCGGAAGTGAATCATCGATATCTAAAACTGGTCTCTTAGCAAAAGCTGAAAGCATAGATGGTAAGAAGACTCACTCTTCATGTACTTAAGTCGGCATTGTGCCTGATGTATTTAATTCTAGTGCAATCTTTGTGTTTCATCGTCAAAGTGAAGGTCCAAGGAATACTGTAAACCGGAAGTGAAGCATCGATATCTAAAACTGGTCTCTCAGCAAAGGCTGAAAGCATAGACGGTAAGAAGACCCACTCTTCTTGTACATAAGTCAGCATTGTGCCTGATGTATTTAATTCCGATAAAATTTTTGTGTTTCATCGCCAAAGTGAAGGTCCAAGGAATACTGTAAACCGGAAGTGAAGCATCGATATCTAAAACTGGTCTCTCAGCAAAGGCTGAAAACATAGACGGTAAGAAGACTCACTGTTCTTCTACTTAAGTCAGCATTGTGCCTGATGTATTTAATTCCGATGCAATTTTTGTGTTTCATCGTCAAAGTGAAGGTGCAAGGAATACTGTAAACCGGAAGTGAAGCATCGATATCTAAAACTGGTCTCTCAGCAAAGGCTGAAAGCATAGACGGTAAGAAGACCCACTCTTCTTGTACTTAAGTCGGCATTGTGCCTGATGTACTTAATTCCGATGCAATTTTTGTGTTTCATCGTCAAAGTGAAGGTGCACGGAATACTGTAAACCGGAAGTGAAGCATCGATATCTAAAACTGGTCTCTCAGCAAAGGCTGAAAGCATAGACGGTAAGAAGACCCACTCTTCTTGTACTTAAGTCGGCATTGTGCCTGATGTATTTAATTCCGATGCAATTTTTGTGTTTCATCGTCAAAGTGAAGGTGCAAGGAATACTGCAAACCAGAAGTGAAGCATCGATATCTAAAACTGGTCTCTCAGCAAAGGCTGAAAGCATAGACGGTAAGAAGACTCACTGTTCTTCCACTTAAGTCGACATTGTGCCTGATGTATTTAATTCCGATGCAATTTTTGTGTTTAATCGTCAAAGTGAAGGTGCAAGGAATACTGCAAACCGGAAGTGAAGCATCGATATCTAAAACTGGTCTCTCAGCAAAGGCTGAATGCATAGACGATAA
The DNA here is from genome assembly GCF_023864275.1 of Schistocerca cancellata. Lineage (NCBI taxonomy): Eukaryota > Metazoa > Arthropoda > Insecta > Orthoptera > Acrididae > Schistocerca > Schistocerca cancellata. Next base: position 60,828,140 of record NC_064631.1, on the reverse strand, counting down.
GAAGACTCACTCTTCTTGTACTTAAGTCGGCATTGTGCCTGATGTATTTAATTCCGATGCAATTTTTGTGTTTAATCGTCAAAGTGAAGGTGCAAGGAATACTGTAAACCGGAAGTGAAGCATCGATATCTAAAACTGGTCTCTTAGCAAAGGCTGAAAGCATAGACGGTAAGAAGACTCACTGTTCTTCTACTTAAGTCGGCATTGTGCCTGATGTATTTAATTCCGATGCAATTTTTGTGTTTAATCGTCAAGGTGAAGGTGCAAGGAATACTGCAAACCGGAAGTGAAGCATCGATATCTAAAACTGGTCTCTCAGCAAAAGCTGAAAGCATACACGGTAAGAAGACTCACTGTTCTTCTACTTAAGTCGGCATTGTGCCTCATGTATTTAATTCCGATGCAATTTTTGTGTTTAATCGTCAAAGTGAAGGTGCAAGGAATACTGTAAACCGGAAGTGAAGCATCGATATCTAAAACTGGACTCTCAGCAAAAGCTGAAAGCATAGACGGTGAGAAGACTCACTGTTCTTGTACTTAAGTCGGCATTGTGCCTGATGTATTTAATTCCGATGCAATTTTTGTGTTTAATCGCCAAAGTGAAGGAGCAAGGAATACTGTAAACCGTAAGTGAAGCATCGATATCTAAAACTGGTCCCTCAGCAAAGGCTGAAAGCATAGACGGTAAGAAGACTCACTGTTCTTCCACTTAAGTCGGCATTGTGCCTGATGTATTTAATTCCGATGCAATTTTTGTGTTTAATCGTCAAAGTGAAGGTGCAAAGAATACTGCAAACCGGAAGTGAAGCATCGATATCTAAAACTGGTCTCTCAGCAAAGGCTGAAAGCATAGACGGTAAGAAGACTCACTGTTCTTCTACTTAAGTCGGCATTGTGCCTGATGTATTTAATTCCGATGCAATTTTTGTGTTTCATCGTCAAAGTGAAGGTGCAAGGAATACTGTAAACCGGAAGTGAAGCATCGATATCTAAAACTGGTCTCTCAGCAAAGGCTGAAAGCATAGACGGTAAGAAGACTCACTGTTCTTCTACTTAAGTCGGAATTGTGGCTGATGTATTTAATTCCGATAAAATTTTTGTGTTTCATCGTCAAAGTGAAGGTCCAAGGAATACTGTAAACCGGAAGAGAATCATCGATATCTGAAACTGGTCTCTCAGCAAAGGCTTAAAGCATAGAAGGTAAGAAGACCCACTCTTCTTGTACTTAAGTCTGCATTGTGCCTGATGTATTTAATTCCGATGCAATCTTTGTGTTTCATCAAAAAATGAAGGTCCAAGGAATACTGTAAAGCGGAAGTGAAGCATCGATATCTAAAACTGGTCTCTCAGCAAAGGCTGAAAGCATAGACGGTAAGAAGACGCACTCTTCTTGTACTTAAGTCGGCATTGTGCCTGATGTATTTAATTCCGATAAAATTTTTGTGTTTCATCGTCAAAGTGAAGGTCCAAGGAATACTGTAAACCGGAAGTGAATCATCGATATCTAAAACTGGTCTCTTAGCAAAAGCTGAAAGCATAGATGGTAAGAAGACTCACTCTTCATGTACTTAAGTCGGCATTGTGCCTGATGTATTTAATTCTAGTGCAATTTTTGTGTTTCATCGTCAAAGTGAAGGTCCAAGGAATACTGTAAACCGGAAGTGAAGCATCGATATCTAAAACTGGTCTCTCAGCAAAGGCTGAAAGCATAGACGGTAAGAAGACCCACTCTTCTTGTACATAAGTCGGCATTGTGCCTGATGTATTTAATTCCGATAAAATTTTTGTGTTTCATCGCCAAAGAGAAGGTCCAAGGATTACTGTAAACCGGAAGTGAAGCATCGATATCTAAAACTGGTCTCTCAGCAAAGGCTGAAAGCATAGACGGTAAGAAGACTCACTGTTCTTCTACTTAAGTCGGCATTGTGCCTGATGTATTTAATTCCGATGCAATTTTTGTGTTTCATCGTCAAAGTGAAGGTGCAAGGAATACTGTAAACCGGAAGTGAAGCATCGATATCTAAAACTGGTCTCTCAGCAAAGGCTGAAAGCATAGACGGTAAGAAGACCCACTCTTCTTGTACTTAAGTCGGCATTGTGCCTGATGTACTTAATTCCGATGCAATTTTTGTGTTTCATCGTCAAAGTGAAGGTGCACGGAATACTGTAAACCGGAAGTGAAGCATCGATATCTAAAACTGGTCTCTCAGCAAAGGCTGAAAGCATAGACGGTAAGAAGACCCACTCTTCTTGTACTTAAGTCGGCATTGTGCCTGATGTATTTAATTCCGATAAAATTTTTGTGTTTCATCGTCAAAGTGAAGGTCCAAGGAATACTGTAAACCGGAAGTGAATCATCGATATCTAAAACTGGTCTCTTAGCAAAAGCTGAAAGCATAGATGGTAAGAAGACTCACTCTTCATGTACTTGAGTCGGCATTGTGCCTGATGTATTTAATTCTAGTGCAATTTTTGTGTTTCATCGTCAAAGTGAAGGTCTAAGGAATACTGTAAACCGGAAGTGAAGCATCGATATCTAAAACTGGTCTCTCAGCAAAGGCTGAAAGCATAGACGGTAAGAAGACCCACTCTTCTTGTACATAAGTCGGCATTGTGCCTGATGTATTTAATTCCGATAAAATTTTTGTGTTTCATCGCCAAAGTGAAGGTCCAAGGATTACTGTAAACCGGAAGTGAAGCATCGATATCTAAAACTGGTCTCTCAGCAAAGGCTGAAAGCATAGACGGTAAGAAGACTCACTGTTCTTCTACTTAAGTCGGCATTGTGCCTGATGTATTTAATTCCGATGCAATTTTTGTGTTTCATCGTCAAAGTGAAGGTGCAAGGAATACTGTAAACCGGAAGTGAAGCATCGATATCTAAAACTGGTCTCTCAGCAAAGGCTGAAAGCATAGACGGTAAGAAGACCCACTCTTCTTGTACTTAAGTCGGCATTGTGCCTGATGTACTTAATTCCGATGCAATTTTTGTGTTTCATCGTCAAAGTGAAGGTGCACGGAATACTGTAAACCGGAAGTGAAGCATCGATATCTAAAACTGGTCTCTCAGCAAAGGCTGAAAGCATAGACCGTAAGAAGACCCACTCTTCTTGTACTTAAGTCGGCATTGTGCCTGATGTATTTAATTCCGATGCAATTTTTGTGTTTCATCGTCAAAGTGAAGGTGCAAGGAATACTGCAAACCTGAAGTGAAGCATCGATATCTAAAACTGGTCTCTCAGCAAAGGCTGAAAGCATAGACGGTAAGAAGACTCACTGTTCTTCCACTTAAGTCGACATTGTGCCTGATGTATTTAATTCCGATGCAATTTTTGTGTTTAATCGTCAAAGTGAAGGTGCAAGGAATACTGCAAACCGGAAGTGAAGCATCGATATCTAAAACTGGTCTCTCAGCAAAGGCTGAATGCATAGACGATAAGAAGACTCACTCTTCTTGTACTTAAGTCGGCATTGTGCCTGATGTATTTAATTCCGATGCAATTTTTGTGTTTAATCGTCAAAGTGAAGGTGCAAGGAATACTGTAAACCGGAAGTGAAGCATCGATATCTAAAACTGGTCTCTTAGCAAAGGCTGAAAGCATAGACGGTAAGAAGACTCACTGTTCTTCTACTTAAGTCGGCATTGTGCCTGATGTATTTAATTCCGATGCAATTTTTGTGTTTAATCGTCAAGGTGAAGGTGCAAGGAATACTGCAAACCGGAAGTGAAGCATCGATATCTAAAACTGGTCTCTCAGCAAAAGCTGAAAGCATAGACGGTAAGAAGACTCACTGTTCTTCTACTTAAGTCGGCATTGTGCCTCATGTATTTAATTCCGATGCAATTTTTGTGTTTAATCGTCAAAGTGAAGGTGCAAGGAATACTGTAAACCGGAAGTGAAGCATCGATATCTAAAACTGGACTCTCAGCAAAAGCTGAAAGCATAGACGGTGAGAAGACTCACTGTTCTTGTACTTAAGTCGGCATTGTGCCTGATGTATTTAATTCCGATGCAATTTTTGTGTTTAATCGCCAAAGTGAAGGAGCAAGGAATACTGTAAACCGTAAGTGAAGCATCGATATCTAAAACTGGTCCCTCAGCAAAGGCTGAAAGCATAGACGGTAAGAAGACTCACTGTTCTTCCACTTAAGTCGGCATTGTGCCTGATGTATTTAATTCCGATGCAATTTTTGTGTTTAATCGTCAAAGTGAAGGTGCAAAGAATACTGCAAACCGGAAGTGAAGCATCGATATCTAAAACTGGTCTCTCAGCAAAGGCTGAAAGCATAGACGGTAAGAAGACTCACTGTTCTTCTACTTAAGTCGGCATTGTGCCTGATGTATTTAATTCCGATGCAATTTTTGTGTTTCATCGTCAAAGTGAAGGTGCAAGGAATACTGTGAAACGGAAGTGAAGCATCGATATCTAAAACTGGTCTCTCAGCAAAGGCTGAAAGCATAGACGGTAAGAAGACTCACTGTTCTTCTACTTAAGTAGGCATTGTGGCTGATGTATTTAATTCCGATAAAATTTTTGTGTTTCATCGTCAAAGTGAAGGTCCAAGGAATACTGTAAACCGGAAGAGAATCATCGATATCTGAAACTGGTCTCTCAGCAAAGGCTTAAAGCATAGAAGGTAAGAAGACCCACTCTTCTTGTACTTAAGTCTGCATTGTGCCTCATGTATTTAATTCCGATGCAATCTTTGTGTTTCGTCATCAAAGTGAAGGTCCAAGGAATACTGTAAAGCGGAAGTGAAGCATCGATATCTAAAACTGGTCTCTCAGCAAAGGCTGAAAGCATAGACGGTAAGAAGACCCACTCTTCTTGTACTTAAGTCGGCATTGTGCCTGATGTATTTAATTCCGATAAAATTTTTGTGTTTCATCGTCAAAGTGAAGGTCCAAGGAATACTGTAAACCGGAAGTGAATCATCGATATCTAAAACTGGTCTCTTAGCAAAAGCTGAAAGCATAGATGGTAAGAAGACTCACTCTTCATGTACTTAAGTCGGCATTGTGCCTGATGTATTTAATTCTAGTGCAATTTTTGTGTTCATCGTCAAAGTGAAGGTCCAAGGAATACTGTAAACCGGAAGTGAAGCATCGATATCTAAAACTGGTCTCTCAGCAAAGGCTGAAAGCATAGACGGTAAGAAGACCCACTCTTCTTGTACATAAGTCGGCATTGTGCCTGATGTATTTAATTCCGATAAAATTTTTGGGTTTCATCGCCAAAGTGAAGGTCCAAGGAATACTGTAAACCGGAAGTGAAGCATCGATATCTAAAACTGGTCTCTCAGCAAAGGCTGAAAGCATAGACGGTAAGAAGACTCACTGTTCTTCTACTTAAGTCGGCATTGTGCCTGATGTATTTAATTCCGATGCAATTTTTGTGTTTCATCGTCAATGTGAAGGTGCAAGGAATACTGTAAACCGGAAGTGAAGCATCGATATCTAAAACTGGTCTCTCAGCAAAGGCTGAAAGCATAGACGGTAAGAAGACCCACTCTTCTTGTACTTAAGTCGGCATTGTGCCTGACGTACTTAATTCCGATGCAATTTTTGTGTTTCATCGTCAAAGTGAAGGTGCACGGAATACTGTAAACCGGAAGTGAAGCATCGATATCTAAAACTGGTCTCTCAGCAAAGGCTGAAAGCATAGACGGTAAGAAGACCCACTCTTCTTGTACTTAAGTCGGCATTGTGCCTGATGTATTTAATTCCGATGCAATTTTTGTGTTTAATCGTCAAAGTGAAGGTGCAAGGAATACTGCAAACCAGAAGTGAAGCATCGATATCTAAAACTGGTCTCTCAGCAAAGGCTGAAAGCATAGACGGTAAGAAGACTCACTGTTCTTCCACTTAAGTCGACATTGTGCCTGATGTATTTAATTCCGATGCAATTTTTGTGTTTAATCGTCAAAGTGAAGGTGCAAGGAATACTGCAAACCGGAAGTGAAGCATCGATATCTAAAACTGGTCTCTCAGCAAAGGCTGAATGCATAGACGATAAGAAGACTCACTCTTCTTGTACTTAAGTCGGCATTGTGCCTGATGTATTTTAATTCCGATGCAATTTTTGTGTTTAATCGTCAAAGTGAAGGTGCAAGGAATACTGTAAACCGGAAGTGAAGCATCGATATCTAAAACTGGTCTCTTAGCAAAGGCTGAAAGCATAGACGGTAAGAAGACTCACTGTTCTTCTACTTAAGTCGGCATTGTGCCTGATGTATTTAATTCCGATGCAATTTTTGTGTTTAATCGTCAAGGTGAAGGTGCAAGGAATACTGCAAACCGGAAGTGAAGCATCGATATCTAAAACTGGTCTCTCAGCAAAAGCTGAAAGCATAGACGGTAAGAAGACTCACTGTTCTTCTACTTAAGTCGGCATTGTGCCTCATGTATTTAATTCCGATGCAATTTTTGTGTTTCATCGTCAAAGTGAAGGTGCAAGGAATACTGTAAACCGGAAGTGAAGCATCGATATCTAAAACTGGTCTCTCAGCAAAGGCTGAAAGCATAGACGGTAAGAAGACTCACTGTTCTTCTACTTAAGTCGGCATTGTGCCTGATGTATTTAATTCCGATGCAATTTTTGTGTTTCATCGTCAAAGTGAAGGTGCAAGGAATACTGTAAACCGGAAGTGAAGCATCGATATCTAAAACTGGTCTCTCAGCAAAGGCTGAAAGCATAGACGGTAAGAAGACTCACTGTTCTTCTACTTAAGTCGGCATTGTGCCTGATGTTTTTAATTCCGATGCAATTTTTGTGTTTAATCGTCAAAGTGAAGGTGCAAGGAATACTGTAAACCGGAAGTGAAGCATCGATATCTAAAACTGGACTCTCAGCAAAAGCTGAAAGCATAGACGGTGAGAAGACTCACTGTTCTTGTACTTAAGACGGCATTGTGCCTGATGTATTTAATTCCGATGCAATTTTTGTGTTTAATCGCCAAAGTGAAGGAGCAAGGAATACTGTAAACCGGAAGTGAAGCATCGATATCTAAAACTGGTCCCTCAGCAAAGGCTGAAAGCATAGACGGTAAGAAGACTCACTGTTCTTCCACTTAAGTCGGCATTGTGCCTGATGTATTTAATTCCGATGCAATTTTTGTGTTTAATCGTCAAAGTGAAGGTGCAAAGAATACTGCAAACCGGAAGTGAAGCATCGATATCTAAAACTGGTCTCTCAGCAAAGGCTGAAAGCATAGACGGTAAGAAGACTCACTGTTCTTCTACTTAAGTCGGCATTGTGCCTGATGTATTTAATTCCGATGCAATTTTTGTGTTTCATCGTCAAAGTGAAGGTGCAAGGAATACTGTAAACCGGAAGTGAAGCATCGATATCTAAAACTGGTCTCTCAGCAAAGGCTGAAAGCATAGACGGTAAGAAGACTCACTGTTCTTCTACTTAAGTCGGCATTGTGGCTGATGTATTTAATTCCGATAAAATTTTTGTGTTTCATCGTCAAAGTGAAGGTCCAAGGAATACTGTAAACCGGAAGTGAATCATCGATATCTAAAACTGGTCTCTTAGCAAAAGCTGAAAGCATAGATGGTAAGAAGACTCACTCTTCATGTACTTAAGTCGGCATTGTGCCTGATGTATTTAATTCTAGTGCAATTTTTGTGTTTCATCGTCAAAGTGAAGGTCCAAGGAATACTGTAAACCGGAAGTGAAGCATCGATATCTAAAACTGGTCTCTCAGCAAAGGCTGAAAGCATAGACGGTAAGAAGACCCACTCTTCTTGTACATAAGTCGGCATTGTGCCTGATGTATTTAATTCCGATAAAATTTTTGTGTTTCATCGCCAAAGTGAAGGTCCAAGGAATACTGTAAACCGGAAGTGAAGCATCGATATCTAAAACTGGTCTCTCAGCAAAGGCTGAAAGCATAGACGGTAAGAAGACCCACTCTTCTTGTACATAAGTCGGCATTGTGCCTGATGTATTTAATTCCGATAAAATTTTTGTGTTTCATCGCCAAAGTGAAGGTCCAAGGAATACTGTAAACCGGAAGTGAAGCATCGATATCTAAAAATGGGCTCTCAGCAAAGACTGAAAGCATAGACGGTAAGAAGACTCACTGTTCTTCTACTTAAGTCGGCATTGTGCCTGATGTATTTAATTCCGATGCAATCTTTGTGTTTCATCGTCAAAGTGAGGGTGCAAGGAATACTGCAAACCGGAATTGAAGCATCGATATCTAAAACTGGTCTCTCAGTAAAAAGCTGAAAGCATAGACGGTAAGAAGAGTCACTTTTTTTCAACTTAAGTCGGCATTGTGCCTGATGTATTTAATTCCGATGCAATTTTTGTGTTTAATCGTCAAAGTGAACGTATAAGGAATACTGTAAAGCGGAAGTGAAGCATCGATATCCAAAACTGGTCTCTCAGCAAAGGCTGAATGCATAGACGATAAGAAGACTCACTCTTCTTGTACTTAAGTCGGCATTGTGCCTGATGTATTTAATTCCGATGCAATTTTTGTGTTTAATCGTCATAGTGAAGGTGCAAGGAATACTGTAAACCGGAAGTGAAGCATCGATATCTAAAACTGGTCTCTTAGCAAAGGCTGAAAGTATAGACGGTAAGAAGACTCACTGTTCTTCTACTTAAGTCGGCATTGTGCCTGATGTATTTAATTCCGATGCAATTTTTGTGTTTAATCGTCAAGGTGAAGGTGCAAGGAATACTGCAAACCGGAAGTGAAGCATCGATATCTAAAACTGGTCTCTCAGCAAAAGCTGAAAGCATAGACGGTAAGAAGAGGCACTGTTTTTCTACTTAAGTCGGCATTGTGCCTGATGTATTTAATTCCGATGCAATCTTTGTGTTTCATCGTCAAAGTGAAGGTCCAAGGAATACTGTAAACCGGAAGTGAAGCATCGATATCTAAAACTGGTCTCTCAGCAAAGGCTGAAAGCATAGACGGTAAGAAGACTCACTGTTCTTCTACTTAAGTCGGCATTGTGCCTGATGTATTTAATTCCGATGCAATTTTCGTGTTGAATCGTCAAAGTGAAGGTGCAAGGAATACTGCAAACCGGAATTGAAGCATCGATATCCAATACTGGTCTCTCAGCAAAAGCTGAAAGCATAGACGGTAAGAAGACTCACTGTTCTTCTACTTAAGTCGGCATTGTGCCTGATGTATTTAATTCCGATGCAATTTTTGTGTTTAATCGTCAAAGTGAACGTATAAGGAATACTGTAAAGACGGGAAGTGAAGCGTCGATATCTAAAACTAGTCTCTCAGCAAAGGCTGAAAGCATAGACGGTAAGCAGACCCACTCTTCTTGTACTTAAGGCGGCATTGTGCCTGATGTATTTAATTCCGATGCAATTTTTGTGTTTAATCGTCAAAGTGAAGGTGCAAGGAATACTGTAAACCGGAAGTGAAGCATCGATATCTAAAACTGGTCTCTCAGCAAAAGCTGAAAGCCTAGACGGTAAGAAGAGTCACTGTTCTTGTACTTAAGTCGGCATTGTGCCTGATGTATTTAATTCCGATCCAATTTTTGTGTTTAATCGTCAAAGTGAAGGTGCAAGGAATACTGTAAACCGGAAGTGAAGCATCGATATCTAAAACTGGTCTCTCAGCAAAGGCTGAAAGCATAGACGGTTAGAAGACCCACTCTTCTTGTACTTAAGTAGGCATTGTGCCTGATGTATTTAATTCCGATGCAATTTTTGTGTTTCATCGTCAAAGTGAAGGTCCAAGGAATACTGTAAACCGGAAGTGAAGCATCGATATCTAAAACTGGTCTCTCAGCAAAGGCTGAAAGCATAGACGGTAAGAAGACTCACTGTTCTTCTACTTAAGTCGGTATTGTTCCAGATGTATTTAATTCCGATGCAATTTTTGTGTTTAAACGTCAAAGTGAAGGTGCAAAGAATACTGTAAACCGGAAGTGAAGCATCGATATCTAAAACTGGTCTCTCAGCAAAGGCTGAAAGCATAGACGGTAAGAAGACGTACTCTTCTTGTACTTAAGACGGCATTGTGCCTGATGTATTTAATTCCGATGCAATTTTTGTGTTTAATCGTCAAAGTGAAGGTCCAAGGAATACTGTAAACCGAAAGTGAAGCATCGATATCTAAAACTGGTCTCTCAGCAAAGGTTGAAAGCATAGACGGTAAGAAGACTCACTCTTCTTGTACTGAAGTCGGGATTGTGCCTGATGTATCTAATTCGGATGCAATTTTTGTGTTTCATCGTCAAAGTGAAGGTCCAAGGAATACTGTAAAGCGGAAGTGAAGCATCGATATCTAAAACTGGTCTCTCAGCAAAGGCTGAAAGCATAGACGGTAAGAAGACCCACTCTTCTTATACTTAAGTCGGCATTGTGCTTGATGTATTTAATTCCGATATAATTTTTGTGTTTCATCGTCAAAGTGAAGGTCCAAGGTATACTGTAAACCGGAAGTGAATCATCGATATCTAAAACTGGTCTCACACGAAAGGCTCAAATCATAGACTGTTAGAAAATTCAATCTTCTAGTACTTACGTCCGCATTGTGCCTTTTGTCTTTAATTCCGATGCAATTTTTGTGTTTAATCGTCAAAGTGAAGGTCCAAGGAATTCTGTAAACCGGAAGTGAAGCATCGATATCTAAAACTGGTCTCTCAGCAAAGGCTGAAAGCATAGACGGTAAGAAGACCCACTCTTCTTGTACATAAGTCGGCATTGTGCCTGATGTATTTAATTCCGATAAAATTTTTGTGTTTCATCGCCAAAGTGAAGGTCCAAGGAATACTGTAAACCGGAAGTGAAGCATCGATATCTAAAACTGGTCTCTCAGCAAAGGCTGAAAGCATAGACGGTTAGAAGACCCACTCTTCTTGTACTTAAGTCAGCATTGTGCCTGATGTATTTAATTCCGATAAAATTTTTGTGTTTCATCGTCAAAGTGAAGGTCCAAGGAATACTGTAAACCGGAAGTGAAGCATCGATATCTAAAACTTGTCTCTCAGCAAAGGCTGAAAGCATAGACGGTAAGAAGACCCACTCTTCTTGTACATAAGTCGGCATTGTGCCTGATGTATTTAATTCCGATAAAATTTTTGTGTTTCATCGCCAAAGTGAAGGTCCAAGGAATACTGTAAACCGGAAGTGAAGCATCGATATCTAAAACTGGTCTCTCAGCAAAGGCTGAAAGCATAGACGGTAAGAAGACCCACTCTTCTTGTACTTAAGTCGGCATTGTGCCTGATGTATTTAATTCCGATGCAATTTTTGTGTTTCATCGTCAAAGGGTAGGTCCAAGGAAAACTGTATACCGGTATTGAATCATCGATATCTAAAACTGGTCTCTCAGCAAAGGCTGAAAGCATTGACGGTAAGAAGACCCACTCTTCTTGTACTTAAGTCGGCATTGTGCCTGATGTATTTAATTCCGATGCAATTTTTGTGTTTAATCGTCAAAGTGAAGGTCCAAGGAATACTGTAAACCGGAAGTGAAGCATCGATATCTAAAAATGGGCTCTCAGCAAAGACTGAAAGCATAGACGGTAAGAAGACTCACTGTTCTTCTACTTAAGTCGGCATTGTGCCTGATGTATTTAATTCCGATGCAATCTTTGTGTTTCATCGTCAAAGTGAAGGTGCAAGGAATACTGCAAACCGGAATTGAAGCATCGATATCTAAAACTGGTCTCTCAGTAAAAAGCTGAAAGCATAGACGGTAAGAAGAGTCACTGTTTTTCTACTTAAGTCGGCATTGTGCCTGATGTATTTAATTCCGATGCAATTTTTGTGTTTAATCGTCAAAGTGAACGTATAAGGAATACTGTAAAGCGGAAGTGAAGCGTCGATATCTAAAACTAGTCTCTCAGCAAAGGCTGAAAGCATAGACGGTAAGAAGACTCACTGTTCTTCTACTTAAGTCGGCATTGTGCCTGATGTATTTAATTCCGATGCAATTTTTGTGTTTCATCGTCAAAGTGAAGGTGCAAGGAATACTGTAAATCGGAAGTGAAGCATCGATATCTAAAACTGGTCTCTCAGCAAAGGCTGAAATCATAGACGGTAAGAAGACCCACTCTTCTTGTACTTAAGTCGGCATTGTGCCTGATGTACTTAATTCCGATGCAATTTTTGTGTTTCATCGTCAAAGTGAAGGTGCACGGAATACTGTAAACCGGAAGTGAAGCATCGATATCTAAAACTGGTCTCTCGGCAAAGGCTGAAAGCATAGACGGTAAGAAGACCCACTCTTCTTGTACTTAAGTCGGCATTGTGCCTGATGTATTTAATTCCGATGCAATTTTTGTGTTTCATCGTCAAAGTGAAGGTGCAAGGAATACTGCAAACCAGAAGTGAAGCATCGATATCTAAAACTGGTCTCTCAGCAAAGGCTGAAAGCATAGACGGTAAGAAGACTCACTGTTCTTCCACTTAAGTCGACATTGTGCCTGATGTATTTAATTCCGATGCAATTTTTGTGTTTAATCGTCAAAGTGAAGGTGCAAGGAATACTGCAAACCGGAAGTGAAGCATCGATATCTAAAACTGGTCTCTCAGCAAAGGCTGAATGCATAGACGATAAGAAGACTCACTCTTCTTGTACTTAAGTCGGCATTGTGCCTGATGTATTTAATTCCGATGCAATTTTTGTGTTTAATCGTCAAAGTGAAGGTGCAAGGAATACTGTAAACCGGAAGTGAAGCATCGATATCTAAAACTGGTCTCTTAGCAAAGGCTGAAAGCATAGACGGTAAGAAGACTCACTGTTCTTCTACTTAAGTCGGCATTGTGCCTGATGTATTTAATTCCGATGCAATTTTTGTGTTTCATCGTCAAAGTGAAGGTGCAAGGAATACTGTAAACCGGAAGTGAAGCATCGATATCTAAAACTGGTCTCTCAGCAAAAGCTGAAAGCCTAGACGGTAAGAAGAGTCACTGTTCTTGTACTTAAGTCGGCATTGTGCCTGATGTATTTAATTCCGATGCAATTTTTGTGTTTAATCGTCAAAGTGAAGGTGCAAGGAATACTGTAAACCGGAAGTGAAGCATCGATATCTAAAACTGGTCTCTCAGCAAAGGCTGAAAGCATAGACGGTTAGAAGACCCACTCTTCTTGTACTTAAGTAGGCATTGTGCCTGATGTATCTAATTCGGATGCAATTTTTGTGTTTAATCGTCAAAGTGAACGTATAAGGAATACTGTAAAGCGGAAGTGAAGCATCGATATCTAAAACTGGTCTCTCAGCAAAAGCTGAAAGCCTAGACGGTAAGAAGAGTCACTGTTCTTGTACTTCAGTCGGCATTGTGCCTGATGTATTTAATTCCGATGCAATTTTTGTGTTTAATCGTCAAAGTGAAGGTGCAAGGAATACTGCAAACCGGAATTGAAGCATCGATATCTAAAACTGGTCTCTCAGCAAAAGCTGAAAGCATAGACGGTAAGAAGACTCACTGTTCTTCTACTTAAGTCGGCATTGTGCCTGATGTATTTAATTCCGATGCAATTTTTGTGTTTAATCGTCAAAGTGAACGTATAAGGAATACTGTAAAGCGGAAGTGAAGCGTCGATATCTAAAACTGGTCTCTCAGCAAAAGCTGAAAGCATAGACGGTAAGCAGACCCACTCTTCTTGTACTTAAGGCGGCATTGTGCCTGATGTATTTAATTCCGATGCAATTTTTGTGTTTAATCGTCAAAGTGAAGGTGCAAGGAATACTGCAAACCGGAATTGAAGCATCGATATCTAAAACTGGTCTCTCAGCAAAAGCTGAAAGCATAGACGGTAAGAAGACTCACTGTTCTTCTACTTAAGTCGGCATTGTGCCTGATGTATTTAATTCCGATGCAATTTTTGTGTTTAATCGTCAAAGTGAACGTATAAGGAATACTGTAAAGCGGAAGTGAAGCATCGATATCTAAAACTGGTCTCTCAGCAAAAGCTGAAAGCCTAGACGGTAAGAAGAGTCACTGTTCTTGTACTTCAGTCGGCATTGTGCCTGATGTATTTAATTCCGATGCAATTTTTGTGTTTAATCGTCAAAGTGAAGGTGCAAGGAATACTGCAAACCGGAATTGAAGCATCGATATCTAAAACTGGTCTCTCAGCAAAAGCTGAAAGCATAGACGGTAAGAAGACTCACTGTTCTTCTACTTAAGTCGGCATTGTGCCTGATGTATTTAATTCCGATGCAATTTCTGTGTTTAATCGTCAAAGTGAACGTATAAGGAATACTGTAAAGCGGAAGTGAAGCATCGATATCTAAAACTGGTCTCTCAGCAAAGGCTGAAAGCATAGACGGTAAGCAGACCCACTCTTCTTGTACTTAAGGCGGCATTGTGCCTGATGTATTTAATTCCGATGCAATTTTTGTGTTTAATCGTCAAAGTGAAGGTGCAAGGAATACTGTAAACCGGAAGTGAAGCATCGATATCTAAAACTGGTCTCTCAGCAAAAGCTGAAAGCCTAGACGGTAAGAAGAGTCACTGTTCTTGTACTTAAGTCGGCATTGTGCCTGATGTATTTAATTCCGATGCAATTTTTGTGTTTAATCGTCAGAGTGAAGGTGCAAGGAATACTGTAAACCGGAAGTGAAGCATCGATATCTAAAACTGGTCTCTCAGCAAAGGCTGAAAGCATAGACGGTTAGAAGACCCACTCTTCTTGTACTTAAGTAGGCATTGTGCCTGATGTATTTAATTCCGATGCAATTTTTGTGTTTCATCGTCAAAGTGAAGGTCCAAGGAATACTGTAAACCGGAAGTGAAGCATCGATATCTAAAACTGGTCTCTCAGCAAAGGCTGAAAGCATAGACGGTAAGAAGACTCACTGTTCTTCTACTTAAGTCGGTATTGTTCCAGATGTATTTAATTCCGATGCAATTTTTGTGTTTAAACGTCAAAGTGAAGGTGCAAAGAATACTGTAAACCGGAAGTGAAGCATCGATATCTAAAACTGGTCTCTCAGCAAAGGCTGAAAGCATAGACGGTAAGAAGACGTACTCTTCTTGTACTTAAGACGGCATTGTGCCTGATGTATTTAATTCCGATGCAATTTTTGTGTTTAATCGTCAAAGTGAAGGTCCAAGGAATACTGTAAACCGAAAGTGAAGCATCGATATCTAAAACTGGTCTCTCAGCAAAGGTTGAAAGCATAGACGGTAAGAAGACTCACTCTTCTTGTACTGAAGTCGGGATTGTGCCTGATGGATCTAATTCGGATGCAATTTTTGTGTTTCATCGTCAAAGTGAAGGTCCAAGGAATACTGTAAAGCGGAAGTGAAGCATCGATATCTAAAACAGGTCTCTCAGCAAAGGCTGAAAGCATAGACGGTAAGAAGACCCACTCTTCTTATACTTAAGTCGGCATTGTGCCTGATGTATTTAATTCCGATATAATTTTTGTGTTTCATCGTCAAAGTGAAGGTCCAAGGAATACTGTAAACCGGAAGTGAATCATCGATATCTAAAACTGGTCTCACACGAAAGGCTCAAATCATAGACTGTTAGAAAATTCAATCTTCTAGTACTTACGTCCGCATTGTGCCTTTTGTCTTTAATTCCGATGCAATTTTTGTGTTTAATCGTCAAAGTGAAGGTCCAAGGAATTCTGTAAACCGGAAGTGAAGCATCGATATCTAAAACTGATCTCTCAGCAAAGGCTGAAAGCATAGGCGGTAAGAAGACCCACTCTTCTTGTACATAAGTCGGCATTGTGCCTGATGTATTTAATTCCGATAAAATTTTTGTGTTTCATCGCCAAAGTGAAGGTCCAAGGAATACTGTAAACCGGAAGTGAAGCATCGATATCTAAAACTGGTCTCTCTGCAAAGGCTGAAAGCATAGACGGTTAGAAGACCCACTCTTCTTGTACTTAAGTCGGCATTGTGCCTGATGTATTTAGTTCCGATAAAATTTTTGTGTTTCATCGTCAAAGTGAAGGTCCAAGGAATACTGTAAACCGGAAGTGAAGCATCGATATCTAAAACTGGTCTCTCAGCAAAGGCTGAAAGCATAGACGGTAAGAAGACCCACTCTTCTTGTACTTAAGTCGGCATTGTGCCTCATGTATTTAATTCCGATGCAATTTTTGTGTTTAATCGTCAAAGTGAAGGTGCAAGGAATACTGTAAACCGGAAGTGAAGCATCGATATCTAAAACTGGACTCTCAGCAAAAGCTGAAAGCATAGACGGTGAGAAGACTCACTGTTCTTGTACTTAAGTCGGCATTGTGCCTGATGTATTTAATTCCGATGCAATTTTTGTGTTTAATCGCCAAAGTGAAGGAGCAAGGAATACTGTAAACCGTAAGTGAAGCATCGATATCTAAAACTGGTCCCTCAGCAAAGGCTGAAAGCATAGACGGTAAGAAGACTCACTGTTCTTCCACTTAAGTCGGCATTGTGCCTGATGTATTTAATTCCGATGCAATTTTTGTGTTTAATCGTCAAAGTGAAGGTGCAAAGAATACTGCAAACCGGAAGTGAAGCATCGATATCTAAAACTGGTCTCTCAGCAAAGGCTGAAAGCATAGACGGTAAGAAGACTCACTGTTCTTCTACTTAAGTCGGCATTGTGCCTGATGTATTTAATTCCGATGCAATTTTTGTGTTTCATCGTCAAAGTGAAGGTGCAAGGAATACTGTGAAACGGAAGTGAAGCATCGATATCTAAAACTGGTCTCTCAGCAAAGGCTGAAAGCATAGACGGTAAGAAGACTCACTGTTCTTCTACTTAAGTAGGCATTGTGGCTGATGTATTTAATTCCGATAAAATTTTTGTGTTTCATCGTCAAAGTGAAGGTCCAAGGAATACTGTAAACCGGAAGAGAATCATCGATATCTGAAACTGGTCTCTCAGCAAAGGCTTAAAGCATAGAAGGTAAGAAGACCCACTCTTCTTGTACTTAAGTCTGCATTGTGCCTGATGTATTTAATTCCGATGCAATCTTTGTGTTTCGTCATCAAAGTGAAGGTCCAAGGAATACTGTAAAGCGGAAGTGAAGCATCGATATCTAAAACTGGTCTCTCAGCAAAGGCTGAAAGCATAGACGGTAAGAAGACCCACTCTTCTTGTACTTAAGTCGGCATTGTGCCTGATGTATTTAATTCCGATAAAATTTTTGTGTTTCATCGTCAAAGTGAAGGTCCAAGGAATACTGTAAACCGGAAGTGAATCATCGATATCTAAAACTGGTCTCTTAGCAAAAGCTGAAAGCATAGATGGTAAGAAGACTCACTCTTCATGTACTTAAGTCGGCATTGTGCCTGATGTATTTAATTCTAGTGCAATTTTTGTGTTCATCGTCAAAGTGAAGGTCCAAGGAATACTGTAAACCGGAAGTGAAGCATCGATATCTAAAACTGGTCTCTCAGCAAAGGCTGAAAGCATAGACGGTAAGAAGACCCACTCTTCTTGTACATAAGTCGGCATTGTGCCTGATGTATTTAATTCCGATAAAATTTTTGGGTTTCATCGCCAAAGTGAAGGTCCAAGGAATACTGTAAACCGGAAGTGAAGCATCGATATCTAAAACTGGTCTCTCAGCAAAGGCTGAAAGCATAGACGGTAAGAAGACTCACTGTTCTTCTACTTAAGTCGGCATTGTGCCTGATGTATTTAATTCCGATGCAATTTTTGTGTTTCATCGTCAATGTGAAGGTGCAAGGAATACTGTAAACCGGAAGTGAAGCATCGATATCTAAAACTGGTCTCTCAGCAAAGGCTGAAAGCATAGACGGTAAGAAGACCCACTCTTCTTGTACTTAAGTCGGCATTGTGCCTGACGTACTTAATTCCGATGCAATTTTTGTGTTTCATCGTCAAAGTGAAGGTGCACGGAATACTGTAAACCGGAAGTGAAGCATCGATATCTAAAACTGGTCTCTCAGCAAAGGCTGAAAGCATAGACGGTAAGAAGACCCACTCTTCTTGTACTTAAGTCGGCATTGTGCCTGATGTATTTAATTCCGATGCAATTTTTGTGTTTAATCGTCAAAGTGAAGGTGCAAGGAATACTGCAAACCAGAAGTGAAGCATCGATATCTAAAACTGGTCTCTCAGCAAAGGCTGAAAGCATAGACGGTAAGAAGACTCACTGTTCTTCCACTTAAGTCGACATTGTGCCTGATGTATTTAATTCCGATGCAATTTTTGTGTTTAATCGTCAAAGTGAAGGTGCAAGGAATACTGCAAACCGGAAGTGAAGCATCGATATCTAAAACTGGTCTCTCAGCAAAGGCTGAATGCATAGACGATAAGAAGACTCACTCTTCTTGTACTTAAGTCGGCATTGTGCCTGATGTATTTTAATTCCGATGCAATTTTTGTGTTTATTCGTCAAAGTGAAGGTGCAAGGAATACTGTAAACCGGAAGTGAAGCATCGATATCTAAAACTGGTCTCTTAGCAAAGGCTGAAAGCATAGACGGTAAGAAGACTCACTGTTCTTCTACTTAAGTCGGCATTGTGCCTGATGTATTTAATTCCGATGCAATTTTTGTGTTTAATCGTCAAGGTGAAGGTGCAAGGAATACTGCAAACCGGAAGTGAAGCATCGATATCTAAAACTGGTCTCTCAGCAAAAGCTGAAAGCATAGACGGTAAGAAGACTCACTGTTCTTCTACTTAAGTCGGCATTGTGCCTCATGTATTTAATTCCGATGCAATTTTTGTGTTTCATCGTCAAAGTGAAGGTGCAAGGAATACTGTAAACCGGAAGTGAAGCATCGATATCTAAAACTGGTCTCTCAGCAAAGGCTGAAAGCATAGACGGTAAGAAGACTCACTGTTCTTCTACTTAAGTCGGCATTGTGCCTGATGTATTTAATTCCGATGCAATTTTTGTGTTTCATCGTCAAAGTGAAGGTGCAAGGAATACTGTAAACCGGAAGTGAAGCATCGATATCTAAAACTGGTCTCTCAGCAAAGGCTGAAAGCATAGACGGTAAGAAGACTCACTGTTCTTCTACTTAAGTCGGCATTGTGCCTGATGTTTTTAATTCCGATGCAATTTTTGTGTTTAATCGTCAAAGTGAAGGTGCAAGGAATACTGTAAACCGGAAGTGAAGCATCGATATCTAAAACTGGACTCTCAGCAAAAGCTGAAAGCATAGACGGTGAGAAGACTCACTGTTCTTGTACTTAAGACGGCATTGTGCCTGATGTATTTAATTCCGATGCAATTTTTGTGTTTAATCGCCAAAGTGAAGGAGCAAGGAATACTGTAAACCGGAAGTGAAGCATCGATATCTAAAACTGGTCCCTCAGCAAAGGCTGAAAGCATAGACGGTAAGAAGACTCACTGTTCTTCCACTTAAGTCGGCATTGTGCCTGATGTATTTAATTCCGATGCAATTTTTGTGTTTAATCGTCAAAGTGAAGGTGCAAAGAATACTGCAAACCGGAAGTGAAGCATCGATATCTAAAACTGGTCTCTCAGCAAAGGCTGAAAGCATAGACGGTAAGAAGACTCACTGTTCTTCTACTTAAGTCGGCATTGTGCCTGATGTATTTAATTCCGATGCAATTTTTGTGTTTCATCGTCAAAGTGAAGGTGCAAGGAATACTGTAAACCGGAAGTGAAGCATCGATATCTAAAACTGGTCTCTCAGCAAAGGCTGAAAGCATAGACGGTAAGAAGACTCACTGTTCTTCTACTTAAGTCGGCATTGTGGCTGATGTATTTAATTCCGATAAAATTTTTGTGTTTCATCGTCAAAGTGAAGGTCCAAGGAATACTGTAAACCGGAAGTGAATCATCGATATCTAAAACTGGTCTCTTAGCAAAAGCTGAAAGCATAGATGGTAAGAAGACTCACTCTTCATGTACTTAAGTCGGCATTGTGCCTGATGTATTTAATTCTAGTGCAATTTTTGTGTTTTATCGTCAAAGTGAAGGTCCAAGGAATACTGTAAACCGGAAGTGAAGCATCGATATCTAAAACTGGTCTCTCAGCAAAGGCTGAAAGCATAGACGGTAAGAAGACCCACTCTTCTTGTACATAAGTCGGCATTGTGCCTGATGTATTTAATTCCGATAAAATTTTTGTGTTTCATCGCCAAAGTGAAGGTCCAAGGAATACTGTAAACCGGAAGTGAAGCATCGATATCTAAAACTGGTCTCTCAGCAAAGGCTGAAAGCATAGACGGTAAGAAGACCCACTCTTCTTGTACATAAGTCGGCATTGTGCCTGATGTATTTAATTCCGATAAAATTTTTGTGTTTCATCGCCAAAGTGAAGGTCCAAGGAATACTGTAAACCGGAAGTGAAGCATCGATATCTAAAAATGGGCTCTCAGCAAAGACTGAAAGCATAGACGGTAAGAAGACTCACTGTTCTTCTACTTAAGTCGGCATTGTGCCTGATGTATTTAATTCCGATGCAATCTTTGTGTTTCATCGTCAAAGTGAGGGTGCAAGGAATACTGCAAACCGGAATTGAAGCATCGATATCTAAAACTGGTCTCTCAGTAAAAAGCTGAAAGCATAGACGGTAAGAAGAGTCACTTTTTTTCAACTTAAGTCGGCATTGTGCCTGATGTATTTAATTCCGATGCAATTTTTGTGTTTAATCGTCAAAGTGAACGTATAAGGAATACTGTAAAGCGGAAGTGAAGCATCGATATCCAAAACTGGTCTCTCAGCAAAGGCTGAATGCATAGACGATAAGAAGACTCACTCTTCTTGTACTTAAGTCGGCATTGTGCCTGATGTATTTAATTCCGATGCAATTTTTGTGTTTAATCGTCATAGTGAAGGTGCAAGGAATACTGTAAACCGGAAGTGAAGCATCGATATCTAAAACTGGTCTCTTAGCAAAGGCTGAAAGTATAGACGGTAAGAAGACTCACTGTTCTTCTACTTAAGTCGGCATTGTGCCTGATGTATTTAATTCCGATGCAATTTTTGTGTTTAATCGTCAAGGTGAAGGTGCAAGGAATACTGCAAACCGGAAGTGAAGCATCGATATCTAAAACTGGTCTCTCAGCAAAAGCTGAAAGCATAGACGGTAAGAAGAGGCACTGTTTTTCTACTTAAGTCGGCATTGTGCCTGATGTATTTAATTCCGATGCAATCTTTGTGTTTCATCGTCAAAGTGAAGGTCCAAGGAATACTGTAAACCGGAAGTGAAGCATCGATATCTAAAACTGGTCTCTCAGCAAAGGCTGAAAGCATAGACGGTAAGAAGACTCACTGTTCTTCTACTTAAGTCGGCATTGTGCCTGATGTATTTAATTCCGATGCAATTTTCGTGTTGAATCGTCAAAGTGAAGGTGCAAGGAATACTGCAAACCGGAATTGAAGCATCGATATCCAAAACTGGTCTCTCAGCAAAAGCTGAAAGCATAGACGGTAAGAAGACTCACTGTTCTTCTACTTAAGTCGGCATTGTGCCTGATGTATTTAATTCCGATGCAATTTTTGTGTTTAATCGTCAAAGTGAACGTATAAGGAATACTGTAAAGACGGGAAGTGAAGCGTCGATATCTAAAACTAGTCTCTCAGCAAAGGCTGAAAGCATAGACGGTAAGCAGACCCACTCTTCTTGTACTTAAGGCGGCATTGTGCCTGATGTATTTAATTCCGATGCAATTTTTGTGTTTAATCGTCAAAGTGAAGGTGCAAGGAATACTGTAAACCGGAAGTGAAGCATCGATATCTAAAACTGGTCTCTCAGCAAAAGCTGAAAGCCTAGACGGTAAGAAGAGTCACTGTTCTTGTACTTAAGTCGGCATTGTGCCTGATGTATTTAATTCCGATCCAATTTTTGTGTTTAATCGTCAAAGTGAAGGTGCAAGGAATACTGTAAACCGGAAGTGAAGCATCGATATCTAAAACTGGTCTCTCAGCAAAGGCTGAAAGCATAGACGGTTAGAAGACCCACTCTTCTTGTACTTAAGTAGGCATTGTGCCTGATGTATTTAATTCCGATGCAATTTTTGTGTTTCATCGTCAAAGTGAAGGTCCAAGGAATACTGTAAACCGGAAGTGAAGCATCGATATCTAAAACTGGTCTCTCAGCAAAGGCTGAAAGCATAGACGGTAAGAAGACTCACTGTTCTTCTACTTAAGTCGGTATTGTTCCAGATGTATTTAATTCCGATGCAATTTTTGTGTTTAAACGTCAAAGTGAAGGTGCAAAGAATACTGTAAACCGGAAGTGAAGCATCGATATCTAAAACTGGTCTCTCAGCAAAGGCTGAAAGCATAGACGGTAAGAAGACGTACTCTTCTTGTACTTAAGACGGCATTGTGCCTGATGTATTTAATTCCGATGCAATTTTTGTGTTTAATCGTCAAAGTGAAGGTCCAAGGAATACTGTAAACCGAAAGTGAAGCATCGATATCTAAAACTGGTCTCTCAGCAAAGGTTGAAAGCATAGACGGTAAGAAGACTCACTCTTCTTGTACTGAAGTCGGGATTGTGCCTGATGTATCTAATTCGGATGCAATTTTTGTGTTTCATCGTCAAAGTGAAGGTCCAAGGAATACTGTAAAGCGGAAGTGAAGCATCGATATCTAAAACTGGTCTCTCAGCAAAGGCTGAAAGCATAGACGGTAAGAAGACCCACTCTTCTTATACTTAAGTCGGCATTGTGCCTGATGTATTTAATTCCGATATAATTTTTGTGTTTCATCGTCAAAGTGAAGGTCCAAGGTATACTGTAAACCGGAAGTGAATCATCGATATCTAAAACTGGTCTCACACGAAAGGCTCAAATCATAGACTGTTAGAAAATTCAATCTTCTAGTACTTACGTCCGCATTGTGCCTTTTGTCTTTAATTCCGATGCAATTTTTGTGTTTAATCGTCAAAGTGAAGGTCCAAGGAATTCTGTAAACCGGAAGTGAAGCATCGATATCTAAAACTGGTCTCTCAGCAAAGGCTGAAAGCATAGACGGTAAGAAGACCCACTCTTCTTGTACATAAGTCGGCATTGTGCCTGATGTATTTAATTCCGATAAAATTTTTGTGTTTCATCGCCAAAGTGAAGGTCCAAGGAATACTGTAAACCGGAAGTGAAGCATCGATATCTAAAACTGGTCTCTCAGCAAAGGCTGAAAGCATAGACGGTTAGAAGACCCACTCTTCTTGTACTTAAGTCAGCATTGTGCCTGATGTATTTAATTCCGATAAAATTTTTGTGTTTCATCGTCAAAGTGAAGGTCCAAGGAATACTGTAAACCGGAAGTGAAGCATCGATATCTAAAACTTGTCTCTCAGCAAAGGCTGAAAGCATAGACGGTAAGAAGACCCACTCTTCTTGTACATAAGTCGGCATTGTGCCTGATGTATTTAATTCCGATAAAATTTTTGTGTTTCATCGCCAAAGTGAAGGTCCAAGGAATACTGTAAACCGGAAGTGAAGCATCGATATCTAAAACTGGTCTCTCAGCAAAGGCTGAAAGCATAGACGGTAAGAAGACCCACTCTTCTTGTACTTAAGTCGGCATTGTGCCTGATGTATTTAATTCCGATGCAATTTTTGTGTTTCATCGTCAAAGGGTAGGTCCAAGGAAAACTGTATACCGGTATTGAATCATCGATATCTAAAACTGGTCTCTCAGCAAAGGCTGAAAGCATTGACGGTAAGAAGACCCACTCTTCTTGTACTTAAGTCGGCATTGTGCCTGATGTATTTAATTCCGATGCAATTTTTGTGTTTAATCGTCAAAGTGAAGGTCCAAGGAATACTGTAAACCGGAAGTGAAGCATCGATATCTAAAAATGGGCTCTCAGCAAAGACTGAAAGCATAGACGGTAAGAAGACTCACTGTTCTTCTACTTAAGTCGGCATTGTGCCTGATGTATTTAATTCCGATGCAATCTTTGTGTTTCATCGTCAAAGTGAAGGTGCAAGGAATACTGCAAACCGGAATTGAAGCATCGATATCTAAAACTGGTCTCTCAGTAAAAAGCTGAAAGCATAGACGGTAAGAAGAGTCACTGTTTTTCTACTTAAGTCGGCATTGTGCCTGATGTATTTAATTCCGATGCAATTTTTGTGTTTAATCGTCAAAGTGAACGTATAAGGAATACTGTAAAGCGGAAGTGAAGCGTCGATATCTAAAACTAGTCTCTCAGCAAAGGCTGAAAGCATAGACGGTAAGAAGACTCACTGTTCTTCTACTTAAGTCGGCATTGTGCCTGATGTATTTAATTCCGATGCAATTTTTGTGTTTCATCGTCAAAGTGAAGGTGCAAGGAATACTGTAAACCGGAAGTGAAGCATCGATATCTAAAACTGGTCTCTCAGCAAAGGCTGAAATCATAGACGGTAAGAAGACCCACTCTTCTTGTACTTAAGTCGGCATTGTGCCTGATGTACTTAATTCCGATGCAATTTTTGTGTTTCATCGTCAAAGTGAAGGTGCACGGAATACTGTAAACCGGAAGTGAAGCATCGATATCTAAAACTGGTCTCTCGGCAAAGGCTGAAAGCATAGACGGTAAGAAGACCCACTCTTCTTGTACTTAAGTCGGCATTGTGCCTGATGTATTTAATTCCGATGCAATTTTTGTGTTTCATCGTCAAAGTGAAGGTGCAAGGAATACTGCAAACCAGAAGTGAAGCATCGATATCTAAAACTGGTCTCTCAGCAAAGGCTGAAAGCATAGACGGTAAGAAGACTCACTGTTCTTCCACTTAAGTCGACATTGTGCCTGATGTATTTAATTCCGATGCAATTTTTGTGTTTAATCGTCAAAGTGAAGGTGCAAGGAATACTGCAAACCGGAAGTGAAGCATCGATATCTAAAACTGGTCTCTCAGCAAAGGCTGAATGCATAGACGATAAGAAGACTCACTCTTCTTGTACTTAAGTCGGCATTGTGCCTGATGTATTTAATTCCGATGCAATTTTTGTGTTTAATCGTCAAAGTGAAGGTGCAAGGAATACTGTAAACCGGAAGTGAAGCATCGATATCTAAAACTGGTCTCTTAGCAAAGGCTGAAAGCATAGACGGTAAGAAGACTCACTGTTCTTCTACTTAAGTCGGCATTGTGCCTGATGTATTTAATTCCGATGCAATTTTTGTGTTTCATCGTCAAAGTGAAGGTGCAAGGAATACTGTAAACCGGAAGTGAAGCATCGATATCTAAAACTGGTCTCTCAGCAAAAGCTGAAAGCCTAGACGGTAAGAAGAGTCACTGTTCTTGTACTTAAGTCGGCATTGTGCCTGATGTATTTAATTCCGATGCAATTTTTGTGTTTAATCGTCAAAGTGAAGGTGCAAGGAATACTGTAAACCGGAAGTGAAGCATCGATATCTAAAACTGGTCTCTCAGCAAAGGCTGAAAGCATAGACGGTTAGAAGACCCACTCTTCTTGTACTTAAGTAGGCATTGTGCCTGATGTATCTAATTCGGATGCAATTTTTGTGTTTAATCGTCAAAGTGAACGTATAAGGAATACTGTAAAGCGGAAGTGAAGCATCGATATCTAAAACTGGTCTCTCAGCAAAAGCTGAAAGCCTAGACGGTAAGAAGAGTCACTGTTCTTGTACTTCAGTCGGCATTGTGCCTGATGTATTTAATTCCGATGCAATTTTTGTGTTTAATCGTCAAAGTGAAGGTGCAAGGAATACTGCAAACCGGAATTGAAGCATCGATATCTAAAACTGGTCTCTCAGCAAAAGCTGAAAGCATAGACGGTAAGAAGACTCACTGTTCTTCTACTTAAGTCGGCATTGTGCCTGATGTATTTAATTCCGATGCAATTTTTGTGTTTAATCGTCAAAGTGAACGTATAAGGAATACTGTAAAGCGGAAGTGAAGCGTCGATATCTAAAACTGGTCTCTCAGCAAAAGCTGAAAGCATAGACGGTAAGCAGACCCACTCTTCTTGTACTTAAGGCGGCATTGTGCCTGATGTATTTAATTCCGATGCAATTTTTGTGTTTAATCGTCAAAGTGAAGGTGCAAGGAATACTGCAAACCGGAATTGAAGCATCGATATCTAAAACTGGTCTCTCAGCAAAAGCTGAAAGCATAGACGGTAAGAAGACTCACTGTTCTTCTACTTAAGTCGGCATTGTGCCTGATGTATTTAATTCCGATGCAATTTTTGTTTTTAATCGTCAAAGTGAACGTATAAGGAATACTGTAAAGCGGAAGTGAAGCATCGATATCTAAAACTGGTCTCTCAGCAAAAGCTGAAAGCCTAGACGGTAAGAAGAGTCACTGTTCTTGTACTTCAGTCGGCATTGTGCCTGATGTATTTAATTCCGATGCAATTTTTGTGTTTAATCGTCAAAGTGAAGGTGCAAGGAATACTGCAAACCGGAATTGAAGCATCGATATCTAAAACTGGTCTCTCAGCAAAAGCTGAAAGCATAGACGGTAAGAAGACTCACTGTTCTTCTACTTAAGTCGGCATTGTGCCTGATGTATTTAATTCCGATGCAATTTTTGTGTTTAATCGTCAAAGTGAACGTATAAGGAATACTGTAAAGCGGAAGTGAAGCATCGATATCTAAAACTGGTCTCTCAGCAAAGGCTGAAAGCATAGACGGTAAGCAGACCCACTCTTCTTGTACTTAAGGCGGCATTGTGCCTGATGTATTTAATTCCGATGCAATTTTTGTGTTTAATCGTCAAAGTGAAGGTGCAAGGAATACTGTAAACCGGAAGTGAAGCATCGATATCTAAAACTGGTCTCTCAGCAAAAGCTGAAAGCCTAGACGGTAAGAAGAGTCACTGTTCTTGTACTTAAGTCGGCATTGTGCCTGATGTATTTAATTCCGATGCAATTTTTGTGTTTAATCGTCAAAGTGAAGGTGCAAGGAATACTGTAAACCGGAAGTGAAGCATCGATATCTAAAACTGGTCTCTCAGCAAAGGCTGAAAGCATAGACGGTTAGAAGACCCACTCTTCTTGTACTTAAGTAGGCATTGTGCCTGATGTATTTAATTCCGATGCAATTTTTGTGTTTCATCGTCAAAGTGAAGGTCCAAGGAATACTGTAAACCGGAAGTGAAGCATCGATATCTAAAACTGGTCTCTCAGCAAAGGCTGAAAGCATAGACGGTAAGAAGACTCACTGTTCTTCTACTTAAGTCGGTATTGTTCCAGATGTATTTAATTCCGATGCAATTTTTGTGTTTAAACGTCAAAGTGAAGGTGCAAAGAATACTGTAAACCGGAAGTGAAGCATCGATATCTAAAACTGGTCTCTCAGCAAAGGCTGAAAGCATAGACGGTAAGAAGACGTACTCTTCTTGTACTTAAGACGGCATTGTGCCTGATGTATTTAATTCCGATGCAATTTTTGTGTTTAATCGTCAAAGTGAAGGTCCAAGGAATACTGTAAACCGAAAGTGAAGCATCGATATCTAAAACTGGTCTCTCAGCAAAGGTTGAAAGCATAGACGGTAAGAAGACTCACTCTTCTTGTACTGAAGTCGGGATTGTGCCTGATGGATCTAATTCGGATGCAATTTTTGTGTTTCATCGTCAAAGTGAAGGTCCAAGGAATACTGTAAAGCGGAAGTGAAGCATCGATATCTAAAACTGGTCTCTCAGCAAAGGCTGAAAGCATAGACGGTAAGAAGACCCACTCTTCTTATACTTAAGTCGGCATTGTGCCTGATGTATTTAATTCCGATATAATTTTTGTGTTTCATCGTCAAAGTGAAGGTCCAAGGAATACTGTAAACCGGAAGTGAATCATCGATATCTAAAACTGGTCTCACACGAAAGGCTCAAATCATAGACTGTTAGAAAATTCAATCTTCTAGTACTTACGTCCGCATTGTGCCTTTTGTCTTTAATTCCGATGCAATTTTTGTGTTTAATCGTCAAAGTGAAGGTCCAAGGAATTCTGTAAACCGGAAGTGAAGCATCGATATCTAAAACTGGTCTCTCAGCAAAGGCTGAAAGCATAGACGGTAAGAAGACCCACTCTTCTTGTACATAAGTCGGCATTGTGCCTGATGTATTTAATTCCGATAAAATTTTTGTGTTTCATCGCCAAAGTGAAGGTCCAAGGAATACTGTAAACCGGAAGTGAAGCATCGATATCTAAAACTGGTCTCTCAGCAAAGGCTGAAAGCATAGACGGTTAGAAGACCCACTCTTCTTGTACTTAAGTCGGCATTGTGCCTGATGTATTTAATTCCGATAAAATTTTTGTGTTTCATCGTCAAAGTGAAGGTCCAAGGAATACTGTAAACCGGAAGTGAAGCATCGATATCTAAAACTGGTCTCTCAGCAAAGGCTGAAAGCATAGACGGTAAGAAGACCCACTCTTCTTGTACATAAGTCGGCATTGTGCCTGATGTATTTAATTCCGATAAAATTTTTGTGTTTCATCGCCAAAGTGAAGGTCCAAGGAATACTGTAAACCGGAAGTGAAGCATCGATATCTAAAACTGGTCTCTCAGCAAAGGCTGAAAGCATAGACGGTAAGAAGACCCACTCTTCTTGTACTTAAGTCGGCATTGTGCCTGATGTATTTAATTCCGATGCAATTTTTGTGTTTCATCGTCAAAGGGTAGGTCCAAGGAAAACTGTATACCGGTATTGAATCATCGATATCTAAAACTGGTCTCTCAGCAAAGGCTGAAAGCATTGACGGTAAGAAGACCCACTCTTCTTGTACTTAAGTCGGCATTGTGCCTGATGTATTTAATTCCGATGCAATTTTTGTGTTTAATCGTCAAAGTGAAGGTCCAAGGAATACTGTAAACCGGAAGTGAAGCATCGATATCTAAAAATGGGCTCTCAGCAAAGACTGAAAGCATAGACCGTAAGAAGACTCACTGTTCTTCTACTTAAGTCGGCATTGTGCCTGATGTATTTAATTCCGATGCAATCTTTGTGTTTCATCGTCAAAGTGAAGGTGCAAGGAATACTGCAAACCGGAATTGAAGCATCGATATCTAAAACTGGTCTCTCAGTAAAAAGCTGAAAGCATAGACGGTAAGAAGAGTCACTGTTTTTCTACTTAAGTCGGCATTGTGCCTGATGTATTTAATTCCGATGCAATTTTTGTGTTTAATCGTCAAAGTGAACGTATAAGGAATACTGTAAAGCGGAAGTGAAGCGTCGATATCTAAAACTAGTCTCTCAGCAAAGGCTGAAAGCATAGACGGTAAGAAGACTCACTGTTCTTCTACTTAAGTCGGCATTGTGCCTGATGTATTTAATTCCGATGCAATTTTTGTGTTTCATCGTCAAAGTGAAGGTGCAAGGAATACTGCAAACCAGAAGTGAAGCATCGATATCTAAAACTGGTCTCTCAGCAAAGGCTGAAAGCATAGACGGTAAGCAGACCCACTCTTCTTGTACTTAAGGCGGCATTGTGCCTGATGTATTTAATTCCGATGCAATTTTTGTGTTTAATCGTCAAAGTGAAGGTGCAAGGAATACTGTAAACCGGAAGTGAAGCATCGATATCTAAAACTGGTCTCTCAGCAAAAGCTGAAAGCCTAGACGGTAAGAAGAGTCACTGTTCTTGTACTTAAGTCGGCATTGTGCCTGATGTATTTAATTCCGATGCAATTTTTGTGTTTAATCGTCAAAGTGAAGGTGCAAGGAATACTGTAAACCGGAAGTGAAGCATCGATATCTAAAACTGGTCTCTCAGCAAAGGCTGAAAGCATAGACGGTTAGAAGACCCACTCTTCTTGTACTTAAGTAGGCATTGTGCCTGATGTATTTAATTCCGATGCAATTTTTGTGTTTCATCGTCAAAGTGAAGGTCCAAGGAATACTGTAAACCGGAAGTGAAGCATCGATATCTAAAACTGGTCTCTCAGCAAAGGCTGAAAGCATAGACGGTAAGAAGACTCACTGTTCTTCTACTTAAGTCGGTATTGTTCCAGATGTATTTAATTCCGATGCAATTTTTGTGTTTAAACGTCAAAGTGAAGGTGCAAAGAATACTGTAAACCGGAAGTGAAGCATCGATATCTAAAACTGGTCTCTCAGCAAAGGCTGAAAGCATAGACGGTAAGAAGACGTACTCTTCTTGTACTTAAGACGGCATTGTGCCTGATGTATTTAATTCCGATGCAATTTTTGTGTTTAATCGTCAAAGTGAAGGTCCAAGGAATACTGTAAACCGAAAGTGAAGCATCGATATCTAAAACTGGTCTCTCAGCAAAGGTTGAAAGCATAGACGGTAAGAAGACGCACTCTTCTTGTACTGAAGTCGGGATTGTGCCTGATGGATCTAATTCGGATGCAATTTTTGTGTTTCATCGTCAAAGTGAAGGTCCAAGGAATACTGTAAAGCGGAAGTGAAGCATCGATATCTAAAACTGGTCTCTCAGCAAAGGCTGAAAGCATAGACGGTAAGAAGACCCACTCTTCTTATACTTAAGTCGGCATTGTGCCTGATGTATTTAATTCCGATATAATTTTTGTGTTTCATCGTCAAAGTGAAGGTCCAAGGAATACTGTAAACCGGAAGTGAATCATCGATATCTAAAACTGGTCTCACACGAAAGGCTCAAATCATAGACTGTTAGAAAATTCAATCTTCTAGTACTTACGTCCGCATTGTGCCTTTTGTCTTTAATTCCGATGCAATTTTTGTGTTTAATCGTCAAAGTGAAGGTCCAAGGAATTCTGTAAACCGGAAGTGAAGCATCGATATCTAAAACTGGTCTCTCAGCAAAGGCTGAAAGCATAGACGGTAAGAAGACCCACTCTTCTTGTACATAAGTCGGCATTGTGCCTGATGTATTTAATTCCGATAAAATTTTTGTGTTTCATCGCCAAAGTGAAGGTCCAAGGAATAATGTAAACCGGAAGTGAAGCATCGATATCTAAAACTGGTCTCTCAGCAAAGGCTGAAAGCATAGACGGTTAGAAGACCCACTCTTCTTGTACTTAAGTCGGCATTGTGCCTGATGTATTTAATTCCGATAAAATTTTTGTGTTTCATCGTCAAAGTGAAGGTCCAAGGAATACTGTAAACCGGAAGTGAAGCATCGATATCTAAAACTGGTCTCTCAGCAAAGGCTGAAAGCATAGACGGTAAGAAGACCCACTCTTCTTGTACATAAGTCGGCATTGTGCCTGATGTATTTAATTCCGATAAAATTTTTGTGTTTCATCGCCAAAGTGAAGGTCCAAGGAATACTGTAAACCGGAAGTGAAGCATCGATATCTAAAACTGGTCTCTCAGCAAAGGCTGAAAGCATAGACGGTAAGAAGACCCACTCTTCTTGTACTTAAGTCGGCATTGTGCCTGATGTATTTAATTCCGATGCAATTTTTGTGTTTCATCGTCAAAGGGTAGGTCCAAGGAAAACTGTATACCGGTATTGAATCATCGATATCTAAAACTGGTCTCTCAGCAAAGGCTGAAAGCATTGACGGTAAGAAGACCCACTCTTCTTGTACTTAAGTCGGCATTGTGCCTGATGTATTTAATTCCGATGCAATTTTTGTGTTTAATCGTCAAAGTGAAGGTCCAAGGAATACTGTAAACCGGAAGTGAAGCATCGATATCTAAAAATGGGCTCTCAGCAAAGACTGAAAGCATAGACCGTAAGAAGACTCACTGTTCTTCTACTTAAGTCGGCATTGTGCCTGATGTATTTAATTCCGATGCAATTTTTGTGTTTCATCGTCAAAGTGAAGGTGCAAGGAATACTGCAAACCAGAAGTGAAGCATCGATATCTAAAACTGGTCTCTCAGCAAAGGCTGAAAGCATAGACGGTAAGAAGACTCACTGTTCTTCCACTTAAGTCGACATTGTGCCTGATGTATTTAATTCCGATGCAATTTTTGTGTTTAATCGTCAAAGTGAAGGTGCAAGGAATACTGCAAACCGGAAGTGAAGCATCGATATCTAAAACTGGTCTCTCAGCAAAGGCTGAATGCATAGACGATAAGAAGACTCACTCTTCTTGTACTTAAGTCGGCATTGTGCCTGATGTATTTAATTCCGATGCAATTTTTGTGTTTAATCGTCAAAGTGAAGGTGCAAGGAATACTGTAAACCGGAAGTGAAGCATCGATATCTAAAACTGGTCTCTTAGCAAAGGCTGAAAGCATAGACGGTAAGAAGACTCACTGTTCTTCTACTTAAGTCGGCATTGTGCCTGATGTATTTAATTCCGATGCAATTTTTGTGTTTCATCGTCAAAGTGAAGGTGCAAGGAATACTGTAAACCGGAAGTGAAGCATCGATATCTAAAACTGGTCTCTCAGCAAAAGCTGAAAGCCTAGACGGTAAGAAGAGTCACTGTTCTTGTACTTAAGTCGGCATTGTGCCTGATGTATTTAATTCCGATGCAATTTTTGTGTTTAATCGTCAAAGTGAAGGTGCAAGGAATACTGTAAACCGGAAGTGAAGCATCGATATCTAAAACTGGTCTCTCAGCAAAGGCTGAAAGCATAGACGGTTAGAAGACCCACTCTTCTTGTACTTAAGTAGGCATTGTGCCTGATGTATCTAATTCGGATGCAATTTTTGTGTTTAATCGTCAAAGTGAACGTATAAGGAATACTGTAAAGCGGAAGTGAAGCATCGATATCTAAAACTGGTCTCTCAGCAAAAGCTGAAAGCCTAGACGGTAAGAAGAGTCACTGTTCTTGTACTTCAGTCGGCATTGTGCCTGATGTATTTAATTCCGATGCAATTTTTGTGTTTAATCGTCAAAGTGAAGGTGCAAGGAATACTGCAAACCGGAATTGAAGCATCGATATCTAAAACTGGTCTCTCAGCAAAAGCTGAAAGCATAGACGGTAAGAAGACTCACTGTTCTTCTACTTAAGTCGGCATTGTGCCTGATGTATTTAATTCCGATGCAATTTTTGTGTTTAATCGTCAAAGTGAACGTATAAGGAATACTGTAAAGCGGAAGTGAAGCGTCGATATCTAAAACTGGTCTCTCAGCAAAAGCTGAAAGCATAGACGGTAAGCAGACCCACGCTTCTTGTACTTAAGGCGGCATTGTGCCTGATGTATTTAATTCCGATGCAATTTTTGTGTTTAATCGTCAAAGTGAAGGTGCAAGGAATACTGCAAACCGGAATTGAAGCATCGATATCTAAAACTGGTCTCTCAGCAAAAGCTGAAAGCATAGACGGTAAGAAGACTCACTGTTCTTCTACTTAAGTCGGCATTGTGCCTGATGTATTTAATTCCGATGCAATTTTTGTGTTTAATCGTCAAAGTGAACGTATAAGGAATACTGTAAAGCGGAAGTGAAGCATCGATATCTAAAACTGGTCTCTCAGCAAAAGCTGAAAGCCTAGACGGTAAGAAGAGTCACTGTTCTTGTACTTCAGTCGGCATTGTGCCTGATGTATTTAATTCCGATGCAATTTTTGTGTTTAATCGTCAAAGTGAAGGTGCAAGGAATACTGCAAACCGGAATTGAAGCATCGATATCTAAAACTGGTCTCTCAGCAAAAGCTGAAAGCATAGACGGTAAGAAGACTCACTGTTCTTCTACTTAAGTCGGCATTGTGCCTGATGTATTTAATTCCGATGCAATTTTTGTGTTTAATCGTCAAAGTGAACGTATAAGGAATACTGTAAAGCGGAAGTGAAGCATCGATATCTAAAACTGGTCTCTCAGCAAAGGCTGAAAGCATAGACGGTAAGCAGACCCACTCTTCTTGTACTTAAGGCGGCATTGTGCCTGATGTATTTAATTCCGATGCAATTTTTGTGTTTAATCGTCAAAGTGAAGGTGCAAGGAATACTGTAAACCGGAAGTGAAGCATCGATATCTAAAACTGGTCTCTCAGCAAAAGCTGAAAGCCTAGACGGTAAGAAGAGTCACTGTTCTTGTACTTAAGTCGGCATTGTGCCTGATGTATTTAATTCCGATGCAATTTTTGTGTTTAATCGTCAAAGTGAAGGTGCAAGGAATACTGTAAACCGGAAGTGAAGCATCGATATCTAAAACTGGTCTCTCAGCAAAGGCTGAAAGCATAGACGGTTAGAAGACCCACTCTTCTTGTACTTAAGTAGGCATTGTGCCTGATGTATTTAATTCCGATGCAATTTTTGTGTTTCATCGTCAAAGTGAAGGTCCAAGGAATACTGTAAACCGGAAGTGAAGCATCGATATCTAAAACTGGTCTCTCAGCAAAGGCTGAAAGCATAGACGGTAAGAAGACTCACTGTTCTTCTACTTAAGTCGGTATTGTTCCAGATGTATTTAATTCCGATGCAATTTTTGTGTTTAAACGTCAAAGTGAAGGTGCAAAGAATACTGTAAACCGGAAGTGAAGCATCGATATCTAAAACTGGTCTCTCAGCAAAGGCTGAAAGCATAGACGGTAAGAAGACGTACTCTTCTTGTACTTAAGACGGCATTGTGCCTGATGTATTTAATTCCGATGCAATTTTTGTGTTTAATCGTCAAAGTGAAGGTCCAAGGAATACTGTAAACCGAAAGTGAAGCATCGATATCTAAAACAGGTCTCTCAGCAAAGGTTGAAAGCATAGACGGTAAGAAGACTCACTCTTCTTGTACTGAAGTCGGGATTGTGCCTGATGGATCTAATTCGGATGCAATTTTTGTGTTTCATCGTCAAAGTGAAGGTCCAAGGAATACTGTAAAGCGGAAGTGAAGCATCGATATCTAAAACTGGTCTCTCAGCAAAGGCTGAAAGCATAGACGGTAAGAAGACCCACTCTTCTTATACTTAAGTCGGCATTGTGCCTGATGTATTTAATTCCGATATAATTTTTGTGTTTCATCGTCAAAGTGAAGGTCCAAGGAATACTGTAAACCGGAAGTGAATCATCGATATCTAAAACTGGTCTCACACGAAAGGCTCAAATCATAGACTGTTAGAAAATTCAATCTTCTAGTACTTACGTCCGCATTGTGCCTTTTGTCTTTAATTCCGATGCAATTTTTGTGTTTAATCGTCAAAGTGAAGGTCCAAGGAATTCTGTAAACCGGAAGTGAAGCATCGATATCTAAAACTGGTCTCTCAGCAAAGGCTGAAAGCATAGACGGTAAGAAGACCCACTCTTCTTGTACATAAGTCGGCATTGTGCCTGATGTATTTAATTCCGATAAAATTTTTGTGTTTCATCGCCAAAGTGAAGGTCCAAGGAATACTGTAAACCGGAAGTGAAGCATCGATATCTAAAACTGGTCTCTCAGCAAAGGCTGAAAGCATAGACGGTTAGAAGACCCACTCTTCTTGTACTTAAGTCGGCATTGTGCCTGATGTATTTAATTCCGATAAAATTTTTGTGTTTCATCGTCAAAGTGAAGGTCCAAGGAATACTGTAAACCGGAAGTGAAGCATCGATATCTAAAACTGGTCTCTCAGCAAAGGCTGAAAGCATAGACGGTAAGAAGACCCACTCTTCTTGTACATAAGTCGGCATTGTGCCTGATGTATTTAATTCCGATAAAATTTTTGTGTTTCATCGCCAAAGTGAAGGTCCAAGGAATACTGTAAACCGGAAGTGAAGCATCGATATCTAAAACTGGTCTCTCAGCAAAGGCTGAAAGCATAGACGGTAAGAAGACCCACTCTTCTTGTACTTAAGTCGGCATTGTGCCTGATGTATTTAATTCCGATGCAATTTTTGTGTTTCATCGTCAAAGGGTAGGTCCAAGGAAAACTGTATACCGGTATTGAATCATCGATATCTAAAACTGGTCTCTCAGCAAAGGCTGAAAGCATTGACGGTAAGAAGACCCACTCTTCTTGTACTTAAGTCGACATTGTGCCTGATGTATTTAATTCCGATGCAATTTTTGTGTTTAATCGTCAAAGTGAAGGTCCAAGGAATACTGTAAACCGGAAGTGAAGCATCGATATCTAAAAATGGGCTCTCAGCAAAGACTGAAAGCATAGACCGTAAGAAGACTCACTGTTCTTCTACTTAAGTCGGCATTGTGCCTGATGTATTTAATTCCGATGCAATCTTTGTGTTTCATCGTCAAAGTGAAGGTGCAAGGAATACTGCAAACCGGAATTGAAGCATCGATATCTAAAACTGGTCTCTCAGTAAAAAGCTGAAAGCATAGACGGTAAGAAGAGTCACTGTTTTTCTACTTAAGTCGGCATTGTGCCTGATGTATTTAATTCCGATGCAATTTTTGTGTTTAATCGTCAAAGTGAACGTATAAGGAATACTGTAAAGCGGAAGTGAAGCGTCGATATCTAAAACTAGTCTCTCAGCAAAGGCTGAAAGCATAGACGGTAAGAAGACTCACTGTTCTTCTACTTAAGTCGGCATTGTGCCTGATGTATTTAATTCCGATGCAATTTTTGTGTTTCATCGTCAAAGTGAAGGTGCAAGGAATACTGTAAACCGGAAGTGAAGCATCGATATCTAAAACTGGTCTCTCAGCAAAGGCTGAAAGCATAGACGGTAAGAAGACCCACTCTTCTTGTACTTAAGTCGGCATTGTGCCTGATGTACTTAATTCCGATGCAATTTTTGTGTTTCATCGTCAAAGTGAAGGTGCACGGAATACTGTAAACCGGAAGTGAAGCATCGATATCTAAAACTGGTCTCTCGGCAAAGGCTGAAAGCATAGACGGTAAGAAGACCCACTCTTCTTGTACTTAAGTCGGCATTGTGCCTGATGTATTTAATTCCGATGCAATTTTTGTGTTTCATCGTCAAAGTGAAGGTGCAAGGAATACTGCAAACCAGAAGTGAAGCATCGATATCTAAAACTGGTCTCTCAGCAAAGGCTGAAAGCATAGACGGTAAGAAGACTCACTGTTCTTCCACTTAAGTCGACATTGTGCCTGATGTATTTAATTCCGATGCAATTTTTGTGTTTAATCGTCAAAGTGAAGGTGCAAGGAATACTGTAAACCGGAAGTGAAGCATCGATATCTAAAACTAGTCTCTCAGCAAAGCCTGAAAGCATAGACGGTAAGAAGACTCACTGTTCTTCTACTTAATCGGCATTTTGCCTGATGTATTTAATTCCGATGCAATTTTTGTGTTTAATCGTCAAAGTGAAGGTGCAAGGAATACTGTAAACCGTAAGTGAAGCATCGATATCTAAAACTGGTCTCTCAGCAAAGGCTGAAAGCATAGACGGTAAGAAGACCCACTCTTCTTGTACTTAAGTCGGCATTGTGCCTGATGTATTTAATTCCGATGCAATTTTTGTGTTTAATCGTCAAAGTGAAGGTGCAAGGAATACTGCAAACCGGAAGTGAAGCATCGATATCTAAAACTGGTCTCTCAGCAAAGGCTGAAAGCATAGACGGTAAGAAGACTCACTGTTCTTCCACTTAAGTCGGCATTGTGCCTGATGTATTTAATTCCGATGCAATTTTTGTGTTTAATCGTCAAAGTGAAGGTACAAGGAATACTGCAAACCGGAAGTGAAGCATCGATATCTAAAACTGGTCTCTCAGCAAAAGCTGAAAGCATAGACGGTAAGAAGACTCACTGTTCTTCTACTTAAGTCGGCATTGTGCCTGATGTATTTAATTCCGATGCAATTTTTGTGTTTCATCGTCAAGGTGAAGGTGCAAGGAATACTGTAAACCGGAAGTGAAGCATCGATATCTAAAACTGGTCTCTCAGCAAAGGCTGAAAGCATAGACGGTAAGAAGACTCACTGTTCTTCTACTTAAGTCGGCATTGTGCCTGATGTTTTTAATTCCGATGCAATTTTTGTGTTTAATCGTCAAAGTGAAGGTGCAAGGAATACTGCAAACCGGAAGTGAAGCATCGATATCTAAAACTGGTCTCTCAGCAAAGGCTGAAAGCATAGACGGTAAGAAGACTCACTGTTCTTCTACTTAAGTCGGCATTGTGCCTGATGTATTTAATTCCGATGCAATTTTTGTGTTTAATCGTCAAAGTGAAGGTGCAAGGAATACTGTAAACCGGAAGTGAAGCATCGATATCTAAAACTGGTCTCTCAGCAAAGGCTGAAAGCATAGACGGTAAGAAGACTCACTGTTCTTCTACTTAAGTCGGCATTGTGGCTGATGTATTTAATTCCGATAAAATTTTTGTGTTTCATCGTCAAAGTGAAGGTCCAAGGAATACTGTAAACCGGAAGAGAATCATCGATATCTGAAACTGGTCTCTCAGCAAAGGCTTAAAGCATAGAAGGTAAGAAGACCCACTCTTCTTGTACTTAAGTCTGCATTGTGCCTGATGTATTTAATTCCGATGCAATCTTTGTGTTTCATCATCAAAGTGAAGGTCCAAGGAATACTGTAAAGCGGAAGTGAAGCATCGATATCTAAAACTGGTCTCTCAGCAAAGGCTGAAAGCATAGACGGTAAGAAGACCCACTCTTCTTGTACTTAAGTCGGCATTGTGCCTGATGTATTTAATTCCGATAAAATTTTTGTGTTTCATCGTCAAAGTGAAGGTCCAAGGAATACTGTAAACCGGAAGTGAATCATCGATATCTAAAACTGGTCTCTTAGCAAAAGCTGAAAGCATAGATGGTAAGAAGACTCACTCTTCATGTACTTAAGTCGGCATTGTGCCTGATGTATTTAATTCTAGTGCAATTTTTGAGTTTCATCGTCAAAGTGAAGGTCCAAGGAATACTGTAAACCGGAAGTGAAGCATCGATATCTAAAACTGGTCTCTCAGCAAAGGCTGAAAGCATAGACGGTAAGAAGACCCACTCTTCTTGTACATAAGTCGGCATTGTGCCTGATGTATTTAATTCCGACAAAATTTTTGTGTTTCATCGCCAAAGTGAAGGTCCAAGGAATACTGTAAACCGGAAGTGAAGCATCGATATCTAAAACTGGTCTCTCAGCAAAGGCTGAAAGCATAGACGGTAAGAAGACCCACTCTTCTTGTTCTTAAGTCGGCATTGTGCCTGATGTATTTAATTCCGATAAAATTTTTGTGTTTCATCGTCAAAGGGTAGGTCCAAGGAAAACTGTATACCGGTATTGAATCATCGATATCTAAAACTGGTCTCTCAGCAAAGGCTGAAATCATAGACGGTAAGAAGACCCACTCTTCTTGTACTTAAGTCGGCATTGTGCCTGATGTATTTAATTCCGATGCAATTTTTGTGTTTAATCGTCAAAGTGAAGGTCCAAGGAATACTGTAAACCGGAAGTGAAGCATCGATATCTAAAAATGGGCTCTCAGCAAAGACTGAAAGCATAGACGGTAAGAAGACTCACTATTCTTCTACTTAAGTCGGCATTTTGCCTGATGTATTTAATTCCGATGCAATCTTTGTGTTTCATCGTCAAATTGAAGGTGCAAGGAATACTGCAAACCGGAATTGAAGCATCGATATCTAAAACTGGTCTCTCAGTAAAAAGCTGAAAGCATAGACCGTAAGAAGAGTCACTGTTTTTCTACTTAAGTCGGCATTGTGCCTGATGTATTTAATTCCGATGCAATTTTTGTGTTTAATCGTCAAAGTGAACGTATAAGGAATACTGTAAAGCGGAAGTGAAGCGTCGATATCTAAAACTAGTCTCTCAGCAAAGGCTGAAAGCATAGACGGTAAGAAGACTCACTGTTCTTCTACTTAAGTCGGCATTGTGCCTGATGTATTTAATTCCGATGCAATTTTTGTGTTTCATCGTCAAAGTGAAGGTGCAAGGAATACTGTAAACCGGAAGTGAAGCATCGATATCTAAAACTGGTCTCTCAGCAAAGGCTGAAAGCATAGACGGTAAGAAGACCCACTCTTCTTGTACTTAAGTCGGCATTGTGCCTGATGTACTTAATTCCGATGCAATTTTTGTGTTTCATCGTCAAAGTGAAGGTGCACGGAATACTGTAAACCGGAAGTGAAGCATCGATATCTAAAACTGGTCTCTCAGCAAAGGCTGAAAGCATAGACGGTAAGAAGACCCACTCTTCTTGTACTTAAGTCGGCATTGTGGCTGATGTATTTAATTCCGATGCAATTTTTGTGTTTCATCGTCAAAGTGAAGGTGCAAGGAATACTGCAAACCAGAAGTGAAGCATCGATATCTAAAACTGGTCTCTCAGCAAAGGCTGAATGCATAGACGATAAGAAGACTCACTCCTCTTGTACTTAAGTCGGCATTGTGCCTGATGTATTTAATTCCGATGCAATTTTTGTGTTTAATCGTCAAAGTGAAGGTGCAAGGAATACTGTAAACCGGAAGTGAAGCATCGATATCTAAAACTGGTC
Organism: Schistocerca cancellata; assembly: GCF_023864275.1. NCBI lineage: Eukaryota > Metazoa > Arthropoda > Insecta > Orthoptera > Acrididae > Schistocerca > Schistocerca cancellata. The sequence continues at coordinate 60,788,086 of NC_064631.1, read as the reverse complement.
TCTTAGCAAAGGCTGAAAGCATAGACGGTAAGAAGACTCACTGTTCTTCTACTTAAGTCGGCATTGTGCCTCATGTATTTAATTCCGATGCAATTTTTGTGTTTCATCGTCAAAGTGAAGGTGCAAGGAATACTGTAAACCGGAAGTGAAGCATCGATATCTAAAACTGGTCTCTCAGCAAAGGCTGAAAGCATAGACGGTAAGAAGACTCACTGTTCTTCTACTTAAGTCGGCATTGTGCCTGATGTATTTAATTCCGATGCAATTTTTGTGTTTAATCGTCAAAGTGAAGGTGCAAGGAATACTGTAAACCGGAAGTGAAGCATCGATATCTAAAACTGGTCTCTCAGCAAAGGCTGAAAGGATAGACGGTAAGAAGACTCACTGTTCTTCTACTTAATCGGCATTTTGCCTGATGTATTTAATTCCGATGCAATTTTTGTGTTTAATCGTCAAAGTGAAGGTGCAAGGAATACTGTGAACCGTAAGTGAAGCATCGATATCTAAAACTGGTCTCTCAGCAAAGGCTGAAAGCATAGACGGTAAGAAGACCCACTCTTCTTGTACTTAAGTCGGCATTGTGCCTGATGTATTTAATTCCGATGCAATTTTTGTGTTTAATCGTCAAAGTGAAGGTGCAAGGAATACTGCAAACCGGAAGTGAAGCATCGATATCTAAAACTGGTCTCTCAGCAAAGGCTGAAAGCATAGACGGTAAGAAGACTCACTGTTCTTCCACTTAAGTCGGCATTGTGCCTGATGTATTTAATTCCGATGCAATTTTTGTGTTTAATCGTCAAAGTGAAGGTACAAGGAATACTGCAAACCGGAAGTGAAGCATCGATATCTAAAACTGGTCTCTCAGCAAAAGCTGAAAGCATAGACGGTAAGAAGACTCACTGTTCTTCTACTTAAGTCGGCATTGTGCCTGATGTATTTAATTCCGATGCAATTTTTGTGTTTCATCGTCAAAGTGAAGGTGCAAGGAATACTGTAAACCGGAAGTGAAGCATCGATATCTAAAACTGGTCTCTCAGCAAAGGCTGAAAGCATAGACGGTAAGAAGACTCACTGTTCTTCTACTTAAGTCGGCATTGTGCCTGATGTATTTAATTCCGATGCAATTTTTGTGTTTCATCGTCAAAGTGAAGGTGCAAAGAATACTGCAAACCGGAAGTGAAGCATCGATATCTAAAACTGGTCTCTCAGCAAAGGCTGAAAGCATAGACGGTAAGAAGACTCACTGTTCTTCTACTTAAGTCGGCATTGTGCCTGATGTATTTAATTCCGATGCAATTTTTGTGTTTAATCGTCAAAGTGAAGGTGCAAGGAATACTGTAAACCGGAAGTGAAGCATCGATATCTAAAACTGGTCTCTCAGCAAAGGCTGAAAGCATAGACGGTAAGAAGACTCACTGTTCTTCTACTTAAGTCGGCATTGTGGCTGATGTATTTAATTCCGATAAAATTTTTGTGTTTCATCGTCAAAGTGAAGGTCCAAGGAATACTGTAAACCGGAAGAGAATCATCGATATCTGAAACTGGTCTCTCAGCAAAGGCTTAAAGCATAGAAGGTAAGAAGACCCACTCTTCTTGTACTTAAGTCTGCATTGTGCCTGATGTATTTAATTCCGATGCAATCTTTGTGTTTCATCATCAAAGTGAAGGTCCAAGGAATACTGTAAAGCGGAAGTGAAGCATCGATATCTAAAACTGGTCTCTCAGCAAAGGCTGAAAGCATAGACGGTAAGAAGACCCACTCTTCTTGTACTTAAGTCGGCATTGTGCCTGATGTATTTAATTCCGATAAAATTTTTGTGTTTCATCGTCAAAGTGAAGGTCCAAGGAATACTGTAAACCGGAAGTGAATCATCGATATCTAAAACTGGTCTCTTAGCAAAAGCTGAAAGCATAGATGGTAAGAAGACTCACTCTTCATGTACTTAAGTCGGCATTGTGCCTGATGTATTTAATTCTAGTGCAATTTTTGAGTTTCATCGTCAAAGTGAAGGTCCAAGGAATACTGTAAACCGGAAGTGAAGCATCGATATCTAAAACTGGTCTCTCAGCAAAGGCTGAAAGCATAGACGGTAAGAAGACCCACTCTTCTTGTACATAAGTCGGCATTGTGCCTGATGTATTTAATTCCGATAAAATTTTTGTGTTTCATCGCCAAAGTGAAGGTCCAAGGAATACTGTAAACCGGAAGTGAAGCATCGATATCTAAAACTGGTCTCTCAGCAAAGGCTGAAAGCATAGACGGTAAGAAGACCCACTCTTCTTGTTCTTAAGTCGGCATTGTGCCTGATGTATTTAATTCCGATAAAATTTTTGTGTTTCATCGTCAAAGGGTAGGTCCAAGGAAAACTGTATACCGGTATTGAATCATCGATATCTAAAACTGGTCTCTCAGCAAAGGCTGAAATCATAGACGGTAAGAAGACCCACTCTTCTTGTACTTAAGTCGGCATTGTGCCTGATGTATTTAATTCCGATATAATTTTTGTGTTTCATCGTCAAAGTGAAGGTCCAAGGAATACTGTAAACCGGAAGTGAAGCATCGATATCTAAAAATGGGCTCTCAGCAAAGACTGAAAGCATAGACGGTAAGAAGACTCACTATTCTTCTACTTAAGTCGGCATTTTGCCTGATGTATTTAATTCCGATGCAATCTTTGTGTTTCATCGTCAAATTGAAGGTGCAAGGAATACTGCAAACCGGAATTGAAGCATCGATATCTAAAACTGGTCTCTCAGTAAAAAGCTGAAAGCATAGACGGTAAGAAGAGTCACTGTTTTTCTACTTAAGTCGGCATTGTGCCTGATGTATTTAATTCCGATGCAATTTTTGTGTTTAATCGTCAAAGTGAACGTATAAGGAATACTGTAAAGCGGAAGTGAAGCGTCGATATCTAAAACTAGTCTCTCAGCAAAGGCTGAAAGCATAGACGGTAAGAAGACTCACTGTTCTTCTACTTAAGTCGGCATTGTGCCTGATGTATTTAATTCCGATGCAATTTTTGTGTTTCATCGTCAAAGTGAAGGTGCAAGGAATACTGTAAACCGGAAGTGAAGCATCGATATCTAAAACTGGTCTCTCAGCAAAGGCTGAAAGCATAGACGGTAAGAAGACCCACTCTTCTTGTACTTAAGTCGGCATTGTGCCTGATGTACTTAATTCCGATGCAATTTTTGTGTTTCATCGTCAAAGTGAAGGTGCACGGAATACTGTAAACCGGAAGTGAAGCATCGATATCTAAAACTGGTCTCTCAGCAAAGGCTGAAAGCATAGACGGTAAGAAGACCCACTCTTCTTGTACTTAAGTCGGCATTGTGCCTGATGTATTTAATTCCGATGCAATTTTTGTGTTTCATCGTCAAAGTGAAGGTGCAAGGAATACTGCAAACCAGAAGTGAAGCATCGATATCTAAAACTGGTCTCTCAGCAAAGGCTGAATGCATAGACGATAAGAAGACTCACTCTTCTTGTACTTAAGTCGGCATTGTGCCTGATGTATTTAATTCCGATGCAATTTTTGTGTTTAATCGTCAAAGTGAAGGTGCAAGGAATACTGTAAACCGGAAGTGAAGCATCGATATCTAAAACTGGTCTCTTAGCAAAGGCTGAAAGCATAGACGGTAAGAAGACTCACTGTTCTTCTACTTAAGTCGGCATTGTGCCTCATGTATTTAATTCCGATGCAATTTTTGTGTTTCATCGTCAAAGTGAAGGTGCAAGGAATACTGTAAACCGGAAGTGAAGCATCGATATCTAAAACTGGTCTCTCAGCAAAGGCTGAAAGCATAGACGGTAAGAAGACTCACTGCTCTTCTACTTAAGTCGGCATTGTGCCTGATGTATTTAATTCCGATGCAATTTTTGTGTTTAATCGTCAAAGTGAAGGTGCAAGGAATACTGTAAACCGGAAGTGAAGCATCGATATCTAAAACTGGTCTCTCAGCAAAGGCTGAAAGGATAGACGGTAAGAAGACTCACTGTTCTTCTACTTAATCGGCATTTTGCCTGATGTATTTAATTCCGATGCAATTTTTGTGTTTAATCGTCAAAGTGAAGGTGCAAGGAATACTGTAAACCGTAAGTGAAGCATCGATATCTAAAACTGGTCTCTCAGCAAAGGCTGAAAGCATAGACGGTAAGAAGACCCACTCTTCTTGTACTTAAGTCGGCATTGTGCCTGATGTATTTAATTCCGATGCAATTTTTGTGTTTAATCGTCAAAGTGAAGGTGCAAGGAATACTGCAAACCGGAAGTGAAGCATCGATATCTAAAACTGGTCTCTCAGCAAAGGCTGAAAGCATAGACGGTAAGAAGACTCACTGTTCTTCCACTTAAGTCGGCATTGTGCCTGATGTATTTAATTCCGATGCAATTTTTGTGTTTAATCGTCAAAGTGAAGGTACAAGGAATACTGCAAACCGGAAGTGAAGCATCGATATCTAAAACTGGTCTCTCAGCAAAAGCTGAAAGCATAGACGGTAAGAAGACTCACTGTTCTTCTACTTAAGTCGGCATTGTGCCTGATGTATTTAATTCCGATGCAATTTTTGTGTTTCATCGTCAAAGTGAAGGTGCAAGGAATACTGTAAACCGGAAGTGAAGCATCGATATCTAAAACTGGTCTCTCAGCAAAGGCTGAAAGCATAGACGGTAAGAAGACTCACTGTTCTTCTACTTAAGTCGGCATTGTGCCTGATGTATTTAATTCCGATGCAATTTTTGTGTTTAATCGTCAAAGTGAAGGTGCAAGGAATACTGTAAACCGGAAGTGAAGCATCGATATCTAAAACTGGACTCTCAGCAAAAGCTGAAAGCATAGACGGTGAGAAGCCTCACTGGTCTTGTACTTAAGTCGGCATTGTGCCTGATGTATTTAATTCCGATGCAATTTTTGTGTTTAATCGCCAAAGTGAAGGAGCAAGGAATACTGTAAACCGGAAGTGAAGCATCGATATCTAAAACTGGTCCCTCAGCAAAGGCTGAAAGCATAGACGGTAAGAAGACTCACTGTTCTTCCACTTAAGTCGGCATTGTGCCTGATGTATTTAATTCCGATGCAATTTTTGTGTTTAATCGTCAAAGTGAAGGTGCAAAGAATACTGCAAACCGGAAGTGAAGCATCGATATCTAAAACTGGTCTCTCAGCAAAGGCTGAAAGCATAGACGGTAAGAAGACTCACTGTTCTTCTATTTAAGTCGGCATTGTGCCTGATGTATTTAATTCCGATGCAATTTTTGTGTTTCATCGTCAAAGTGAAGGTGCAAGGAATACTGTAAACCGGAAGTGAAGCATCGATATCTAAAACTGGTCTCTCAGCAAAGGCTGAAAGCATAGACGGTAAGAAGACTCACTGTTCTTCTACTTAAGTCGGCATTGTGGCTGATGTATTTAATTCCGATGCAATTTTTGTGTTTAATCGTCAAAGTGAAGGTGCATGGAATACTGTAAACAGGAAGTGAAGCATCGATATCTAAAACTGGTCTCTCAGCAAAGGCTGAAAGCATAGACGGTAAGAAGACCCACTCTTCTTGTACTTAAGTCGGCATTGTGCCTGATGTATTTAATTCCGATTCAATTTTTGTGTTTAATCGTCAAAGTGAAGGTGCATGGAATACTGCAAACCGGAAGTGAAGCATCGATATCTAAAACTGGTCTCTCAGCAAAAGCTGAAAGCATAGACGGTAAGAAGACCCACTCTTCTTGTACTTAAGTCGGCATTGTGCCTGATGTATTTCATTCCGATGCAATTTTTGTGTTTAATCGTCAAAGTGAAGGTGCAAGGAATACTGCAAACCGGAAGAGAAGCATCGATATCTAAAACTGGTCTCTCAGCAAAGGCTGAAAGCATAGACGGTAAGAAGACTCACTGTTCTTCTACTTAAGTCGGCATTGTGCCTGATGTATTTAATTCCGATGCAATTTTTGTGTTTAATCGTCAAAGTGAAGGTGCAAGGAATACTGCAAACCGGAAGTGAAGCATCGATATCTAAAACTGGTCTCTCAGCAAAGGCTGAAAGCATAGACGGTAAGAAGACTCACTGTTCTTCTACTTAAGTCGGCATTGTGCCTGACGTATTTAATTCCGATGCAATTTTTGTGTTTAATCGTCAAAGTGAAGGTGCAAGGAATACTGTAAACCGGAAGTGAAGCATCGATATCTAAAACTGGTCTCTCAGCAAAGGCTGAAAGCATAGACGGTAAGAAGACTCACTGTTCTTCTACTTAAGTCGGCATTGTGCCTGATGTATTTAATTCCGATGCAAATTTTGTGTTTAATCGTCAAAGTGAAGGTGCAAGGAATACTGCAAACTGGAAGTGAAGCATCGATATCTAAAACTGGTCTCTCAGCAAAAGCTGAAAGCATAGACGGTAAGAAGACTCACTGTTCTTCTACTTAAGTCGGCATTGTGCCTGATGTATTTAATTCCGATGCAATTTTTGTGTTTCATCGTCAAAGTGAAGGTGCAAGGAATACTGTAAACCGGAAGTGAAGCATCGATATCTAAAACTGGTCTCTCAGCAAAGGCTGAAAGCATAGACGGTAAGAAGACTCACTGTTCTTCTACTTAAGTCGGCATTGTGCCTGATGTATTTAATTCCGATGCAATTTTCGTGTTGAATCGTCAAAGTAAGGAGCAAGGAATACTGCAAACCGGAAGTGAAGCATCGATATCTACAACTGGTCTCTCAGCAAAAGCTGAAAACATAGAGGGTAAGAAGACTCACTGTTCTTCTACTTAAGTCGGCATTGTGCCTGATGTATTTAATTCCGATGCAATTTTTGTGTTTAATCGTCAAAGTGAACGTATAAGGAATACTGTAAACCGGAAGTGAAGCGTCGATATCTAAAACTAGTCTCTCAGCAAAGGCTGAAAGCATAGACGGTAAGAAGACCCACTCTTCTTGTACTTAAGGCGGCATTGTGCCTGATGTATTTAATTCCGATGCAATTTTTGTGTTTCATCGTCAAAGTGAAGGTCCAAGGAATACTGTAAACCGGAAGTGAAGCATCGATATCTAAAACTGGTCTCTCAGCAAAGGCTGAAAGCATAGACGTTAAGAAGCCTCACTGTTCTTCTACTTAAGTCGGCATTGCGCCTGATGTATTTAATTCCGATGCAATTTTTGTGTTTAATCGTCAAAGTGAAGGTGCAAGGAATTCTGTAAACCGGAAGTGAAGCATCGATATCTAAAACTGGTCTCTCAGCAAAGGCTGAGAGCATAGACGGTAAGAAGACCCACTCTTCTTGTACTTAAGTCGGCATTGTGCCTGATGTATTTAATTCCGATGCAATTTTTGTGTTTAATCGTCAAAGTGAAGGTCCAAGGAATACTGTAAACCGGAAGTGAAGCATCGATATCTAAAACTGGTCTCTCAGCAAAGGCTGAAAGCATAGACGGTAAGAAGACACACTGTTCTTCTACTTAAGGCGGCATTGTGCCTGATGTATTTAATTCCGATGCAATTTTTGTGTTTAATCGTCAAAGTTAAGGTGCAAGGAATACTGTAAACCGGAAGTGAAGCATCGATATCTAAAACTGGTCTCTCAGCAAAGGCTGAGAGCATAGACGGTAAGAAGACCCACTCTTCTTGTACTTAAGTCGGCATTGTGCCTGATGTATTTAATTCCGATGCAATTTTTGTGTTTCATCGTCAAAGTGAAGGTCCAAGGAATACTGTAAACGGGAAGTGAAGCATCGATATCTAAAACTGGTCTCTCAGGAAAGGTTGAAAGCATAGACGGTAAGAAGAGTCACTCTTCTTGTACTGAAGTCGGCATTGTGCTGATGTATTTAATTCGGATGCAATTTCTGTGTTTCATCGTCAAAGTGAAGGTCCAAGGAATACTGTAAAGCGGAAGTGAAGCATCGATATCTAAAACTGGTCTCTCAGCAAAGGCTGAAAGCATAGACGGTAAGAAGACTCACTCTTCTTGTACTTAAGTCGGCATTGTGCCTGATGTATTTAATTCCGATATAATTTTTGTGTTTCATCGTCAAAGTGAAGGTCCAAGGAATACTGTAAACCAGAAGAGAATCATCGATATCTGAAACTGGTCTCTCAGCAAAGGCTGAAAGCATAGACGGTAAGAAGACCCACTCTTCTTGTACTTAAGTCGGCATTGTGCCTGATGTATTTAATTCCGATGCAATTTTTGTGTTTAATCGTCAAAGTGAAGGTGCAAGGAATACTGTAAACCGGAAGTGAAGTATCGATATCTAAAACTGGTCTCTCAGCAAAGGCTGAAAGCATGGACGGTAAGAAGACCCACTCTTCTTGTACTTAAGTCGGCATTGTGCCTGATGTATTTAATTCCGATGCAATTTTTGTGTTTCATCGTCAAAGTGAAGGTCCAAGGAATACTGTAAACCGGAAGTGAAGCATCGATATCTAAAACTGGTCTCTCAGCAAAGGTTGAAAGCATAGACGGTAAGAAGACTCACTCTTCTTGTACTGAAGTCGGCATTGTGCCTGATGTATTTAATTCGGATGCAATTTTTGTGTTTCATCGTCAATGTGAAGGTCCAAGGAATACTGTAAAGCGGAAGTGAAGCATCGATATCTAAAACTGGTCTCTCAGCAAAGGCTGAAAGCATAGACGGTAAGAAGACTCACTCTTCTTGTACTTAAGTCGGCATTGTGCCTGATGTATTTAATTCCGATATAATTTTTGTGTTTCATCGTCAAAGTGAAGGTGCAAGGAATACTGTAAACCGGAAGTGAAGCATCGATATCTAAAACTGGTCTCTCAGCAAAGGCTGAAGGCATAGACGGTAAGAAGACTCACTGTTCTTCTACTTAAGTCGGCATTGTGCCTGATGTATTTAATTCCGATGCAATTTTTGTGTTTAATCGTCAAAGTGAACGTGCAAGGAATACTGTAAACTGGAAGTGAAGCATCGATATCTAAAACTGGTCTCTCAGCAAAGGCTGAAAGCATAGACGGTAAGAAGACTCACTCTTCTTTTACTTAAGTCGGCATTGTGCCTGATGTATTTAATTCCGATGCAATTTTTGTGTTTCATCGTCAAAGTGAAGGTCCAAGGAAAACTGTAAACCGGAAGTGAAGCATCGATATCTAAAACTGGTCTCTCAGCAAAGGCTGAAGGCATAGACGGTAAGAAGACTCACTGTTCTTCTACTTAAGTCGGCCTTGTGCCTGATGTATTTAATTCCGATGCAATTTTTGTGTTTAATCGTCAAAGTGAACGTGCAAGGAATACTGTAAACTGGAAGTGAAGCATCGATATCTAAAACTGGTCTCTCAGCAAAGGCTGAAAGCATAGACGGTAAGTAGACCCACTCTTCTTGTACTTAAGTCGGCATTGTACCTGATGTATTTAATTCCGATATAATTTTTGTGTTTCATCGTCAAAGTGAAGGTCCAAGGAATACTGTAAACCGGAAATGAATCATCGATATCTAAAACTGGTCTCGCACGAAAGACTCAAATCATAGACTGTTAGAAAATTCAGTCTTCTAGTACTTAAGTCCGCATTGTGCCTTTTGTATTTAATTCCGATGCAATTTTTGTGTTTAATCGTCAAAGTGAAGGTCCAAGGAATACTGTAAACCGGAAGTGAAGCATCGATATCAAAAACTGGTCTCTCAGCAAAGGCTGAAAGCATAGACGGTAAGAAGACCCACTCTTCTTGTACTTAAGTCGGCATTGTGCCTGATGTATTTAATTCCGATGCAATCTTTGTGTTTTATCGTCAAAGTGAAGGTGCAAGGAATACTGTAAACCGGAAGTGAAGCATCGATATCTAAAACTGGTCTCTCAGCAAAGGCTGAAAGCATAGACGGTAAGAAGACCCACTCTTCTTGTACTTAAGTCGGCATTGTGCCTGATGTATTTAATTCCGATAAAATTTTTGTGTTTCATCGTCAAAGTGAAGGTCCAAGGAATACTCTAAACCGGAAGAGAATCATCGATATCTGAAACTGGCCTCTCAGCAAAGGCTTAAAGCATAGACGGTAAAAAGACCCACTCTTCTTGTACTTAAGTCGGCATTGTGCGTGATGTATTTAATTCCGATGCAATCTATGTGTTTCATCGTCAAAGTGAAGGTCCAAGGAATACTGTAAACCGGAAGTGAAGCATCGATATCTAAAACTGGTCTCTCAGCAAAGTCTGAAAGCATAGATGGTAAGAAGACTCACTCTTCTTGTACTTAAGTCGGCACTGTGCCTGATGTATTTAATTCCGATGCAATTTTTGTGTTTCATCGTCAAAGTGAAGGTCCAAGAAATACTGTAAGCCGGAAGTGAAGCATCGATATCTAAAACTGGTCTCTCAGCAAAGGCTGAAAGCATAGACGGTAAGAAGACCCACTCTTCCTGTACATAAGTCGGCATTGTGCCTGATGTATTTAATTCCGATAAAATTTTTGTGTTTCATCGCCAAAGTGAAGGTCCAACGAACACTGTAAACCGGAAGTGAAGCATCGATATCTAAAACTGGTCTCTCAGCAAAGGCTGAAAGCATAGACGGTAAGAAGACCCACTCTTCTTGTACTTAAGTCGGCATTGTGCCTGATGTATTTAATTCCGATAAAATTTTTGTGTTTCATCGTCAAAGGGTAGGTCCAAGGAAAACTGTAAACCGGAAGTGAATCATCGATATCTAAAACTGGTCTCTCAGCAAAGGCTGAAAGCATAGACGGTAAGAAGACCCACTCTTCTTGTACTTAAGTTGGCATTGTGCCTGATGTATTTAATTCCGATGCAATTTTTGTGTTTAATCGTCAAAGTGAAGGTCCAAGGAATACTGTAAACCGGAAGTGAAGCATCGATATCTAAGACTGGTCTCTCAGCAAAGGCTGAAGGCATAGACGGTAAGAAGACTCACTGTTCTTCTACTTAAGTCGGCATTGTGCCTGATGTATTTAATTCCGATGCAATTTTTGTGTTTCATCGTCAAAGTGAACGTGCAAGGAATACTGTAAACTGGAAGTGAAGCTTCGATATCTAAAACTGGTCTCTCAGCAAAGGCTGAAAGCATAGACGGTAAGTAGACCCACTCTTCTTGTACTTAAGTCGGCATTGTACCTGATGTATTTAATTCCGATATAATTTTTGTGTTTCATCGTCAAAGTGAAGGTCCAAGGAATACTGTAAACCGGAAGTGAATCATCGATATCTAAAACTGGTCTCACACGAAAGACTCAAATCATAGACTGTTAGAAAATTCAGTCTTCTAGTACTTAAGTCCGCATTGTGCCTTTTGTATTTAATTCCGATGCAATTTTTGTGTTTAATCGTCAAAGTGAAGGTCCAAGGAATACTGTAAACCGGAAGTGAAGCATCGATATCTAAAACTGGTCTCTCAGCAAAGGCTGAAAGCATAGACGGTAAGAAGACCCACTCTTCTTGTACTTAAGTCGGCATTGTGCCTGATGTATTTAATTCCGATGCAATCTTTGTGTTTTATCGTCAGAGTGAAGGTGCAAGGAATACTGTAAACCGGAAGTGAAGCATCGATATCTAAAACTGGTCTCTCAGCAAAGGCTGAAAGCATAGACGGTAAGAAGACCCACTCTTCTTGTACTTAAGTCGGCATTGTGCCTGATGTATTTAATTCCGATAAAATTTTTGTGTTTCATCGTCAAAGTGAAGGTCCAAGGAATACTCTAAACCGGAAGAGAATCATCGATATCTGAAACTGGCCTCTCAGCAAAGGCTTAAAGCATAGACGGTAAGAAGACCCACTCTTCTTGTACTTAAGTCGGCATTGTGCCTGATGTATTTAATTCCGATGCAATCTATGTGTTTCATCGTCAAAGTGAAGGTCCAAGGAATACTGTAAACCGGAAGTGAAGCATCGATATCTAAAACTGGTCTCTCAGCAAAGGCTGAAACATAGATGGTAAGAAGACTCACTCTTCTTGTACTTAAGTCGGCATTGTGCCTGATGTATTTAATTCCGATGCAATTTTTGTGTTTCATCGTCAAAGTGAAGGTCCAAGGAATACTGTAAGCCGGAAGTGAAGCATCGATATCTAAAACTGGTCTCTCAGCAAAGGCTGAAAGCATAGACGGTAAGAAGACCCACTCTTCCTGTACATAAGTCGGCATTGTGCCTGATGTATTTATTTCCGATAAAATTTTTGTGTTTCATCGCCAAAGTGAAGGTCCAACGAACACTGTAAACCGGAAGTGAAGCATCGATATCTAAAACTGGTCTCTCAGCAAAGGCTGAAAGCATAGACGGTAAGAAGACCCACTCTTCTTGTACTTAAGTCGGCATTGTGCCTGATGTATTTAATTCCGATAAAATTTTTGTGTTTCATCGTCAAAGGGTAGGTCCAAGGAAAACTGTAAACCGGAAGTGAATCATCGATATCTAAAACTGGTCTCTCAGCAAAGGCTGAAAGCATAGACGGTAAGAAGACCCACTCTTCTTGTACTTAAGTTGGCATTGTGCCTGATGTATTTAATTCCGATGCAATTTTTGTGTTTAATCGTCAAAGTGAAGGTCCAAGGAATACTGTAAACCGGAAGTGAAGCATCGATATCTAAAAATGGTCTCGCAGCAAAGGCTGAATGCATAGACGGTAAGAAGACCCACTCTTCTTGTACTTAAGTAGGCATTGTGCCTGATGTATTTAATTCCGATGCAATCTTTGTGTTTCATCGTCAAAGTGAAGGTCCAAGGAATACTGTAAAGCGGAAGTGAAGCATCGATATCTAAAACTGGTCTCTCAGCAAAGGCTGAAAGCATAGACGGTAAGAAGACCCACTCATCTTGTACTTAAGTCGGCATTGTGCCTGATGTATTTAATTCCGATGAAATCTTTGTGTTTAATCGTCAAAGTGAAGGTGCAAGGAATACTGTAAACCGGAAGTGAAGCATCGATATCTAAAACTGGTCTCTCAGCAAACGCTGAAAGCATAGACGGTAAGAAGACCCACTCTTCTTGTACTTAAGTCGGCATTGTGCCTGATGTATTTAATTCCGATGCAATTTTTGTATTTAATCGTCAAAGTGAAGGTGCAAGGAATCCTGCAAACCGGAAGAGAAGCATCGATATCTAAAACTGGTCTCTCAGCAAAGGCTGAAAGCATAGACGGTAAGAAGACTCACTGTTCTTCTACTTAAGTCGGCATTGTGCCTGATGTATTTAATTCCGATGCAATTTTTGTGTTTAATCGTCAAAGTGAAGGTGCAAGGAATACTGTAAACCGGAAGTGAAGCATCGATATCTAAAACTCGTCTCTCAGCAAAGACTGAAAGCATAGACGGTAAGAAGACTCACTGTTCTTCTACTTAAGTCGGCATTGTGCCTGATGTATTTAATTCCGATGCAATTTTTGTGTTTAATCGTCAAAGTGAAGGTGCAAGGAATACTGTAAACCGGAAGTGAAGCATCGATATCTAAAACTGGTCTCTCAGCAAAGGCTGAAAGCATAGACGGTAAGAAGACCCACTCTTCTTGTACTTAAGTCGGCATTGTGCCTGATGTATTTAATTCCGAAAAAATTTTTGTGTTTCATCGTCAAAGTGAAGGTCCAAGGAATACTGTAAACCGAAAGAGAATCATCGATATCTGAAACTGGCCTCTCAGCAAAGGCTTAAAGCATAGACGGTAAGAAGACCCACTCTTCTTGTACTTAAGTCGGCATTGTGCCTGATGTATTTAATTCCGATGCAATCTATGTGTTTCATCGTCAAAGTGAAGGTCCAAGGAATACTGTAAACCGGAAGTGAAGCATCGATATCTAAAACTGGTCTCTCAGCAAAGGCTGAAAGCATACATGGTAAGAAGACTCACTCTTCTTGTACTTAAGTCGGCATTGTGCCTGATTTATTTAATTCCGATGCAATTTTTGTGTTTCATCGTCAAAGTGAAGGTCCAAGGAATACTGTAAGCCGGAAGTGAAGCATCGATATCTAAAACTGGTCTCTCAGCAAAGGCTGAAGGCATAGACGGTAAGAAGACCCACTCTTCCTGTACATAAGTCGGCATTGTGCCTGATGTATTTAATTCCGATAAAATTTTTGTGTTTCATCGCCAAAGTGAAGGTCCAACGAACACTGTAAACCGGAAGTGAAGCATCGATATCTAAAACTGGTCTCTCAGCAAAGGCTGAAAGCATAGACGGTAAGAAGACCCACTCTTCTTGTACTTAAGTCGGCATTGTGCCTGATGTATTTAATTCCGATAAAATTTTTGTGTTTCATCGTCAAAGGGTAGGTCCAAGGAAAACTGTAAACCGGAAGTGAATCATCGATATCTAAAACTGGTCTCTCAGCAAAGGCTGAAAGCATAGACGGTAAGAAGACCCACTCTTCTTGTACTTAGGTTGGCATTGTGCCTGATGTATTTAATTCCGATGCAATTTTTGTGTTTCATCGTCAAAGTGAAGGTCCAAGGAATACTGTAAGCCGGAAGTGAAGCATCGATATCTAAAACTGGTCTCTCAGCAAAGGCTGAAAGCATAGACGGTAAGAAGACCCACTCTTCCTGTACATAAGTCGGCATTGTGCCTGATGTATTTATTTCCGATAAAATTTTTGTGTTTCATCGCCAAAGTGAAGGTCCAACGAACACTGTAAACCGGAAGTGAAGCATCGATATCTAAAACTGGTCTCTCAGCAAAGGCTGAAAGCATAGACGGTAAGAAGACCCACTCTTCTTGTACTTAAGTCGGCATTGTGCCTGATGTATTTAATTCCGATAAAATTTTTGTGTTTCATCGTCAAAGGGTAGGTCCAAGGAAAACTGTAAACCGGAAGTGAATCATCGATATCTAAAACTGGTCTCTCAGCAAAGGCTGAAAGCATAGACGGTAAGAAGACCCACTCTTCTTGTACTTAAGTTGGCATTGTGCCTGATGTATTTAATTCCGATGCAATTTTTGTGTTTAATCGTCAAAGTGAAGGTCCAAGGAATACTGTAAACCGGAAGTGAAGCATCGATATCTAAAAATGGTCTCTCAGCAAAGGCTGAATGCATAGACGGTAAGAAGACCCACTCTTCTTGTACTTAAGTCGGCATTGTGCCTGATGTATTTAATTCCGATGCAATCTTTGTGTTTCATCGTCAAAGTGAAGGTCCAAGGAATACTGTAAAGCGGAAGTGAAGCATCGATATCTAAAACTGGTCGCTCAGCAAAGGCTGAAAGCATAGACGGTAAGAAGACCCACTCATCTTGTACTTAAGTCGGCATTGTGCCTGATGTATTTAATTCCGATGAAATCTTTGTGTTTAATCGTCAAAGTGAAGGTGCAAGGAATACTGTAAACCGGAAGTGAAGCATCGATATCTAAAACTGGTCTCTCAGCAAACGCTGAAAGCATAGACGGTAAGAAGACCCACTCTTCTTGTACTTAAGTCGGCATTGTGCCTGATGTATTTAATTCCTATGCAATTTTTGTATTTAATCGTCAAAGTGAAGGTGCAAGGAATCCTGCAAACCGGAAGAGAAGCATCGATATCTAAAACTGGTCTCTCAGCAAAGGCTGAAAGCATAGACGGTAAGAAGACTCACTGTTCTTCTACTTAAGTCGGCATTGTGCCTGATGTATTTAATTCCGATGCAATTTTTGTGTTTAATCGTCAAAGTGAAGGTGCAAGGAATACTGTAAACCGGAAGTGAAGCATCGATATCTAAAACTCGTCTCTCAGCAAAGACTGAAAGCATAGACGGTAAGAAGACTCACTGTTCTTCTACTTAAGTCGGCATTGTGCCTGATGTATTTAATTCCGATGCAATTTTTGTGTTTAATCGTCAAAGTGAAGGTGCAAGGAATACTGTAAACCGGAAGTGAAGCATCGATATCTAAAACTGGTCTCTCAGCAAAGGCTGAAAGCATAGACGGTAAGAAGACCCACTCTTCTTGTACTTAAGTCGGCATTGTGCCTGTTGTATTTAATTCCGATAAAATTTTTGTGTTTCATCGTCAAAGTGAAGGTCCAAGGAATACTGTAAACCGAAAGAGAATCATCGATATCTGAAACTGGCCTCTCAGCAAAGGCTTAAAGCATAGACGGTAAGAAGACCCACTCTTCTTGTACTTAAGTCGGCATTGTGCCTGATGTATTTAATTCCGATGCAATCTATGTGTTTCATCGTCAAAGTGAAGGTCCAAGGAATACTGTAAACCGGAAGTGAAGCATCGATATCTAAGACTGGTCTCTCAGCAAAGGCTGAAGGCATAGACGGTAAGAAGACTCACTGTTCTTCTACTTAAGTCGGCATTGTGCCTGATGTATTTAATTCCGATGCAATTTTTGTGTTTCATCGTCAAAGTGAAGGTCCAAGGAATACTGTAAACCGGAAGTGAAGCATCGATATCTAAGACTGGTCTCTCAGCAAAGGCTGAAGGCATAGACGGTAAGAAGACTCACTGTTCTTCTACTTAAGTCGGCATTGTGCCTGATGTATTTAATTCCGATGCAATTTTTGTGTTTCATCGTCAAAGTGAACGTGCAAGGAATACTGTAAACTGGAAGTGAAGCTTCGATATCTAAAACTGGTCTCTCAGCAAAGGCTGAAAGCATAGACGGTAAGTAGACCCACTCTTCTTGTACTTAAGTCGGCATTGTACCTGATGTATTTAATTCCGATATAATTTTTGTGTTTCATCGTCAAAGTGAAGGTCCAAGGAATACTGTAAACCGGAAGTGAATCATCGATATCTAAAACTGGTCTCACACGAAAGACTCAAATCATAGACTGTTAGAAAATTCAGTCTTCTAGTACTTAAGTCCGCATTGTGCCTTTTGTATTTAATTCCGATGCAATTTTTGTGTTTAATCGTCAAAGTGAAGGTCCAAGGAATACTGTAAACCGGAAGTGAAGCATCGATATCTAAAACTGGTCTCTCAGCAAAGGCTGAAAGCATAGACGGTAAGAAGACCCACTCTTCTTGTACTTAAGTCGGCATTGTGCCTGATGTATTTAATTCCGATGCAATCTTTGTGTTTTATCGTCAGAGTGAAGGTGCAAGGAATACTGTAAACCGGAAGTGAAGCATCGATATCTAAAACTGGTCTCTCAGCAAAGGCTGAAAGCATAGACGGTAAGAAGACCCACTCTTCTTGTACTTAAGTCGGCATTGTGCCTGATGTATTTAATTCCGATAAAATTTTTGTGTTTCATCGTCAAAGTGAAGGTCCAAGGAATACTCTAAACCGGAAGAGAATCATCGATATCTGAAACTGGCCTCTCAGCAAAGGCTTAAAGCATAGACGGTAAGAAGACCCACTCTTCTTGTACTTAAGTCGGCATTGTGCCTGATGTATTTAATTCCGATGCAATCTATGTGTTTCATCGTCAAAGTGAAGGTCCAAGGAATACTGTAAACCGGAAGTGAAGCATCGATATCTAAAACTGGTCTCTCAGCAAAGGCTGAAACATAGATGGTAAGAAGACTCACTCTTCTTGTACTTAAGTCGGCATTGTGCCTGATGTATTTAATTCCGATGCAATTTTTGTGTTTCATCGTCAAAGTGAAGGTCCAAGGAATACTGTAAGCCGGAAGTGAAGCATCGATATCTAAAACTGGTCTCTCAGCAAAGGCTGAAAGCATAGACGGTAAGAAGACCCACTCTTCCTGTACATAAGTCGGCATTGTGCCTGATGTATTTATTTCCGATAAAATTTTTGTGTTTCATCGCCAAAGTGAAGGTCCAACGAACACTGTAAACCGGAAGTGAAGCATCGATATCTAAAACTGGTCTCTCAGCAAAGGCTGAAAGCATAGACGGTAAGAAGACCCACTCTTCTTGTACTTAAGTCGGCATTGTGCCTGATGTATTTAATTCCGATAAAATTTTTGTGTTTCATCGTCAAAGGGTAGGTCCAAGGAAAACTGTAAACCGGAAGTGAATCATCGATATCTAAAACTGGTCTCTCAGCAAAGGCTGAAAGCATAGACGGTAAGAAGACCCACTCTTCTTGTACTTAAGTTGGCATTGTGCCTGATGTATTTAATTCCGATGCAATTTTTGTGTTTAATCGTCAAAGTGAAGGTCCAAGGAATACTGTAAACCGGAAGTGAAGCATCGATATCTAAAAATGGTCTCGCAGCAAAGGCTGAATGCATAGACGGTAAGAAGACCCACTCTTCTTGTACTTAAGTAGGCATTGTGCCTGATGTATTTAATTCCGATGCAATCTTTGTGTTTCATCGTCAAAGTGAAGGTCCAAGGAATACTGTAAAGCGGAAGTGAAGCATCGATATCTAAAACTGGTCTCTCAGCAAAGGCTGAAAGCATAGACGGTAAGAAGACCCACTCATCTTGTACTTAAGTCGGCATTGTGCCTGATGTATTTAATTCCGATGAAATCTTTGTGTTTAATCGTCAAAGTGAAGGTGCAAGGAATACTGTAAACCGGAAGTGAAGCATCGATATCTAAAACTGGTCTCTCAGCAAACGCTGAAAGCATAGACGGTAAGAAGACCCACTCTTCTTGTACTTAAGTCGGCATTGTGCCTGATGTATTTAATTCCGATGCAATTTTTGTATTTAATCGTCAAAGTGAAGGTGCAAGGAATCCTGCAAACCGGAAGAGAAGCATCGATATCTAAAACTGGTCTCTCAGCAAAGGCTGAAAGCATAGACGGTAAGAAGACTCACTGTTCTTCTACTTAAGTCGGCATTGTGCCTGATGTATTTAATTCCGATGCAATTTTTGTGTTTAATCGTCAAAGTGAAGGTGCAAGGAATACTGTAAACCGGAAGTGAAGCATCGATATCTAAAACTCGTCTCTCAGCAAAGACTGAAAGCATAGACGGTAAGAAGACTCACTGTTCTTCTACTTAAGTCGGCATTGTGCCTGATGTATTTAATTCCGATGCAATTTTTGTGTTTAATCGTCAAAGTGAAGGTGCAAGGAATACTGTAAACCGGAAGTGAAGCATCGATATCTAAAACTGGTCTCTCAGCAAAGGCTGAAAGCATAGACGGTAAGAAGACCCACTCTTCTTGTACTTAAGTCGGCATTGTGCCTGATGTATTTAATTCCGAAAAAATTTTTGTGTTTCATCGTCAAAGTGAAGGTCCAAGGAATACTGTAAACCGAAAGAGAATCATCGATATCTGAAACTGGCCTCTCAGCAAAGGCTTAAAGCATAGACGTTAAGAAGACCCACTCTTCTTGTACTTAAGTCGGCATTGTGCCTGATGTATTTAATTCCGATGCAATCTATGTGTTTCATCGTCAAAGTGAAGGTCCAAGGAATACTGTAAACCGGAAGTGAAGCATCGATATCTAAAACTGGTCTCTCAGCAAAGGCTGAAAGCATACATGGTAAGAAGACTCACTCTTCTTGTACTTAAGTCGGCATTGTGCCTGATTTATTTAATTCCGATGCAATTTTTGTGTTTCATCGTCAAAGTGAAGGTCCAAGGAATACTGTAAGCCGGAAGTGAAGCATCGATATCTAAAACTGGTCTCTCAGCAAAGGCTGAAGGCATAGACGGTAAGAAGACCCACTCTTCCTGTACATAAGTCGGCATTGTGCCTGATGTATTTAATTCCGATAAAATTTTTGTGTTTCATCGCCAAAGTGAAGGTCCAACGAACACTGTAAACCGGAAGTGAAGCATCGATATCTAAAACTGGTCTCTCAGCAAAGGCTGAAAGCATAGACGGTAAGAAGACCCACTCTTCTTGTACTTAAGTCGGCATTGTGCCTGATGTATTTAATTCCGATAAAATTTTTGTGTTTCATCGTCAAAGGGTAGGTCCAAGGAAAACTGTAAACCGGAAGTGAATCATCGATATCTAAAACTGGTCTCTCAGCAAAGGCTGAAAGCATAGACGGTAAGAAGACCCACTCTTCTTGTACTTAGGTTGGCATTGTGCCTGATGTATTTAATTCCGATGCAATTTTTGTGTTTCATCGTCAAAGTGAAGGTCCAAGGAATACTGTAAGCCGGAAGTGAAGCATCGATATCTAAAACTGGTCTCTCAGCAAAGGCTGAAAGCATAGACGGTAAGAAGACCCACTCTTCCTGTACATAAGTCGGCATTGTGCCTGATGTATTTATTTCCGATAAAATTTTTGTGTTTCATCGCCAAAGTGAAGGTCCAACGAACACTGTAAACCGGAAGTGAAGCATCGATATCTAAAACTGGTCTCTCAGCAAAGGCTGAAAGCATAGACGGTAAGAAGACCCACTCTTCTTGTACTTAAGTCGGCATTGTGCCTGATGTATTTAATTCCGATAAAATTTTTGTGTTTCATCGTCAAAGGGTAGGTCCAAGGAAAACTGTAAACCGGAAGTGAATCATCGATATCTAAAACTGGTCTCTCAGCAAAGGCTGAAAGCATAGACGGTAAGAAGACCCACTCTTCTTGTACTTAAGTTGGCATTGTGCCTGATGTATTTAATTCCGATGCAATTTTTGTGTTTAATCGTCAAAGTGAAGGTCCAAGGAATACTGTAAACCGGAAGTGAAGCATCGATATCTAAAAATGGTCTCTCAGCAAAGGCTGAATGCATAGACGGTAAGAAGACCCACTCTTCTTGTACTTAAGTCGGCATTGTGCCTGATGTATTTAATTCCGATGCAATCTTTGTGTTTCATCGTCAAAGTGAAGGTCCAAGGAATACTGTAAAGCGGAAGTGAAGCATCGATATCTAAAACTGGTCGCTCAGCAAAGGCTGAAAGCATAGACGGTAAGAAGACCCACTCATCTTGTACTTAAGTCGGCATTGTGCCTGATGTATTTAATTCCGATGAAATCTTTGTGTTTAATCGTCAAAGTGAAGGTGCAAGGAATACTGTAAACCGGAAGTGAAGCATCGATATCTAAAACTGGTCTCTCAGCAAACGCTGAAAGCATAGACGGTAAGAAGACCCACTCTTCTTGTACTTAAGTCGGCATTGTGCCTGATGTATTTAATTCCTATGCAATTTTTGTATTTAATCGTCAAAGTGAAGGTGCAAGGAATCCTGCAAACCGGAAGAGAAGCATCGATATCTAAAACTGGTCTCTCAGCAAAGGCTGAAAGCATAGACGGTAAGAAGACTCACTGTTCTTCTACTTAAGTCGGCATTGTGCCTGATGTATTTAATTCCGATGCAATTTTTGTGTTTAATCGTCAAAGTGAAGGTGCAAGGAATACTGTAAACCGGAAGTGAAGCATCGATATCTAAAACTCGTCTCTCAGCAAAGACTGAAAGCATAGACGGTAAGAAGACTCACTGTTCTTCTACTTAAGTCGGCATTGTGCCTGATGTATTTAATTCCGATGCAATTTTTGTGTTTAATCGTCAAAGTGAAGGTGCAAGGAATACTGTAAACCGGAAGTGAAGCATCGATATCTAAAACTGGTCTCTCAGCAAAGGCTGAAAGCATAGACGGTAAGAAGACCCACTCTTCTTGTACTTAAGTCGGCATTGTGCCTGTTGTATTTAATTCCGATAAAATTTTTGTGTTTCATCGTCAAAGTGAAGGTCCAAGGAATACTGTAAACCGAAAGAGAATCATCGATATCTGAAACTGGCCTCTCAGCAAAGGCTTAAAGCATAGACGGTAAGAAGACCCACTCTTCTTGTACTTAAGTCGGCATTGTGCCTGATGTATTTAATTCCGATGCAATCTATGTGTTTCATCGTCAAAGTGAAGGTCCAAGGAATACTGTAAACCGGAAGTGAAGCATCGATATCTAAAACTGGTCTCTCAGCAAAGGCTGAAAGCATACATGGTAAGAAGACTCACTCTTCTTGTACTTAAGTCGGCATTGTGCCTGATTTATTTAATTCCGATGCAATTTTTGTGTTTCATCGTCAAAGTGAAGGTCCAAGGAATACTGTAAGCCGGAAGTGAAGCATCGATATCTAAAACTGGTCTCTCAGCAAAGGCTGAAAGCATAGACGGTAAGAAGACCCACTCTTCCTGTACATAAGTCGGCATTGTGCCTGATGTATTTAATTCCGATAAAATTTTTGTGTTTCATCGCCAAAGTGAAGGTCCAACGAACACTGTAAACCGGAAGTGAAGCATCGATATCTAAAACTGGTCTCTCAGCAAAGGCTGAAAGCATAGACGGTAAGAAGACCCACTCTTCTTGTACTTAAGTCGGCATTGTGCCTGATGTATTTAATTCCGATAAAATTTTTGTGTTTCATCGTCAAAGGGTAGGTCCAAGGAAAACTGTAAACCGGAAGTGAATCATCGATATCTAAAACTGGTCTCTCAGCAAAGGCTGAATGCATAGACGGTAGGAAGACCCACTCTTCTTGTACTTAGGTTGGCATTGTGCCTGATGTATTTAATTCCGATGCAATTTTTGTGTTTAATCGTCAAAGTGAAGGTCCAAGGAATACTGTAAACCGGAAGTGAAGCATCGATATCTAAAAATGGTCTCTCAGCAAAGGTTGAATGCATAGACGGTAAGAAGACCCACTCTTCTTGTACTTAAGTCGGCATTGTGCCTGATGTATTTAATTCCGATGAAATCTTTGTGTTTAATCGTCAAAGTGAAGGTGCAAGGAATACTGTAAACCGGAAGTGAAGCATCGATATCTAAAACTGGTCTCTCAGCAAAGGCTGAAAGCATAGACGGTAAGAAGACCCACTCTTCTTGTACTTAAGTCGGCATTGTGCCTGATGTATTTAATTCCGATGCAATTTTTGTATTTAATCGTCAAAGTGAAGGTGCAAGGAATACTGCAAACCGGAAGAGAAGCATCGATATCTAAAACTGGTCTCTCAGCAAAGGCTGAAAGCATAGACGGTAAGAAGACTCACTGTTCTTCTACTTAAGTCGGCATTGTGCCTGATGTATTTAATTGCGATGCAATTTTTGTGTTTAATCGTCAAAGTGAAGGTGCAAGGAATACTGTAAACCGGAAGTGAAGCATCGATATCTAAAACTAGTCTCTCAGCAAAGACTGAAAGCATAGACGGTAAGAAGACTCACTGTTCTTCTACTTAAGTCGGCATTGTGCCTGATGTATTTAATTCCGATGCAATTTTTGTGTTTAATCGTCAAAGTGAAGGTGCAAGGAATACTGCAAACCGGAAGTGAAGCATCGATATCTAAAACTGGTCTCTCAGCAAAAGCTGAAAGCATAGACGGTAAGATGACTCACTGTTCTTCTACTTAAGTCGGCATTGTGCCTGATGTATTTAATTCCGATGCAATTTTTGTGTTTCATCGTCAATGTGAAGGTCCAAGGAATACTGTAAACCGGAAGTGAAGCATCGATATCTAAAACTGGTCTCTCAGCAAAGGCTGAAAGCATAGACGGTAAGAAGACTCACTGTTCTTCTACTTAAGTCGGCATTGTGCCTGATGTATTTAATTCCGATGCAATTTTTGTGTTTAATCGTCAAAGTGAACGTATAAGGAATACTGTAAAGCGGAAGTGAAGCGTCGATATCTAAAACTAGTCTCTCAGCAAAGGCTGAAAGCATAGACGGTAAGAAGACCCACTCTTCTTGTACTTAAGGCGGCATTGTGCCTGATGTATTTAATTCCGATGCAATTTTTGTGTTTAATCGTCAAAGTGAAGGTGCAAGGAATACTGCAAACCGGAAGTGAAGCATCGATATCTAAAACTGGTCTCTCAGCAAAAGCTGAAAGCATAGACGGTAAGAAGAGTCACTGTTCTTGTACTTATGTCGGCATTGTGCCTGATGTATTTAATTCCGATGCAATTTTTGTGTTTAATCGTCAAAGTGAAGGTGCAAGGAATACTGTAAACCGGAAGTGAAGCATCGATATCTAAAACTGGTCTCTCAGCAAAGGCTGAAAGCATAGACGGTTAGAAGACCCACTCTTCTTGTACTTAAGTAGGCATTGTGCCTGATGTATTTAATTCCGATGCAATTTTTGTGTTTCATCGTCAAAGTGAAGGTCCAAGGAATACTGTAAACCGGAAGTGAAGCATCGATATCTAAAACTGGTCTCTCAGCAAAGGCTGAAAGCATAGACGGTATGAAGACTCACTGTTCTTCTACTTAAGTCGGTATTCTTCCTGATGTATTTAATTCCGATGCAATTTTTGTGTTTAAACGTCAAAGTGAAGGTGCAAATAATACTGTAAACCGGAAGTGAAGCATCGATATCTAAAACTGGTCTCTCAGCAAAGGCTGAAAGCATAAACGGTAAGAAGACCCACTCTTCTTGTACGTAAGTCGGCATTGTGCCTAATGTATTTAATTCCGATGCAATTTTTGTGTTTAATCGTCAAAGTGAAGGTGCATGGAATACTGTAAACAGGAAGTGAAGCATCGATATCTAAAACTGGTCTCTCAGCAAAGGCTGAAAGCATAGACGGTAAGAAGACCCACTCTTCTTGTACTTAAGTCGGCATTGTGCCTGATGTATTTCATTCCGATGCAATTTTTGTGTTTAATCGTCAAAGTGAAGGTGCAAGGAATACTGCAAACCGGAAGAGAAGCATCGATATCTAAAACTGGTCTCTCAGCAAAGGCTGAAAGCATAGACGGTAAGAAGACTCACTGTTCTTCTACTTAAGTCGGCATTGTGGCTGATGTATTTAATTCCGATACAATTTTTGTGTTTAATCGTCAAAGTGAAGGTGCAAGGAATACTGTAAACCGGAAGTGAAGCATCGATATCTAAAACTGGACTCTCAGCAAAAGCTGAAAGCATAGACGGTAAGAATACTCACTGTTCTTCTACTTAAGTCGGCATTGTGCCTGATGTATTTAATTCCGATGCAATTTTTGTGTTTAATCGTCAAAGTGAAGGTGCATGGAATACTGTAAACAGGAAGTGAAGCATCGATATCTAAAACTGGTCTCTCAGCAAAGGCTGAAAGCATAGACGGTAAGAAGACCCACTCTTCTTGTACTTAAGTCGGCATTTTGCCTGATGTATTTAATTCCGATTCAATTTTTGTGTTTAATCGTCAAAGTGAAGGTGCATGGAATACTGCAAACCGGAAGTGAAGCATCGATATCTAAAACTGGTCTCTCAGCAAAAGCTGAAAGCATAGACGGTAAGAAGACCCACTCTTCTTGTACTTAAGTCGGCATTGTGCATGATGTATTTCATTCCGATGCAATTTTTGTGTTTAATCGTCAAAGTGAAGGTGCAAGGAACACTGCAAACCGGAAGAGAAGCATCGATATCTAAAACTGGTCTCTCAGCAAAGGCTGAAAGCACAGACGGTAAGAAGACTCACTGTTCTTCTACTTAAGTCGGCATTGTGCCTGATGTATTTAATTCCGATGCAATTTTTGTGTTTAATCGTCAAAGTGAAGGTGCAAGGAATACTGCAAACCGGAAATGAAGCATCGATATCTAAAACTGGTCTCTCAGCAAAGGCTGAAAGCATAGACGGTAAGATGACTCACTGTTCTTCTACTTAAGTCGGCATTGTGCCTGATGTATTTAATTCCGATGCAATTTTTGTGTTTAATCGTCAAAGTGAAGGTGCAAGGAATACTGTAAACTGGAAGTGAAGCATCGATATCTAAAACTGGTCTCTCAGCAAAGGCTGAAAGCATAGACGGTAAGAAGACTCACTTTTCTTCTACTTAAGTCGGCATTGTGCCTGATGTATTTAATTCCGATGCAATTTTTGTGTTTAATCGTCAAAGTGAAGGTGCAAGGAATACTGCAAACTGGAAGTGAAGCATCGATATCTAAAACTGGTCTCTCAGCAAAAGCTGAAAGCATAGACGGTAAGAAGACTCACTGTTCTTCTACTTAAGTCGGCATTGTGCCTGATGTATTTAATTCCGATGCAATTTTTGTGTTTCATCGTCAAAGTGAAGGTCCAAGGACTACTGTAAACCGGAAGTGAAGCATGGAAATCTAAAACTGGTCTCTCAGCAAAGGCTGAAAGCATAGACGGTAAGAAGACTCACTGTTCTTCTACTTAAGTCGGCATTGTGCCTGATGTATTTAATTCCGATGCAATTTTCGTGTTGAATCGTCAAAGTGAAGGTGCAAGGAATACTGCAAACCGGAAGTGAAGCATCGATATCTAAAACTGGTCTCTCAGCAAAGGCTGAAAGCATAGACGGTAAGAAGACCCACTCATCTTGTACTTAAGTCGGCATTGTGCCTGATGTATTTAATTCCGATGAAATCTTTGTGTTTAATCGTCAAAGTGAAGGTGCAAGGAATACTGTCAACAGGAAGTGAAGCATCGATATCTAAAACTGGTCTCTCAGCAAACGCTGAAAGCATAGACGGTAAGAAGACCCACTCTTCTTGTACTTAAGTCGGCATTGTGCCTGATGTATTTAATTCCGATGCAATTTTTGTATTTAATCGTCAAAGTGAAGGTGCAAGGAATCCTGCAAACCGGAAGAGAAGCATCGATATCTAAAACTGGTCTCTCAGCAAAGGCTGAAAGCATAGACGGTAAGAAGACTCACTGTTCTTCTACTTAAGTCGGCATTGTGCCTGATGTATTTAATTCCGATGCAATTTTTGTGTTTAATCGTCAAAGTGAAGGTGCAAGGAATACTGTAAACCGGAAGTGAAGCATCGATATCTAAAACTCGTCTCTCAGCAAAGACTGAAAGCATAGACGGTAAGAAGACTCACTGTTCTTCTACTTAAGTCGGCATTGTGCCTGATGTATTTAATTCCGATGCAATTTTTGTGTTTAATCGTCAAAGTGATGGTGCAAGGAATACTGTAAACCGGAAGTGAAGCATCGATATCTAAAACTGGTCTCTCAGCAAAGGCTGAAATCATAGACGGTAAGAAGACCCACTCTT
Source organism: Schistocerca cancellata (assembly GCF_023864275.1). NCBI lineage: Eukaryota > Metazoa > Arthropoda > Insecta > Orthoptera > Acrididae > Schistocerca > Schistocerca cancellata. Next base: position 60,761,386 of record NC_064631.1, on the reverse strand, counting down.
CTTGTACTTAAGTCGGCATTGTGCCTGATGTATTTAATTCCGATAAAATTTTTGTGTTTCATCGTCAAAGTGAAGGTCCAAGGAATACTCTAAACCGGAAGAGAATCATCGATATCTGAAACTGGCCTCTCAGCAAAGGCTTAAAGCATAGACGGTAAGAAGACCCACTCTTCTTGTACTTAAGTCGGCATTGTGCCTGATGTATTTAATTCCGATGCAATCTATGTGTTTCATCGTCAAAGTGAAGGTCCAAGGAATACTGTAAACCGGAAGTGAAGCATCGATATCTAAAACTGGTCTCTCAGCAAAGGCTGAAAGCATAGATGGTAAGAAGACTCACTCTTCTTGTACTTAAGTCGGCATTGTGCCTGATGTATTTAATTCCGATGCAATTTTTGTGTTTCATCGTCAAAGTGAAGGTCCAAGGAATACTGTAAGCTGGAAGTGAAGCATCGATATCTAAAACTGGTCTCTCAGCAAAGGCTGAAAGCATAGACGGTAAGAAGACCCACTCTTCCTGTACATAAGTCGGCATTGTGTCTGATGTATTTATTTCCGATAAAATTTTTGTGTTTCATCGCTAAAGTGAAGGTCCAACGAACACTGTAAACCGGAAGTGAAGCATCGATATCTAAAACTGGTCTCTCAGCAAAGGCTGAAAGCATCGACGGTAAGAAGACCCACTCTTCTTTTACTTAAGTCGGCATTGTGCCTGATGTATTTAATTCCGATAAAATTTTTGTGTTTCATCGTCAAAGGGTAGGTCCAAGGAAAACTGTAAACCGGAAGTGAATCATCGATATCTAAAACTGGTCTCTCAGCAAAGGCTGAAAGCATAGACGGTAAGAAGACCCACTCTTCTTGTACTTAAGTTGGCATTGTGCCTGATGTATTTAATTCCGGTGCAATTTTTGTGTTTCATCGTCAAAGTGAAGGTCCAAGGAATACTGTAAACCGGAAGTGAAGCATCGATATCTAAAAATGGTCTCTCAGCAAAGGCTGAATGCATAGACGGTAAGAAGACCCACTCTTCTTGTACTTAAGTCGGCATTGTGCCTGATGTATTTAATTCCGATGAAATCTTTGTGTTTAATCGTCAAAGTGAAGGTGCAAGGAATACTGTAAACCGGAAGTGAAGCATCGATATCTAAAACTGGTCTCTCAGCAAACGCTGAAAGCATAGACGGTAAGAAGACCCACTCTTCTTGTACTTAAGTCGGCATTGTGCCTGATGTATTTAATTCCGATGCAATTTTTGTATTTAATCGTCAAAGTGAAGGTGCAAGGAATCCTGCAAACCGGAAGAGAAGCATCGATATCTAAAACTGGTCTCTCAGCAAAGGCTGAAAGCATAGACGGTAAGAAGACTCACTGTTCTTCTACTTAAGTCGGCATTGTGCCTGATGTATTTAATTCCGATGCAATTTTTGTGTTTAATCGTCAAAGTGAAGGTGCAAGGAATACTGTAAACCGGAAGTGAAGCATCGATATCTAAAACTCGTCTCTCAGCAAAGACTGAAAGCATAGACGGTAAGAAGACTCACTGTTCTTCTACTTAAGTCGGCATTGTGCCTGATGTATTTAATTCCGATGCAATTTTTGTGTTTAATCGTCAAAGTGAAGGTGCAAGGAATACTGTAAACCGGAAGTGAAGCATCGATATCTAAAACTGGTCTCTCAGCAAAGGCTGAAAGCATAGACGGTAAGAAGACCCACTCTTCTTGTACTTAAGTCGGCATTGTGCCTGATGTATTTAATTCCGATAAAATTTTTGTGTTTCATCGTCAAAGTGAAGGTCCAAGGAATACTCTAAACCGGAAGAGAATCATCGATATCTGAAACTGGCCTCTCAGCAAAGGCTTAAAGCATAGACGGTAAGAAGACCCACTCTTCTTGTACTTAAGTCGGCATTGTGCCTGATGTATTTAATTCCGATGCAATCTATGTGTTTCATCGTCAAAGTGAAGGTCCAAGGAATACTGTAAACCGGAAGTGAAGCATCGATATCTAAAACTGGTCTCTCAGCAAAGGCTGAAAGCATAGATGGTAAGAAGACTCACTCTTCTTGTACTTAAGTCGGCATTGTGCCTGATGTATTTAATTCCGATGCAATTTTTGTGTTTCATCGTCAAAGTGAAGGTCCAAGGAATACTGTAAGCCGGAAGTGAAGCATCGATATCTAAAACTGGTCTCTCAGCAAAGGCTGAAAGCATAGACGGTAAGAAGACCCACTCTTCCTGTACATAAGTCGGCATTGTGTCTGATGTATTTATTTCCGATAAAATTTTTGTGTTTCATCGCCAAAGTGAAGGTCCAACGAACACTGTAAACCGGAAGTGAAGCATCGATATCTAAAACTGGTCTCTCAGCAAAGGCTGAAAGCATCGACGGTAAGAAGACCCACACTTCTTGTACTTAAGTCGGCATTGTGCCTGATGTATTTAATTCCGATAAAATTTTTGTGTTTCATCGTCAAAGAGTAGGTCCAAGGAAAACTGTAAACCGGAAGTGAATCATCGATATCTAAAACTGGTCTCTCAGCAAAGGCTGAAAGCATAGACGGTAAGAAGACCCACTCTTCTTGTACTTAAGTTGGCATTGTGCCTGATGTATTTAATTCCGATGCAATTTTTGTGTTTAATCGTCAAAGTGAAGGTCCAAGGAATACTGTAAACCGGAAGTGAAGCATCGATATCTAAAAATGGTCTCTCAGCAAAGGCTGAATGCATAGACGGTAAGAAGACCCACTCTTCTTGTACTTAAGTCGGCATTGTGCCTGATGTATTTAATTCCGATGAAATCTTTGTGTTTAATCGTCAAAGTGAAGGTGCAAGGAATACTGTAAACCGGAAGTGAAGCATCGATATCTAAAACTGGTCTCTCAGCAAACGCTGAAAGCATAGACGGTAAGAAGACCCACTCTTCTTGTACTTAAGTCGGCATTGTGCCTGATGTATTTAATTCCGATGCAATTTTTGTATTTAATCGTCAAAGTGAAGGTGCAAGGAATCCTGCAAACCGGAAGAGAAGCATCGATATCTAAAACTGGTCTCTCAGCAGAGGCTGAAAGCATAGACGGTAAGAAGACTCACTGTTCTTCTACTTAAGTCGGCATTGTGCCTGATGTATTTAATTCCGATGCAATTTTTGTGTTTAATCGTCAAAGTGAAGGTGCAAGGAATACTGTAAACCGGAAGTGAAGCATCGATATCTAAAACTCGTCTCTCAGCAAAGACTGAAAGCATAGACGGTAAGAAGACTCACTGTTCTTCTACTTAAGTCGGCATTGTGCCTGATGTATTTAATTCCGATGCAATTTTTGTGTTTAATCGTCAAAGTGAAGGTGCAAGGAATACTGTAAACCGGAAGTGAAGCATCGATATCTAAAACTGGTCTCTCAGCAAAGGCTGAAAGCATAGACGGTAAGAAGACCCACTCTTCTTGTACTTAAGTCGGCATTGTGCCTGATGTATTTAATTCCGATAAAATTTTTGTGTTTCATCGTCAAAGTGAAGGTCCAAGGAATACTCTAAACCGGAAGAGAATCATCGATATCTGAAACTGGCCTCTCAGCAAAGGCTTAAATCATAGACGGTAAGAAGACCCACTCTTCTTGTACTTAAGTCGGCATTGTGCCTGATGTATTTAATTCCGATGCAATCTATGTGTTTCATCGTCAAAGTGAAGGTCCAAGGAATACTGTAAACCGGAAGTGAAGCATCGATATCTAAAACTGGTCTCTCAGCAAAGGCTGAAAGCATAGATGGTAAGAAGACTCACTCTTCTTGTACTTAAGTCGGCATTGTGCCTGATGTATTTAATTCCGATGCAATTTTTGTGTTTCATCGTCAAAGTGAAGGTCCAAGGAATACTGTAAGCCGGAAGTGAAGCATCGATATCTAAAACTGGTCTCTCAGCAAAGGCTGAAAGCATAGACGCTAAGAAGACCCACTCTTCCTGTACATAAGTCGGCATTGTGCCTGATGTATTTAATTCCGATAAAATTTTTGTGTTTCATCGCCAAAGTGAAGGTCCAACGAACACTGTAAACCGGAAGTGAAGCATCGATATCTAAAACTGGTCTCTCAGCAAAGGCTGAAAGCATAGACGGTAAGAAGACCCACTCTTCTTGTACTTAAGTCGGCATTGTGCCTGATGTATTTAATTCCGATGCAATTTTTGTGTTTAATCGTCAAAGGGTAGGTCCAAGGAAAACTGTAAACCGGAAGTGAATCATCGATATCTAAAACTGGTCTCTCAGCAAAGGCTGAAAGCATAGACGGTAAGAAGACCCACTCTTCTTGTACTTAAGTTGGCATTGTGCCTGATGTATTTAATTCCGATGCAATTTTTGTGTTTAATCGTCAAAGTGAAGGTCCAAGGAATACTGTAAACCGGAAGTGAAGCATCGATATCTAAAAATGGTCTCTCAGCAAAGGCTGAATGCATAGACGGTAAGAAGACCCACTCTTCTTGTACTTAAGTCGGCATTGTGCCTGATGTATTTAATTCCGATGCAATCTTTGTGTTTCATCGTCAAAGTGAAGGTCCAAGGAATACTGTAAAGCGGAAGTGAAGCATCGATATCTAAAACTGGTCTCTCAGCAAAGGCTGAAAGCATAGACGGTAAGAAGACCCACTCATCTTGTACTTAAGTCGGCATTGTGCCTGATGTATTTAATTCCGATGAAATCTTTGTGTTTAATCGTCAAAGTGAAGGTGCAAGGAATACTGTAAACCGGAAGTGAAGCATCGATATCTAAAACTGGTCTCTCAGCAAAGGCTGAAAGCATAGACGGTAAGAAGACCCACTCTTCTTGTACTTAAGTCGGCATTGTGCCTGATGTATTTAATTCCGATGCAATTTTTGTATTTAATCGTCAAAGTGAAGGTGCAAGGAATACTGCAAACCGGAAGAGAAGCATCGATATCTAAAACTGGTCTCTCAGCAAAGGCTGAAAGCATAGACGGTAAGAGGACTCACTGTTCTTCTACTTAAGTCGGCATTGTGCCTGATGTATTTAATTCCGATGCAATTTTTGTGTTTAATCGTCAAAGTGAAGGTGCAAGGAATACTGTAAACCGGAAGTGAAGCATCGATATCTAAAACTAGTCTCTCAGCAAAGACTGAAAGCATAGACGGTAAGAAGACTCACTGTTCTTCTACTTAAGTCGGCTTTGTGCCTGATGTATTTAATTCCGATGCAATTTTTGTGTTTAATCGTCAAAGTGAAGGTGCAAGGAATACTGCAAACCGGAAGTGAAGCATCGATATCTAAAACTGGTCTCTCAGCAAAAGCTGAAAGCATAGACCGTAAGATGACTCACTGTTCTTCTACTTAAGTCGGCATTGTGCCTGATGTATTTAATTCCGATGCAATTTTTGTGTTTCATCGTCAAAGTGAAGGTCCAAGGAATACTGTAAACCGGAAGTGAAGCATCGATATCTAAAACTGGTCTCTCAGCAAAGGCTGAAAGCATAGACGGTAAGAAGACTCACTGTTCTTCTACTTAAGTCGGCATTGTGCCTGATGTATTTAATTCCGATGCAATTTTTGTGTTTAATCGTCAAAGTGAACGTATAAGGAATACTGTAAAGCGGAAGTGAAGCATCGATATCTAAAACTGGTCTCTCAGCAAAGGCTGAAAGCATAGACGGTAAGAAGACCCACTCTTCTTGTACTTAAGTAGGCATTGTGCCTGATGTATTTAATTCCGATGCAATTTTTGTGTTTCATCGTCAAAGTGAAGGTCCAAGGAATACTGTAAACCGGAAGTGAAGCATCGATATCTAAAACTGGTCTCTCAGCAAAGGCTGAAAGCATAGACGGTATGAAGACTCACTGTTCTTCTACTTAAGTCGGTATTGTTCCTGATGTATTTAATTCCGATGCAATTTTTGTGTTTAAACGTCAAAGTGAAGGTGCAAAGAATACTGTAAACCGGAAGTGAAGCATCGATATCTAAAACTGGTCTCTCAGCAAAGGCTGAAATCATAAACGGTAAGAAGACCCACTCTTCTTGTACTTATGACGGCATTGTGCCTGATGTATTTAATTCCGATGCAATTTTTGCGTTTCATCGTCAAAGTGAAGGTCCAAGGAATACTGTAAACCGAAAGTGAGGCATCGATATCTAAAACTGGTCTCTCAGCAAAGGTTGAAAGCATAGACTGTAAGAAGACTCACTCTTCTTGTACTGAAGTCGGGATTGTGCCTGAAGTATTTAATTCGGATGCAATTTTTGTGTTTCATCGTCAAAGTGAAGGTGCAAGGAATACTGTAAAGCGGAAGTGAAGCATCGATATCTAAAACTGGTCTCTCAGCAAAGGCTGAAAGCATAGACGGTAAGAAGACCCACTCTTCTTATACTTAAGTCGGCATTGTGCCTGATGTATTTAATTCCGATATAATTTTTGTGTTTCATCGTCAAATTGAAGGTCCAAGGAATACTGTAAACCGGAAGTGAATCATCGATATCTAAAACTGGTCTCACACGAAAGGATCAAATCATAGACTGTTAGAAAATTCAGTCTTCTAGTACTTAAGTCCGCATTGTGCCTTTTGTATTTAATTCCGATGCAATTTTTGTGTTTAATCGTCAAAGTGAAGGTCCAAGTAATACTGTAAACCGGAAGTGAAGCATCGATATCTAAAACTGGTCTCTCAGCAAAGGCTGAAAGCATAGACGGTAAGAAGACCCACTCTTCTTGTACGTAAGTCGGCATTGTGCCTAATGTATTTAATTCCGATGCAATTTTTGTGTTTAATCGTCAAAGTGAAGGTGCATGGAATACTGTAAACAGGAAGTGAAGCATCGATATCTAAAACTGGTCTCTCAGCAAAGGCTGAAAGCATAGACGGTAAGAAGACCCACTCTTCTTGTACTTAAGTCGGCATTGTGCCTGATGTATTTAATTCCGATTCAATTTTTGTGTTTAATCGTCAAAGTGAAGGTGCATGGAATACTGCAAACCGGAAGTGAAGCATCGATATCTAAAACTGGTCTCTCAGCAAAAGCTGAAAGCATAGACGGTAAGAAGACCCACTCTTCTTGTACTTAAGTCGGCATTGTGCCTGATGTATTTCATTCCGATGCAATTTTTGTGTTTAATCGTCAAAGTGAAGGTGCAAGGAATACTGCAAACCGGAAGAGAAGCATCGATATCTAAAACTGGTCTCTCAGCAAAGGCTGAAAGCATAGACGGTAAGAAGACTCACTGTTCTTCTACTTAAGTCGGCATTGTGGCTGATGTATATAATTCCGATACAATTTTTGTGTTTAATCGTCAAAGTGAAAGTGCAAGGAATACTGTAAACCGGAAGTGAAGCATCGATATCTACAACTGGACTCTCAGCAAAAGCTGAAAGCATAGACGGTAAGAATACTCACTGTTCTTCTACTTAAGTCGGCATTGTGCCTGATGTATTTAATTCCGATGCAATTTTTGTGTTTAATCGTCAAAGTGAAGGTGCATGGAATACTGTAAACAGGAAGTGAAGCATCGATATCTAAAACTGGTCTCTCAGCAAAGGCTGAAAGCATAGACGGTAAGAAGACCCACTCTTCTTGTACTTAAGTCGGCATTGTGCCTGATGTATTTAATTCCGATGCAATTTTTGTATTTAATCGTCAAAGTGAAGGTGCAAGGAATCCTGCAAACCGGAAGAGAAGCATCGATATCTAAAACTGGTCTCTCAGCAAAGGCTGAAAGCATAGACGGTAAGAAGACTCACTGTTCTTCTACTTAAGTCGGCATTGTGCCTGATGTATTTAATTCCGATGCAATTTTTGTGTTTAATCGTCAAAGTGAAGGTGCAAGGAATACTGTAAACCGGAAGTGAAGCATCGATATCTAAAACTCGTCTCTCAGCAAAGACTGAAAGCATAGACGGTAAGAAGACTCACTGTTCTTCTACTTAAGTCGGCATTGTGCCTGATGTATTTAATTCCGATGCAATTTTTGTGTTTAATCGTCAAAGTGAAGGTGCAAGGAATACTGTAAACCGGAAGTGAAGCATCGATATCTAAAACTGGTCTCTCAGCAAAGGCTGAAAGCATAGACGGTAAGAAGACCCACTCTTCTTGTACTTAAGTCGGCATTGTGCCTGATGTATTTAATTCCGATAAAATTTTTGTGTTTCATCGTCAAAGTGAAGGTCCAAGGAATACTCTAAACCGGAAGAGAATCATCGATATCTGAAACTGGCCTCTCAGCAAAGGCTTAAAGCATAGACGGTAAGAAGACCCACTCTTCTTGTACTTAAGTCGGCATTGTGCCTGATGTATTTAATTCCGATGCAATCTATGTGTTTCATCGTCAAAGTGAAGGTCCAAGGAATACTGTAAACCGGAAGTGAAGCATCGATATCTAAAACTGGTCTCTCAGCAAAGGCTGAAAGCATAGATGGTAAGAAGACTCACTCTTCTTGTACTTAAGTCGGCATTGTGCCTGATGTATTTAATTCCGATGCAATTTTTGTGTTTCATCGTCAAAGTGAAGGTCCAAGGAATACTGTAAGCCGGAAGTGATGCATCGATATCTAAAACTGGTCTCTCAGCAAAGGCTGAAAGCATAGACGGTAAGAAGACCCACTCTTCCTGTACATAAGTCGGCATTGTGCCTGATGTATTTAATTCCGATAAAATTTTTGTGTTTCATCGCCAAAATGAAGGTCCAACGAACACTGTAAACCGGAAGTGAAGCATCGATATCTAAAACTGGTCTCTCAGCAAAGGCTGAAAGCATAGACGGTAAGAAGACCCACTCTTCTTGTACTTAAGTCGGCATTGTGCCTGATGTATTTAATTCCGATAAAATTTTTGTGTTTCATCGTCAAAGGGTAGGTCCAAGGAAAACTGTAAACCGGAAGTGAATCATCGATATCTAAAACTGGTCTCTCAGCAAAGGCTGAAAGCATAGACGGTAAGAAGACCCACTCTTCTTGTACTTAAGTTGGCATTGTGCCTGATGTATTTAATTCCGATGCAATTTTTGTGTTTAATCGTCAAAGTGAAGGTCCAAGGAATACTGTAAACCGGAAGTGAAGCATCGATATCTAAAAATGGTCTCTCAGCAAAGGCTGAATGCATAGACGGTAAGAAGACCCACTCTTCTTGTACTTAAGTCGGCATTGTGCCTGATGTATTTAATTCCGATGAAATCTTTGTGTTTAATCGTCAAAGTGAAGGTGCAAGGAATACTGTAAACCGGAAGTGAAGCATCGATATCTAAAACTGGTCTCTCAGCAAACGCTGAAAGCATAGACGGTAAGAAGACCCACTCTTCTTGTACTTAAGTCGGCATTGTGCCTGATGTATTTAATTCCGATGCAATTTTTGTATTTAATCGTCAAAGTGAAGGTGCAAGGAATCCTGCAAACCGGAAGAGAAGCATCGATATCTAAAACTGGTCTCTCAGCAAAGGCTGAAAGCATAGATGGTAAGAAGACTCACTGTTCTTCTACTTAAGTCGGCATTGTGCCTGATGTATTTAATTCCGATGCAATTTTTGTGTTTAATCGTCAAAGTGAAGGTGCAAGGAATACTGTAAACCGGAAGTGAAGCATCGATATCTAAAACTCGTCTCTCAGCAAAGACTGAAAGCATAGACGGTAAGAAGACTCACTGTTCTTCTACTTAAGTCGGCATTGTGCCTGATGTATTTAATTCCGATAAAATTTTTGTGTTTCATCGTCAAAGTGAAGGTCCAAGGAATACTCTAAACCGGAAGAGAATCATCGATATCTGAAACTGGCCTCTCAGCAAAGGCTTAAAGCATAGACGGTAAGTAGACCCACTCTTCTTGTACTTAAGTCGGCATTGTGCCTGATGTATTTAATTCCGATGTAATCTATGTGTTTCATCGTCAAAGTGAAGGTCCAAGGAATACTGTAAACCGGAAGTGAAGCATCGATATCTAAAACTGGTCTCTCAGCAAAGGCTGAAAGCATAGATGGTAAGAAGACTCACTCTTCTTGTACTTAAGTCGGCATTGTGCCTGATGTATTTAATTCCGATGCAATTTTTGTGTTTCATCGTCAAAGTGAAGGTCCAAGGAATACTGTAAGCCGGAAGTGAAGCATCGATATCTAAAACTGGTCTCTCAGCAAAGGCTGAAAGCATAGACGCTAAGAAGACCCACTCTTCCTGTACATAAGTCGGCATTGTGCCTGATGTATTTAATTCCGATAAAATTTTTGTGTTTCATCGCCAAAGTGAAGGTCCAACGAACACTGTAAACCGGAAGTGAAGCATCGATATCTAAAACTGGTCTCTCAGCAAAGGCTGAAAGCATAGACGGTAAGAAGACCCACTCTTCTTGTACTTAAGTCGGCATTGTGCCTGATGTATTTAATTCCGATGCAATTTTTGTATTTAATCGTCAAAGTGAAGGTGCAAGGAATACTGCAAACCGGAAGAGAAGCATCGATATCTAAAACTGGTCTCTCAGCAAAGGCTGAAAGCATAGACGGTAAGAAGACTCACTGTTCTTCTACTTAAGTCGGCATTGTGCCTGATGTATTTAATTCCGATGCAATTTTTGTGTTTAATCGTCAAAGTGAAGGTGCAAGGAATACTGTAAACCGGAAGTGAAGCATCGATATCTAAAACTAGTCTCTCAGCAAAGACTGAAAGCATAGACGGTAAGAAGACTCACTGTTCTTCTACTTAAGTCGGCATTGTGCCTGATGTATTTAATTCCGATGCAATTTTTGTGTTTAATCGTCAAAGTGAAGGTGCAAGGAATACTGCAAACCGGAAGTGAAGCATCGATATCTAAAACTGGTCTCTCAGCAAAAGCTGAAAGCATAGACCGTAAGATGACTCACTGTTCTTCTACTTAAGTCGGCATTGTGCCTGATGTATTTAATTCCGATGCAATTTTTGTGTTTCATCGTCAAAGTGAAGGTCCAAGGAATACTGTAAACCGGAAGTGAAGCATCGATATCTAAAACTGGTCTCTCAGCAAAGGCTGAAAGCATAGACGGTAAGAAGACTCACTGTTCTTCTACTTAAGTCGGCATTGTGCCTGATGTATTTAATTCCGATGCAATTTTTGTGTTTAATCGTCAAAGTGAACGTATAAGGAATACTGTAAAGCGGAAGTGAAGCGTCGATATCTAAAACTAGTCTCTCAGCAAAGGCTGAAAGCATAGACGGTAAGAAGACCCACTCTTCTTGTACTTATGGCGGCATTGTGCCTGATGTATTTAATTCCGATGCAATTTTTGTGTTTAATCGTCAAAGTGAAGGTGCAAGGAATACTGCAAACCGGAAGTGAAGCATCGATATCTAAAACTGGTCTCTCAGCAAAAGCTGAAAGCATAGACGGTAAGAAGAGTCACTGTTCTTGTACTTAAGTCGGCATTGTGCCTGATGTATTTAATTCCGATGCAATTTTTGTGTTTAATCGTCAAAGTGAAGGTGCAAGGAATACTGTAAACCGGAAGTGAAGTATCGATATCTAAAACTGGTCTCTCAGCAAAGGCTGAAAGCATAGACGGTTAGAAGACCCACTCTTCTTGTACTTAAGTAGGCATTGTGCCTGATGTATTTAATTCCGATGCAATTTTTGTGTTTCATCGTCAAAGTGAAGGTCCAAGGAATACTGTAAACCGGAAGTGAAGCATCGATATCTAAAACTGGTCTCTCAGCAAAGGCTGAAAGCATAGACGGTATGAAGACTCACTGTTCTTCTACTTAAGTCGGTATTGTTCCTGATGTATTTAATTCCGATGCAATTTTTGTGTTTAAACGTCAAAGTGAAGGTGCAAAGAATACTGTAAACCGGAAGTGAAGCATCGATATCTAAAACTGGTCTCTCAGCAAAGGCTGAAAGCATAAACGGTAAGAAGACCCACTCTTCTTGTACTTATGACGGCATTGTGCCTGATGTATTTAATTCCGATGCAATTTTTGTGTTTCATCGTCAAAGTGAAGGTCCAAGGAATACTGTAAACCGAAAGTGAGGCATCGATATCTAAAACTGGTCTCTCAGCAAAGGTTGAAAGCATAGACTGTAAGAAGACTCACTCTTCTTGTACTGAAGTCGGGATTGTGCCTGATGTATTTAATTCGGATGCAATTTTTGTGTTTCATCGTCAAAGTGAAGGTGCAAGGAATACTGTAAAGCGGAAGTGAAGCATCGATATCTAAAACTGGTCTCTCAGCAAAGGCTGAAAGCATAGACGGTAAGAAGACCCACTCTTCTTATACTTAAGTCGGCATTGTGCCTGATGTATTTAATTCCGATATAATTTTTGTGTTTCATCGTCAAAGTGAAGGTCCAAGGAATACTGTAAACCGGAAGTGAATCATCGATATCTAAAACTGGCCTCACACGAAAGGCTCAAATCATAGACTGTTAGAAAATTCAGTCTTCTAGTACTTAAGTCCGCATTGTGCCTTTTGTATTTAATTCCGATGCAATTTTTGTGTTTAATCGTCAAAGTGAAGGTCCAAGTAATACTGTAAACCGGAAGTGAAGCATCGATATCTAAAACTGGTCTCTCAGCAAAGGCTGAAAGCATAGACGGTAAGAAGACCCACTCTTCTTGTACGTAAGTCGGCATTGTGCCTAATGTATTTAATTCCGATGCAATTTTTGTGTTTAATCGTCAAAGTGAAGGTGCATGGAATACTGTAAACAGGAAGTGAAGCATCGATATCTAAAACTGGTCTCTCAGCAAAGGCTGAAAGCATAGACGGTAAGAAGACCCACTCTTCTTGTACTTAAGTCGGCATTGTGCCTGATGTATTTAATTCCGATTCAATTTTTGTGTTTAATCGTCAAAGTGAAGGTGCATGGAATACTGCAAACCGGAAGTGAAGCATCGATATCTAAAACTGGTCTCTCAGCAAAAGCTGAAAGCATAGACGGTAAGAAGACCCACTCTTCTTGTACTTAAGTCGGCATTGTGCCTGATGTATTTCATTCCGATGCAATTTTTGTGTTTAATCGTCAAAGTGAAGGTGCAAGGAATACTGCAAACCGGAAGAGAAGCATCGATATCTAAAACTGGTCTCTCAGCAAAGGCTGAAAGCATAGACGGTAAGAAGACTCACTGTTCTTCTACTTAAGTCGGCATTGTGGCTGATGTATTTAATTCCGATACAATTTTTGTGTTTAATCGTCAAAGTGAAGGTGCAAGGAATACTGTAAACCGGAAGTGAAGCATCGATATCTACAACTGGACTCTCAGCAAAAGCTGAAAGCATAGACGGCAAGAATACTCACTGTTCTTCTACTTAAGTCGGCATTGTGCCTGATGTATTTAATTCCGAAGCAATTTTTGTGTTTAATCGTCAAAGTGAAGGTGCATGGAATACTGTAAACAGGAAGTGAAGCATCGATATCTAAAACTGGTCTCTCAGCAAAGGCTGAAAGCATAGACGGTAAGAAGACCCACTCTTCTTGTACTTAAGTCGGCATTGTGCCTGATGTATTTAATTCCGATGCAATTTTTGTATTTAATCGTCAAAGTGAAGGTGCAAGGAATCCTGCAAACCGGAAGAGAAGCATCGATATCTAAAACTGGTCTCTCAGCAAAGGCTGAAAGCATAGACGGTAAGAAGACTCACTGTTCTTCTACTTAAGTCGGCATTGTGCCTGATGTATTTAATTCCGATGCAATTTTTGTGTTTAATCGTCACAGTGAAGGTGCAAGGAATACTGTAAACCGGAAGTGAAGCATCGATATCTAAAACTCGTCTCTCAGCAAAGACTGAAAGCATAGACGGTAAGAAGACTCACTGTTCTTCTACTTAAGTCGGCATTGTGCCTGATGTATTTAATTCCGATGCAATTTTTGTGTTTAATCGTCAAAGTGAAGGTGCAAGGAATACTGTAAAACGGAAGTGAAGCATCGATATCTAAAACTGGTCTCTCAGCAAAGGCTGAAAGCATAGACGGTAAGAAGACCCACTCTTCTTGTACTTAAGTCGGCATTGTGCCTGATGTATTTAATTCCGATAAAATTTTTGTGTTTCATCGTCAAAGTGAAGGTCCAAGGAATACTCTAAACCGGAAGAGAATCATCGATATCTGAAACTGGCCTCTCAGCAAAGGCTTAAAGCATAGACGGTAAGAAGACCCACTCTTCTTGTACTTAAGTCGGCATTGTGCCTGATGTATTTAATTCCGATGCAATCTATGTGTTTCATCGTCAAAGTGAAGGTCCAAGGAATACTGTAAACCGGAAGTGAAGCATCGATATCTAAAACTGGTCTCTCAGCAAAGGCTGAAAGCATAGATGGTAAGAAGACTCACTCTTCTTGTACTTAAGTCGGCATTGTGCCTGATGTATTTAATTCCGATGCAATTTTTGTGTTTCATCGTCAAAGTGAAGGTCCAAGGAATACTGTAAGCCGGAAGTGAAGCATCGATATCTAAAACTGGTCTCTCAGCAAAGGCTGAAAGCATAGACGGTAAGAAGACCCACTCTTCCTGTACATAAGTCGGCATTGTGCCTGATGTATTTAATTCCGATAAAATTTTTGTGTTTCATCGCCAAAATGAAGGTCCAACGAACACTGTAAACCGGAAGTGAAGCATCGATATCTAAAACTGGTCTCTCAGCAAAGGCTGAAAGCATAGACGGTAAGAAGACCCACTCTTCTTGTACTTAAGTCGGCATTGTGCCTGATGTATTTAATTCCGATAAAATTTTTGTGTTTCATCGTCAAAGGGTAGGTCCAAGGAAAACTGTAAACCGGAAGTGAATCATCGATATCTAAAACTGGTCTCTCAGCAAAGGCTGAAAGCATAGACGGTAAGAAGACCCACTCTTCTTGTACTTAAGTTGGCATTGTGCCTGATGTATTTAATTCCGATGCAATTTTTGTGTTTAATCGTCAAAGTGAAGGTCCAAGGAATACTGTAAACCGGAAGTGAAGCATCGATATCTAAAAATGGTCTCTCAGCAAAGGCTGAATGCATAGACGGTAAGAAGACCCACTCTTCTTGTACTTAAGTCGGCATTGTGCCTGATGTATTTAATTCCGATGAAATCTTTGTGTTTAATCGTCAAAGTGAAGGTGCAAGGAATACTGTAAACCGGAAGTGAAGCATCGATATCTAAAACTGGTCTCTCAGCAAACGCTGAAAGCATAGACGGTAAGAAGACCCACTCTTCTTGTACTTAAGTCGGCATTGTGCCTGATGTATTTAATTCCGATGCAATTTTTGTATTTAATCGTTAAAGTGAAGGTGCAAGGAATCCTGCAAACCGGAAGAGAAGCATCGATATCTAAAACTGGTCTCTCAGCAAAGGCTGAAAGCATAGACGGTAAGAAGACTCACTGTTCTTCTACTTAAGTCGGCATTGTGCCTGATGTATTTAATTCCGATGCAATTTTTGTGTTTAATCGTCAAAGTGAAGGTGCAAGGAATACTGTAAACCGGAAGTGAAGCATCGATATCTAAAACTCGTCTCTCAGCAAAGACTGAAAGCATAGACGGTAAGAAGACTCACTGTTCTTCTACTTAAGTCGGCATTGTGCCTGATGTATTTAATTCCGATGCAATTTTTGTGTTTAATCGTCAAAGTGAAGGTGCATGGAATACTGTAAACAGGAAGTGAAGCATCGATATCTAAAACTGGTCTCTCAGCAAAGGCTGAAAGCATAGACGGTAAGAAGACCCACTCTTCTTGTACTTAAGTCGGCATTGTGCCTGATGTATTTAATTCCGATTCAATTTTTGTGTTTAATCGTCAAAGTGAAGGTGCATGGAATACTGCAAACCGGAAGTGAAGCATCGATATCTAAAACTGGTCTCTCAGCAAAAGCTGAAAGCATAGACGGTAAGAAGACCCACTCTTCTTGTACTTAAGTCGGCATTGTGCCTGATGTATTTCATTCCGATGCAATTTTTGTGTTTAATCGTCAAAGTGAAGGTGCAAGGAATACTGCAAACCGGAAGAGAAGCATCGATATCTAAAACTGGTCTCTCAGCAAAGGCTGAAAGCATAGACGGTAAGAAGACTCACTGTTCTTCTACTTAAGTCGGCATTGTGGCTGATGTATTTAATTCCGATACAATTTTTGTGTTTAATCGTCAAAGTGAAGGTGCAAGGAATACTGTAAACCGGAAGTGAAGCATCGATATCTACAACTGGACTCTCAGCAAAAGCTGAAAGCATAGACGGCAAGAATACTCACTGTTCTTCTACTTAAGTCGGCATTGTGCCTGATGTATTTAATTCCGAAGCAATTTTTGTGTTTAATCGTCAAAGTGAAGGTGCATGGAATACTGTAAACAGGAAGTGAAGCATCGATATCTAAAACTGGTCTCTCAGCAAAGGCTGAAAGCATAGACGGTAAGAAGACCCACTCTTCTTGTACTTAAGTCGGCATTGTGCCTGATGTATTTAATTCCGATGCAATTTTTGTATTTAATCGTCAAAGTGAAGGTGCAAGGAATCCTGCAAACCGGAAGAGAAGCATCGATATCTAAAACTGGTCTCTCAGCAAAGGCTGAAAGCATAGACGGTAAGAAGACTCACTGTTCTTCTACTTAAGTCGGCATTGTGCCTGATGTATTTAATTCCGATGCAATTTTTGTGTTTAATCGTCAAAGTGAAGGTGCAAGGAATACTGTAAACCGGAAGTGAAGCATCGATATCTAAAACTCGTCTCTCAGCAAAGACTGAAAGCATAGACGGTAAGAAGACTCACTGTTCTTCTACTTAAGTCGGCATTGTGCCTGATGTATTTAATTCCGATGCAATTTTTGTGTTTAATCGTCAAAGTGAAGGTGCAAGGAATACTGTAAAACGGAAGTGAAGCATCGATATCTAAAACTGGTCTCTCAGCAAAGGCTGAAAGCATAGACGGTAAGAAGACCCACTCTTCTTGTACTTAAGTCGGCATTGTGCCTGATGTATTTAATTCCGATAAAATTTTTGTGTTTCATCGTCAAAGTGAAGGTCCAAGGAATACTCTAAACCGGAGGAGAATCATCGATATCTGAAACTGGCCTCTCAGCAAAGGCTTAAAGCATAGACGGTAAGAAGACCCACTCTTCTTGTACTTAAGTCGGCATTGTGCCTGATGTATTTAATTCCGATGCAATCTATGTGTTTCATCGTCAAAGTGAAGGTCCAAGGAATACTGTAAACCGGAAGTGAAGCATCGATATCTAAAACTGGTCTCTCAGCAAAGGCTGAAAGCATAGATGGTAAGAAGACTCACTCTTCTTGTACTTAAGTCGGCATTGTGCCTGATGTATTTAATTCCGATGCAATTTTTGTGTTTCATCGTCAAAGTGAAGGTCCAAGGAATACTGAAAGCCGGAAGTGAAGCATCGATATCTAAAACTGGTCTCTCAGCAAAGGCTGAAAGCATAGACGGTAAGAAGACCCACTCTTCCTGTACATAAGTCGGCATTGTGCCTGATGTATTTAATTCCGATAAAATTTTTGTGTTTCATCGCCAAAATGAAGGTCCAACGAACACTGTAAACCGGAAGTGAAGCATCGATATCTAAAACTGGTCTCTCAGCAAAGGCTGAAAGCATAGACGGTAAGAAGACCCACTCTTCTTGTACTTAAGTCGGCATTGTGCCTGATGTATTTAATTCCGATAAAATTTTTGTGTTTCATCGTCAAAGGGTAGGTCCAAGGAAAACTGTAAACCGGAAGTGAATCATCGATATCTAAAACTGGTCTCTCAGCAAAGGCTGAAAGCATAGACGGTAAGAAGACCCACTCTTCTTGTACTTAAGTTGGCATTGTGCCTGATGTATTTAATTCCGATGCAATTTTTGTGTTTAATCGTCAAAGTGAAGGTCCAAGGAATACTGTAAACCGGAAGTGAAGCATCGATATCTAAAAATGGTCTCTCAGCAAAGGCTGAATGCATAGACGGTAAGAAGACCCACTCTTCTTGTACTTAAGTCGGCATTGTGCCTGATGTATTTAATTCCGATGAAATCTTTGTGTTTAATCGTCAAAGTGAAGGTGCAAGGAATACTGTAAACCGGAAGTGAAGCATCGATATCTAAAACTGGTCTCTCAGCAAACGCTGAAAGCATAGACGGTAAGAAGACCCACTCTTCTTGTACTTAAGTCGGCATTGTGCCTGATGTATTTAATTCCGATGCAATTTTTGTATTTAATCGTTAAAGTGAAGGTGCAAGGAATCCTGCAAACCGGAAGAGAAGCATCGATATCTAAAACTGGTCTCTCAGCAAAGGCTGAAAGCATAGACGGTAAGAAGACTCACTGTTCTTCTACTTAAGTCGGCATTGTGCCTGATGTATTTAATTCCGATGCAATTTTTGTGTTTAATCGTCAAAGTGAAGGTGCAAGGAATACTGTAAACCGGAAGTGAAGCATCGATATCTAAAACTCGTCTCTCAGCAAAGACTGAAAGCATAGACGGTAAGAAGACTCACTGTTCTTCTACTTAAGTCGGCATTGTGCCTGATGTATTTAATTCCGATGCAATTTTTGTGTTTAATCGTCAAAGTGAAGGTGCAAGGAATACTGTAAACCGGAAGTGAAGCATCGATATCTAAAACTGGTCTCTCAGCAAAGGCTGAAAGCATAGACGGTAAGAAGACCCACTCTTCTTGTACTTAAGTCGGCATTGTGCCTGATGTATTTAATTCCGATAAAATTTTTGTGTTTCATCGTCAAAGTGAAGGTCCAAGGAATACTCTAAACCGGAAGAGAATCATCGATATCTGAAACTGGCCTCTCAGCAAAGGCTTAAAGCATAGACGGTAAGAAGACCCACTCTTCTTGTACTTAAGTCGGCATTGTGCCTGATGTATTTAATTCCGATGCAATCTATGTGTTTCATCGTCAAAGTGAAGGTCCAAGGAATACTGTAAACCGGAAGTGAAGCATCGATATCTAAAACTGCTCTCTCAGCAAAGGCTGAAAGCATAGATGGTAAGAAGACTCACTCTTCTTGTACTTAAGTCGGCATTGTGCCTGATGTATTTAATTCCGATGCAATTTTTGTGTTTCATCGTCAAAGTGAAGGTCCAAGGAATACTGTAAGCCGGAAGTGAAGCATCGATATCTAAAACTGGTCTCTCAGCAAAGGCTGAAAGCATAGACGCTAAGAAGACCCACTCTTCCTGTACATAAGTCGGCATTGTGCCTGATGTATTTAATTCCGATAAAATTTTTGTGTTTCATCGCCAAAGTGAAGGTCCAACGAACACTGTAAACCGGAAGTGAAGCATCGATATCTAAAACTGGTCTCTCAGCAAAGGCTGAAAGCATAGACGGTAAGAAGACCCACTCTTCTTGTACTTAAGTCGGCATTGTGCCTGATGTATTTAATTCCGATAAAATTTTTGTGTTTCATCGTCAAAGGGTAGGTCCAAAGAAAACTGTAAACCGGAAGTGAATCATCGATATCTAAAACTGGTCTCTCAGCAAAGGCTGAAAGCATAGACGGTAAGAAGACCCACTCTTCTTGTACTTAAGTTGGCATTGTGCCTGATGTATTTAATTCCGATGCAATTTTTGTGTTTAATCGTCAAAGTAAAGGTCCAAGGAATACTGTAAACCGGAAGTGAAGCATCGATATCTAAAAATGGTCTCTCAGCAAAGGCTGAATGCATAGACGGTAAGAAGACCCACTCTTCTTGTACTTAAGTCGGCATTGTGCCTGATGTATTTAATTCCGATGCAATCTTTGTGTTTCATCGTCAAAGTGAAGGTCCAAGGAATACTGTAAAGCGGAAGTGAAGCATCGATATCTAAAACTGGTCTCTCAGCAAAGGCTGAAAGCATAGACGGTAAGAAGACCCACTCATCTTGTACTTAAGTCGGCATTGTGCCTGATGTATTTAATTCCGATGAAATCTTTGTGTTTAATCGTCAAAGTGAAGGTGCAAGGAATACTGTAAACCGGAAGTGAAGCATCGATATCTAAAACTGGTCTCTCAGCAAAGGCTGAAAGCATAGACGGTAAGAAGACCCACTCTTCTTGTACTTAAGTCGGCATTGTGCCTGATGTATTTAATTCCGATGCAATTTTTGTATTTAATCGTCAAAGTGAAGGTGCAAGGAATACTGCAAACCGGAAGAGAAGCATCGATATCTAAAACTGGTCTCTCAGCAAAGGCTGAAAGCATAGACGGTAAGAAGACTCACTGTTCTTCTACTTAAGTCGGCATTGTGCCTGATGTATTTAATTCCGATGCAATTTTTGTGTTTAATCGTCAAAGTGAAGGTGCAAGGAATACTGTAAACCGGAAGTGAAGCATCGATATCTAAAACTAGTCTCTCAGCAAAGACTGAAAGCATAGACGGTAAGAAGACTCACTGTTCTTCTACTTAAGTCGGCATTGTGCCTGATGTATTTAATTCCGATGCAATTTTTGTGTTTAATCGTCAAAGTGAAGGTGCAAGGAATACTGCAAACCGGAAGTGAAGCATCGATATCTAAAACTGGTCTCTCAGCAAAAGCTGAAAGCATAGACGGTAAGATGACTCACTGTTCTTCTACTTAAGTCGGCATTGTGCCTGATGTATTTAATTCCGATGCAATTTTTGTGTTTCATCGTCAAAGTGAAGGTCCAAGGAATACTGTAAACCGGAAGTGAAGCATCGATATCTAAAACTGGTCTCTCAGCAAAGGCTGAAAGCATAGACGGTAAGAAGACTCACTGTTCTTCTACTTAAGTCGGCATTGTGCCTGATGTATTTAATTCCGATGCAATTTTTGTGTTTAATCGTCAAAGTGAACGTATAAGGAATACTGTAAAGCGGAAGTGAAGCGTCGGTATCTAAAACTAGTCTCTCAGCAAAGGCTGAAAGCATAGACGGTAAGATGACCCACTCTTCTTGTACTTAAGGCGGCATTGTGCCTGATGTATTTAATTCCGATGCAATTTTTGTGTTTAATCGTCAAAGTGAAGGTGCAAGGAATACTGCAAACCGGAAGTGAAGCATCGATATCTAAAACTGGTCTCTCAGCAAAAGCTGAAAGCATAGACGGTAAGAAGAGTCACTGTTCTTGTACTTAAGTCGGCATTGTGCCTGATGTATTTAATTCCGATGCAATTTTTGTGTTTAATCGTCAAAGTGAAGGTGCAAGGAATACTGTAAACCGGAAGTGAAGCATCGATATCTAAAACTGGTCTCTCAGCAAAGGCTGAAAGCATAGACGGTTAGAAGACCCACTCTTCTTGTACTTAAGTAGGCATTGTGCCTGATGTATTTAATTCCGATGCAATTTTTGTGTTTCATCGTCAAAGTGAAGGTCCAAGGAATACTGTAAACCGGAAGTGAAGCATCGATATCTAAAACTGGTCTCTCAGCAAAGGCTGAAAGCATAGACGGTATGAAGACTCACTGTTCTTCTACTTAAGTCGGTATTGTTCCAGATGTATTTAATTCCGATGCAATTTTTGTGTTTAAACGTCAAAGTGAAGGTGCAAAGAATACTGTAAACCGGAAGTGAAGCATCGATATCTAAAACTGGTCTCTCAGCAAAGGCTGAAAGCATAAACGGTAAGAAGACCCACTCTTCTTGTACTTATGACGGCATTGTGCCTGATGTATTTAATTCCGATGCAATTTTTGTGTTTCATCGTCAAAGTGAAGGTCCAAGGAATACTGTAAACCGAAAGTGAGGCATCGATATCTAAAACTGGTCTCTCAGCAAAGGTTGAAAGCATAGACTGTAAGAAGACTCACTCTTCTTGTACTCAAGTCGGGATTGTGCCTGATGTATTTAATTCGGATGCAATTTTTGTGTTTCATCGTCAAAGTGAAGGTGCAAGGAATACTGTAAAGCGGAAGTGAAGCATCGATATCTAAAACTGGTCTCTCAGCAAAGGCTGAAAGCATAGATGGTAAGAACACCCACTCTTCTTATACTTAAGTCGGCATTGTGCCTGATGTATTTAATTCCGATATAGTTTTTGTGTTTCATCGTCAAAGTGAAGGTCCAAGGAATACTGTAAACCGGAAGTGAATCATCGATATCTAAAACTGGTCTCACACGAAAGGCTCAAATCATAGACTGTTAGAAAATTCAGTCTTCTAGTACTTAAGTCCGCATTGTGCCTTTTGTATTTAATTCCGATGCAATTTTTGTGTTTAATCGTCAAAGTGAAGGTCCAAGGAATACTGTAAACCGGAAGTGAAGCATCGATATCTAAAACTGGTCTCTCAGCAAAGGCTGAAAGCATAGACGGTAAGAAGACCCACTCTTCTTGTACGTATGTCGGCATTGTGCCTAATGTATTTAATTCCGATGCAATTTTTGTGTTTAATCGTCAAAGTGAAGGTGCATGGAATACTGTAAACAGGAAGTGAAGCATCGATATCTAAAACTGGTCTCTCAGCAAAGGCTGAAAGCATAGACGGTAAGAAGACCCACTCTTCTTGTACTTAAGTCGGCATTGTGCCTGATGTATTTAATTCCGATTCAATTTTTGTGTTTAATCGTCAAAGTGAAGGTGCATGGAATACTGCAAACCGGAAGTGAAGCATCGATATCTAAAACTGGTCTCTCAGCAAAAGCTGAAAGCATAGACGGTAAGAAGACCCACTCTTCTTGTACTTAAATCGGCATTGTGCCTGATGTATTTCATTCCGATGCAATTTTTGTGTTTAATCGTCAAAGTGAAGGTGCAAGGAATACTGCAAACCGGAAGAGAAGCATCGATATCTAAAACTGGTCTCTCAGCAAAGGCTGAAAGCATAGACGGTAAGAAGACTCACTGTTTTTCTACTTAAGTCGGCATTGTGGCTGATGTATTTAATTCCGATACAATTTTTGTGTTTAATCGTCAAAGTGAAGGTGCAAGGAATACTGTAAACCGGAAGTGAAGCATCGATATCTAAAACTGGACTCTCAGCAAAAGCTGAAAGCATAGACGGTAAGAATACTCACTGTTCTTCTACTTAAGTCGGCATTGTGCCTGATGTATTTAATTCCGATGCAATTTTTGTGTTTAATCGTCAAAGTGAAGGTGCATGGAATACTGTAAACAGGAAGTGAAGGATCGATATCTAAAACTGGTCTCTCAGCAAAGGCTGAAAGCATAGACGGTAAGAAGACCCACTCTTCTTGTACTTAAGTCGGCATTGTGCCTGATGTATTTAATTCCGATTCAATTTTTGTGTTTAATCGTCAAAGTGAAGGTGCATGCAATACTGCAAACCGGAAGTGAAGCATCGATATCTAAAACTGGTCTCTCAGCAAAAGCTGAAAGCATAGACGGTAAGAAGACCCACTCTTCTTGTACTTAAGTCGGCATTGTGCCTGATGTATTTCATTCCGATGCAATTTTTGTGTTTAATCGTCAAAGTGAAGGTGCAAGGAATACTGCAAACCGGAAGAGAAGCATCGATATCTAAAACTGGTCTCTCAGCAAAGGCTGAAAGCATAGACGGTAAGAAGACTCACTCTTCTTATACTTAAGTCGGCATTGTGCCTGATGTATTTCATTCCGATGCAATTTTTGTGTTTAATCGTCAAAGTGAAGGTGCAAGGAATACTGCAAACCGGAAGAGAAGCATCGATATCTAAAACTGGTCTCTCAGCAAAGGCTGAAAGCATAGACGGTAAGAAGACTCACTGTTTTTCTACTTAAGTCGGCATTGTGGCTGATGTATTTAATTCCGATACAATTTTTGTGTTTAATCGTCAAAGTGAAGGTGCAAGGAATACTGTAAACCGGAAGTGAAGCATCGATATCTAAAACTGGACTCTCAGCAAAAGCTGAAAGCATAGACGGTAAGAATACTCACTGTTCTTCTACTTAAGTCGGCATTGTGCCTGATGTATTTAATTCCGATGCAATTTTTGTGTTTAATCGTCAAAGTGAAGGTGCATGGAATACTGTAAACAGGAAGTGAAGGATCGATATCTAAAACTGGTCTCTCAGCAAAGGCTGAAAGCATAGACGGTAAGAAGACCCACTCTTCTTGTACTTAAGTCGGCATTGTGCCTGATGTATTTAATTCCGATTCAATTTTTGTGTTTAATCGTCAAAGTGAAGGTGCATGCAATACTGCAAACCGGAAGTGAAGCATCGATATCTAAAACTGGTCTCTCAGCAAAAGCTGAAAGCATAGACGGTAAGAAGACCCACTCTTCTTGTACTTAAGTCGGCATTGTGCCTGATGTATTTCATTCCGATGCAATTTTTGTGTTTAATCGTCAAAGTGAAGGTGCAAGGAATACTGCAAACCGGAAGAGAAGCATCGATATCTAAAACTGGTCTCTCAGCAAAGGCTGAAAGCATAGACGGTAAGAAGACTCACTGTTCTTCTACTTAAGTCGGCATTGTGCCTGATGTATTTAATTCCGATATAGTTTTTGTGTTTCATCGTCAAAGTGAAGGTCCAAGGAATACTGTAAACCGGAAGTGAATCATCGATATCTAAAACTGGTCTCACACGAAAGGCTCAAATCATAGACTGTTAGAAAATTCAGTCTTCTAGTACTTAAGTCCGCATTGTGCCTTTTGTATTTAATTCCGATGCAATTTTTGTGTTTAATCGTCAAAGTGAAGGTCCAAGGAATACTGTAAACCGGAAGTGAAGCATCGATATCTAAAACTGGTCTCTCAGCAAAGGCTGAAAGCATAGACGGTAAGAAGACCCACTCTTCTTGTACGTATGTCGGCATTGTGCCTAATGTATTTAATTCCGATGCAATTTTTGTGTTTAATCGTCAAAGTGAAGGTGCATGGAATACTGTAAACAGGAAGTGAAGCATCGATATCTAAAACTGGTCTCTCAGCAAAGGCTGAAAGCATAGACGGTAAGAAGACCCACTCTTCTTGTACTTAAGTCGGCATTGTGCCTGATGTATTTAATTCCGATTCAATTTTTGTGTTTAATCGTCAAAGTGAAGGTGCATGGAATACTGCAAACCGGAAGTGAAGCATCGATATCTAAAACTGGTCTCTCAGCAAAAGCTGAAAGCATAGACGGTAAGAAGACCCACTCTTCTTGTACTTAAATCGGCATTGTGCCTGATGTATTTCATTCCGATGCAATTTTTGTGTTTAATCGTCAAAGTGAAGGTGCAAGGAATACTGCAAACCGGAAGAGAAGCATCGATATCTAAAACTGGTCTCTCAGCAAAGGCTGAAAGCATAGACGGTAAGAAGACTCACTGTTTTTCTACTTAAGTCGGCATTGTGGCTGATGTATTTAATTCCGATACAATTTTTGTGTTTAATCGTCAAAGTGAAGGTGCAAGGAATACTGTAAACCGGAAGTGAAGCATCGATATCTAAAACTGGACTCTCAGCAAAAGCTGAAAGCATAGACGGTAAGAATACTCACTGTTCTTCTACTTAAGTCGGCATTGTGCCTGATGTATTTAATTCCGATGCAATTTTTGTGTTTAATCGTCAAAGTGAAGGTGCATGGAATACTGTAAACAGGAAGTGAAGGATCGATATCTAAAACTGGTCTCTCAGCAAAGGCTGAAAGCATAGACGGTAAGAAGACCCACTCTTCTTGTACTTAAGTCGGCATTGTGCCTGATGTATTTAATTCCGATTCAATTTTTGTGTTTAATCGTCAAAGTGAAGGTGCATGCAATACTGCAAACCGGAAGTGAAGCATCGATATCTAAAACTGGTCTCTCAGCAAAAGCTGAAAGCATAGACGGTAAGAAGACCCACTCTTCTTGTACTTAAGTCGGCATTGTGCCTGATGTATTTCATTCCGATGCAATTTTTGTGTTTAATCGTCAAAGTGAAGGTGCAAGGAATACTGCAAACCGGAAGAGAAGCATCGATATCTAAAACTGGTCTCTCAGCAAAGGCTGAAAGCATAGACGGTAAGAAGACTCACTGTTCTTCTACTTAAGTCGGCATTGTGCCTGATGTATTTAATTCCGATGCAATTTTTGTGTTTAATCGTCAAAGTGAAGGTGCAAGGAATACTGCAAACCGGAAGTGAAGCATCGATATCTAAAACTGGTCTCTCAGCAAAGGCTGAAAGCATAGACGGTAAGAAGACTCACTGTTCTTGTACTTAAGTCGGCATTGTGCCTGATGTATTTAATTCGGATGCAATTTTTGTGTTTCATCGTCAAAGTGAAGGTGCAAGGAATACTGTAAAGCGGAAGTGAAGCATCGATATCTAAAACTGGTCTCTCAGCAAAGGCTGAAAGCATAGATGGTAAGAACACCTACTCTTCTTATACTTAAGTCGGCATTGTGCCTGATGTATTTAATTCCGATATAGTTTTTGTGTTTCATCGTCAAAGTGAAGGTCCAAGGAATACTGTAAACCGGAAGTGAATCATCGATATCTAAAACTGGTCTCACACGAAAGGCTCAAATCATAGACTGTTAGAAAATTCAGTCTTCTAGTACTTAAGTCCGCATTGTGCCTTTTGTATTTAATTCCGATGCAATTTTTGTGTTTAATCGTCAAAGTGAAGGTCCAAGGAATACTGTAAACCGGAAGTGAAGCATCGATATCTAAAACTGGTCTCTCAGCAAAGGCTGAAAGCATAGACGGTAAGAAGACCCACTCTTCTTGTACGTATGTCGGCATTGTGCCTAATGTATTTAATTCCGATGCAATTTTTGTGTTTAATCGTCAAAGTGAAGGTGCATGGAATACTGTAAACAGGAAGTGAAGCATCGATATCTAAAACTGGTCTCTCAGCAAAGGCTGAAAGCATAGACGGTAAGAAGACCCACTCTTCTTGTACTTAAGTCGGCATTGTGCCTGATGTATTTAATTCCGATTCAATTTTTGTGTTTAATCGTCAAAGTGAAGGTGCATGGAATACTGCAAACCGGAAGTGAAGCATCGATATCTAAAACTGGTCTCTCAGCAAAAGCTGAAAGCATAGACGGTAAGAAGACCCACTCTTCTTGTACTTAAATCGGCATTGTGCCTGATGTATTTCATTCCGATGCAATTTTTGTGTTTAATCGTCAAAGTGAAGGTGCAAGGAATACTGCAAACCGGAAGAGAAGCATCGATATCTAAAACTGGTCTCTCAGCAAAGGCTGAAAGCATAGACGGTAAGAAGACTCACTGTTTTTCTACTTAAGTCGGCATTGTGGCTGATGTATTTAATTCCGATACAATTTTTGTGTTTAATCGTCAAAGTGAAGGTGCAAGGAATACTGTAAACCGGAAGTGAAGCATCGATATCTAAAACTGGACTCTCAGCAAAAGCTGAAAGCATAGACGGTAAGAATACTCACTGTTCTTCTACTTAAGTCGGCATTGTGCCTGATGTATTTAATTCCGATGCAATTTTTGTGTTTAATCGTCAAAGTGAAGGTGCATGGAATACTGTAAACAGGAAGTGAAGGATCGATATCTAAAACTGGTCTCTCAGCAAAGGCTGAAAGCATAGACGGTAAGAAGACCCACTCTTCTTGTACTTAAGTCGGCATTGTGCCTGATGTATTTAATTCCGATTCAATTTTTGTGTTTAATCGTCAAAGTGAAGGTGCATGCAATACTGCAAACCGGAAGTGAAGCATCGATATCTAAAACTGGTCTCTCAGCAAAAGCTGAAAGCATAGACGGTAAGAAGACCCACTCTTCTTGTACTTAAGTCGGCATTGTGCCTGATGTATTTCATTCCGATGCAATTTTTGTGTTTAATCGTCAAAGTGAAGGTGCAAGGAATACTGCAAACCGGAAGAGAAGCATCGATATCTAAAACTGGTCTCTCAGCAAAGGCTGAAAGCATAGACGGTAAGAAGACTCACTGTTCTTCTACTTAAGTCGGCATTGTGCCTGATGTATTTAATTCCGATGCAATTTTTGTGTTTAATCGTCAAAGTGAAGGTGCAAGGAATACTGCAAACCGGAAGTGAAGCATCGATATCTAAAACTGGTCTCTCAGCAAAGGCTGAAAGCATAGACGGTAAGAAGACTCACTGTTCTTCTACTTAAGTCGGCATTGTGCCTGATGTATTTAATTCCGATGCAATTTTTGTGTTTAATCGTCAAAGTGAAGGTGCAAGGAATACTGTAAACCGGAAGTGAAGCATCGATATCTAAAACTGGTCTCTCAGCAAAGGCTGAAAGCATAGACGGTAAGAAGACTCACTGTTCTTCTACTTAAGTCGGCATTGTGCCTGATGTATTTAATTCCGATGCAATTTTTGTGTTTAATCGTCAAAGTGAAGGTGCAAGGAATACTGCAAACTGGAAGTGAAGCATCGATATCTAAAACTGGTCTCTCAGCAAAAGCTGAAAGCATAGACGGTAAGAAGACTCACTGTTCTTCTACTTAAGTCGGCATTGTGCCTGATGTATTTAATTCCGATGCAATTTTTGTGTTTCATCGTCAAAGTGAAGGTGCAAGGAATACTGTAAACCGGAAGTGAAGCATCGATATCTAAAACTGGTCTCTCAGCAAAGGCTGAAAGCATAGACGGTAAGAAGACTCACTGTTCTTCTACTTAAGTCGGCATTGTGCCTGATGTATTTAATTCCGATGCAATTTTCGTGTTGAATCGTCAAAGTGAAGGTGCAAGGAATACTGCAAACCGGAAGTGAAGCATCGATATCTAAAACTGGTCTCTCAGCAAAAGCTGAAAACATAGACGGTAAGAAGACTCACTGTTCTTCTACTTAAGTCGGCATTGTGCCTGATGTATTTAATTCCGATGCAATTTTTGTGTTTAATCGTCAAAGTGAACGTATAAGGAATACTGTAAACCGGAAGTGAAGCGTCGATATCTAAAACTAGTCTCTCAGCAAAGGCTGAAAGCATAGACGGTAAGAAGACCCACTCTTCTTGTACTTAAGGCGGCATTGTGCCTGATGTATTTAATTCCGATGCAATTTTTGTGTTTCATCGTCAAAGTGAAGGTCCAAGGAATACTGTAAACCGGAAGTGAAGCATCGATATCTAAAACTGATCTCTCAGCAAAGGCTGAAAGCATAGACGTTAAGAAGCCTCACTGTTCTTCTACTTAAGTCGGCATTGTGCCTGATGTATTTAATTCCGATGCAATTTTTGTGTTTAATCGTCATAGTGAAGGTGCAAGGAATACTGTAAACCGGAAGTGAAGCATCGATATCTGAAACTGGTCTTTTAGCAAAGGCTGACTGCATAGACGGTAAGAAGACCCACTCTTCTTGTACTTAAGTCGGCATTGTGCCTGATGTATTTAATTCCGATGCAATTTTTGTGTTTAATCGTCAAAGTGAAGGTCCAAGGAATACTGTAAACCGGAAGTGAAGCATCGATATCTAAAACTGGTCTCTCAGCAAAGGCTGAAAGCATAGACGGTAAGAAGACACACTGTTCTTCTACTTAAGTCGGCATTGTGCCTGATGTATTTAATTCCGATGCAATTTTTGTGTTTAATCGTCAATGTTAAGGTGCAAGGAATACTGTAAACCGGAAGTGAAGCATCGATATCTAAAACTGGTCTCTCAGCAAAGGCTGAGAGCATAGACGGTAAGAAGACCCACTCTTCTTGTACTTAAGTCGGCATTGTGCCTGATGTATTTAATTCCGATGCAATTTTTGTGTTTCATCGTCAAAGTGAAGGTCCAAGGAATACTGTAAACGGGAAGTGAAGCATCGATATCTAAAACTGGTCTCTCAGCAAAGGTTGAAAGCATAGACGGTAAGAAGAGTCACTCTTCTTGTACTGAAGTCGGCATTGTGCTGATGTATTTAATTCGGATGCAATTTCTGTGTTTCATCGTCAAAGTGAAGGTCCAAGGAATACTGTAAAGCGGAAGTGAAGCATCGATATCTAAAACTGGTCTCTCAGCAAAGGCTGACAGCATAGACGGTAAGAAGACTCACTCTTCTTGTACTTAAGTCGGCATTGTGCCTGATGTATTTAATTCCGATATAATTTTTGTGTTTCATCGTCAAAGTGAAGGTCCAAGGAATACTGTAAACCAGAAGAGAATCATCGATATCTGAAACTGGTCTCTCAGCAAAGGCTGAAAGCATAGACGGTAAGAAGACCCACTCTTCTTGTACTTAAGTCGGCATTGTGCCTGATGTATTTAATTCCGATGCAATTTTTGTGTTTAATCTTCAAAGTGAAGGTGCAAGGAATACTGTAAACCGGAAGTGAAGCATCGATATCTAAAACTGGTCTCTCAGCAAAGGCTGAAAGCATAGACGGTAAGAAGACTCACTCTTCTTGTACTTAAGTCGGCATTGTGCCTGATGTATTTAATTCCGATGCAATTTTTGTGTTTCATCGTCAAAGTGAAGGTCCAAGGAATACTGTAAACCGGAAGTGAAGCATCGATATCTAAAACTGGTCTCTCAGCAAAGGCTGAAAGCATAGACGGTAAGAAGACTCACTGTTCTTCTACTTAAGTCGGCATTGTGCCTGATGTATTTAATTCCGATGCAATTTTTGTGTTTAATCGTCAAAGTGAAGGTGCAAGGAATACTGCAAACTGGAAGTGAAGCATCGATATCTAAAACTGGTCTCTCAGCAAAAGCTGAAAGCATAGACGGTAAGAAGACTCACTGTTCTTCTACTTAAGTCGGCATTGTGCCTGATGTATTTAATTCCGATGCAATTTTTGTGTTTCATCGTCAAAGTGAAGGTGCAAGGAATACTGTAAACCGGAAGTGAAGCATCGATATCTAAAACTGGTCTCTCAGCAAAGGCTGAAAGCATAGACGGTAAGAAGACTCACTGTTCTTCTACTTAAGTCGGCATTGTGCCTGATGTATTTAATTCCGATGCAATTTTCGTGTTGAATCGTCAAAGTGAAGGTGCAAGGAATACTGCAAACCGGAAGTGAAGCATCGATATCTAAAACTGGTCTCTCAGCAAAAGCTGAAAACATAGACGGTAAGAAGACTCACTGTTCTTCTACTTAAGTCGGCATTGTGCCTGATGTATTTAATTCCGATGCAATTTTTGTGTTTAATCGTCAAAGTGAACGTATAAGGAATACTGTAAACCGGAAGTGAAGCGTCGATATCTAAAACTAGTCTCTCAGCAAAGGCTGAAAGCATAGACGGTAAGAAGACCCACTCTTCTTGTACTTAAGGCGGCATTGTGCCTGATGTATTTAATTCCGATGCAATTTTTGTGTTTCATCGTCAAAGTGAAGGTCCAAGGAATACTGTAAACCGGAAGTGAAGCATCGATATCTAAAACTGATCTCTCAGCAAAGGCTGAAAGCATAGACGTTAAGAAGCCTCACTGTTCTTCTACTTAAGTCGGCATTGTGCCTGATGTATTTAATTCCGATGCAATTTTTGTGTTTAATCGTCATAGTGAAGGTGCAAGGAATACTGTAAACCGGAAGTGAAGCATCGATATCTGAAACTGGTCTTTTAGCAAAGGCTGACTGCATAGACGGTAAGAAGACCCACTCTTCTTGTACTTAAGTCGGCATTGTGCCTGATGTATTTAATTCCGATGCAATTTTTGTGTTTAATCGTCAAAGTGAAGGTCCAAGGAATACTGTAAACCGGAAGTGAAGCATCGATATCTAAAACTGGTCTCTCAGCAAAGGCTGAAAGCATAGACGGTAAGAAGACACACTGTTCTTCTACTTAAGTCGGCATTGTGCCTGATGTATTTAATTCCGATGCAATTTTTGTGTTTAATCGTCAATGTTAAGGTGCAAGGAATACTGTAAACCGGAAGTGAAGCATCGATATCTAAAAC
Organism: Schistocerca cancellata; assembly: GCF_023864275.1. NCBI lineage: Eukaryota > Metazoa > Arthropoda > Insecta > Orthoptera > Acrididae > Schistocerca > Schistocerca cancellata. The sequence continues at coordinate 60,729,789 of NC_064631.1, read as the reverse complement.
TGGTCTCTCAGCAAAGGCTGAGAGCATAGACGGTAAGAAGACCCACTCTTCTTGTACTTAAGTCGGCATTGTGCCTGATGTATTTAATTCCGATGCAATTTTTGTGTTTCATCGTCAAAGTGAAGGTCCAAGGAATACTGTAAACGGGAAGTGAAGCATCGATATCTAAAACTGGTCTCTCAGCAAAGGTTGAAAGCATAGACGGTAAGAAGAGTCACACTTCTTGTACTGAAGTCGGCATTGTGCTGATGTATTTAATTCGGATGCAATTTCTGTGTTTCATCGTCAAAGTGAAGGTCCAAGGAATACTGTAAAGCGGAAGTGAAGCATCGATATCTAAAACTGGTCTCTCAGCAAAGGCTGACAGCATAGACGGTAAGAAGACTCACTCTTCTTGTACTTAAGTCGGCATTGTGCCTGATGTATTTAATTCCGATATAATTTTTGTGTTTCATCGTCAAAGTGAAGGTCCAAGGAATACTGTAAACCAGAAGAGAATCATCGATATCTGAAACTGGTCTCTCAGCAAAGGCTGAAAGCATAGACGGTAAGAAGACCCACTCTTCTTGTACTTAAGTCGGCATTGTGCCTGATGTATTTAATTCCGATGCAATTTTTGTGTTTAATCTTCAAAGTGAAGGTGCAAGGAATACTGTAAACCGGAAGTGAAGCATCGATATCTAAAACTGGTCTCTCAGCAAAGGCTGAAAGCATAGACGGTAAGAAGACTCACTCTTCTTGTACTTAAGTCGGCATTGTGCCTGATGTATTTAATTCCGATGCAATTTTTGTGTTTCATCGTCAAAGTGAAGGTCCAAGGAATACTGTAAACCGGAAGTGAAGCATCGATATCTAAAACTGGTCTCTCAGCAAAGGCTGAAGGCATAGACGGTAAGAACACTCACTGTTCTTCTACTGAAGTCGGCATTGTGCCTGATGTATTTAATTCCGATGCAATTTTTGTGTTTTATCGTCAAAGTGAAGGTGCAAGGAATACTGTAAACCGGAAGTGAAGCATCGATATCTAAAACTGGTCTCTCAGCAAAGGCTGAAAGCATAGACGGTAAGAAGACCCACTCTTCTTGTACTTAAGTCGGCATTGCGCCTGATGTATTTAATTCCGATAAAATTTTTGTGTTTCATCGTCAAAGTGAAGGTCCAAGGAATACTCTAAACCGGAAGAGAATCATCGATATCTGATACTGGCCTCTCAGCAAAGGCTTAAAGCATAGACGGTAAAAAGACCCACTCTTCTTGTACTTAAGTCGGCATTGTGCCTGATGTATTTAATTCCGATGCAATCTATGTGTTTCATCGTCAAAGGGAAGGTCCAAGGAATACTGTAAACCGGAAGTGAAGCATCGATATCTAAAACTGGTCTCTCAGCAAAGGCTGAAAGCATAGATGGTAAGAAGACTCACTCTTCTTGTACTTAAGTCGGCATTGTGCCTGATGTATTTAATTCCGATGCAATTTTTGTGTTTCATCGTCAAAGTGAAGGTCCAAGGAATACTGTAAGCCGGAAGTGAAGCATCGATATCTAAAACTGGACTCTCAGCAAAGGCTGAAAGCATAGACGGTAAGAAGACCCACTCTTCCTGTACATAAGTCGGCATTGTGCCTGATGTATTTAATTCCGATAAAATTTTTGTGTTTCATCGCCAAAATGAAGGTCCAACGAACACTGTAAACCGGAAGTGAAGCATCGATATCTAAAACTGGTCTCTCAGCAAAGGCTGAAAGCATAGACGGTAAGAAGACCCACTCTTCTTGTACTTAAGTCGGCATTGTGCCTGATGTATTTAATTCCGATAAAATTTTTGTGTTTCATCGTCAAAGGGTAGGTCCAAGGAAAACTGTAAACCGGAAGTGAATCATCGATATCTAAAACTGGTCTCTCAGCAAAGGCTGAAAGCATAGACGGTAAGAAGACCCACTCTTCTTGTACTTAAGTTGGCATTGTGCCTGATGTATTTAATTCCGATGCAATTTTTGTGTTTAATCGTCAAAGTGAAGGTCCAAGGAATACTGTAAACCGGAAGTGAAGCATCGATATCTAAAACTGGTCTCTCAGCAAAGGCTGAAGGCATAGACGGTAAGAAGACTCACTGTTCTTCTACTTAAGTCGGCATTGTGCCTGATGTATTTAATTCCGATGCAATTTTTGTGTTTAATCGTCAAAATGAACGTGCAAGGAATACTGTAAACTGGAAGTGAAGCATCGATATCTAAAACTGGTCTCTCAGCAAAGGCTGAAAGCATAGACGGTAAGTAGACCCACTCTTCTTGTACTTAAGTCGGCATTGTACCTGATGTATTTAATTCCGATATAATTTTTGTGTTTCATCGTCAAAGTGAAGGTCCAAGGAATACTGTAAACCGGAAGTGAATCATCGATATCTAAAACTGGTCTCACACGAAAGACTCAAATCATAGACTGTTAGAAAATTCAGTCTTCTAGTACATAAGTCCGCATTGTGCCTTTTGTATTTAATTCCGATGCAATTTTTGTGTTTAATCGTCAAAATGAAGGTCCAAGGTATACTGTAAACCGGAAGTGAAGCATCGATATCTAAAACTGGTCTCTCAGCAAAGGCTGAAAGCATAGACGGTAAGAAGACCCACTCTTCTTGTACTTAAGTCGGCATTGTGCCTGATGTATTTAATTCCGATGCAATCTTTGTGTTTTATCGTCAAAGTGAAGGTGCAAGGAATACTGTAAAGCGGAAGTGAAGCATCGATATCTAAAACTGGTCTCTCAGCAAAGGCTGAAAGCATAGACGGTAAGAAGACCCACTCTTCTTGTACTTAAGTCGGCATTGTGCCTGATGTATTTAATTCCGATAAAATTTTTGTGTTTCATCGTCAAAGTGAAGGTCCAAGGAATACTCTAAACCGGAAGAGAATCATCGATATCTGAAACTGGCCTCTCAGCAAAGGCTTAAAGCATAGACGGTAAGAAGACCCACTCTTCTTGTACTTAAGTCGGCATTGTGCCTGATGTATTTAATTCCGATGCAATCTATGTGTTTCATCGTCAAAGTGAAGGTCCAAGGAATACTGTAAACCGGAAGTGAAGCATCGATATCTAAAACTAGTCACTCAGCAAAGGCTGAAAGCATAGATGGTAAGAAGACTCACTCTTCTTGTACTTAAGTCGGCATTGTGCCTGAAGTATTTCATTCCGATGCAATTTTTGTGTTTCATCGTCAAAGTGAAGGTCCAAGGAATACTGTAAGCCGGAAGTGAAGCATCGATATCTAAAACTGGTCTCGCAGCAAAGGCTGAAAGCATAGACGGTAAGAAGACCCACTCTTCCTGTACATAAGTCGGCATTGTGCCTGATGTATTTAATTCCGATAAAATTTTTGTGTTTCATCGCCAAAGTGAAGGTCCAACGAACACTGTAAACCGGAAGTGAAGCATCGATATCTAAAACTGGTCTCTCAGCAAAGGCTGAAAGCATAGACGGTAAGAAGACCCACTCTTCTTGTACTTAAGTCGGCATTGTGCCTGATGTATTTAATTCCGATAAAATTTTTGTGTTTCATCGTCAAAGGGTAGGTCCAAGGAAAACTGTAAACCGGAAGTGAATCATCGATATCTAAAACTGGTCTCTCAGCAAAGGCTGAAAGCATAGACGGTAAGAAGACCCACTCTTCTTGTACTTAAGTTGGCATTGTGCCTGATGTATTTAATTCCGATGCAATTTTTGTGTTTAATCGTCAAAGTGAAGGTCCAAGGAATACTGTAAACCGGAAGTGAAGCATCGATATCTAAAAATGGTCTCTCAGCAAAGGCTGAATGCATAGACGGTAAGAAGACCCACTCTTCTTGTACTTAAGTCGGCATTGTGCCTGATGTATTTAATTCCGATGCAATTCTTGTATTTAATCGTCAAAGTGAAGGTGCAAGGAATACTGCAAACCGGAAGAGAAGCATCGATATCTAAAACTGGTCTCTCAGCAAAGGCTGAAAGCATAGACGGTAAGAAGACTCACTGTTCTTCTACTTAAGTCGGCATTGTGCCTGATGTATTTAATTCCGATGCAATTTTTGTGTTTAATCGTCAAAGTGAAGGTGCAAGGAATACTGTAAACCGGAAGTGAAGCATCGATATCTAAAACTAGTCTCTCAGCAAAGACTGAAAGCATAGACGGTAAGAAGACTCACTGTTCTTCTACTTAAGTCGGCATTGTGCCTGATGTATTTAATTCCGATGCAATTTTTGTGTTTAATCGTCAAAGTGAAGGTGCAAGGAATACTGCAAACCGGAAGTGAAGCATCGATATCTAAAACTGGTCTCTCAGCAAAAGCTGAAAGCATAGACGGTAAGAAGACTCACTGCTCTTCTACTTAAGTCGGCATTGTGCCTGATGTATTTAATTCCGATGCAATTTTTGTGTTTCATCGTCAAAGTGAAGGTGCAAGGAATACTGTAAACCGGAAGTGAAGCATCGATATCTAAAACTGGTCTCTCAGCAAAGGCTGAAAGCATAGACGGTAAGAAGACTCACTGTTCTTCTACTTAAGTCGGCATTGTGCCTGATGTATTTAATTCCGATGCAATTTTTGTGTTTAATCGTCAAAGTGAACGTATAAGGAATACTGTAAAGCGGAAGTGAAGCGTCGATATCTAAAACTAGTCTCTCAGCAAAGGCTGAAAGCATAGACGGTAAGAAGACCCACTCTTCTTGTACTTAAGGCGGCATTGTGCCTGATGTATTTAATTCCGATGCAATTTTTGTGTTTAATCGTCAAAGTGAAGGTGCAAGGAATACTGCAAACCGGAAGTGAAGCATCGATATCTAAAACTGGTCTCTCAGCAAAAGCTGAAAGCATGGACGGTAAGAAGAGTCACTGTTCTTGTACTTAAGTCGGCATTGTGCCTGATGTATTTAATTCCGATGCAATTTTTGTGTTTAATCGTCAAAGTGAAGGTGCAAGGAATACTGTAAACCGGAAGTGAAGCATCGATATCTAAAACTGGTCTCTCAGCAAAGGCTGAAAGCATAGACGGTTAGAAGACCCACTCTTCTTGTACTTAAGTAGGCATTGTGCCTGATGTATTTAATTCCGATGCAATTTTTGTGTTTCATCGTCAAAGTGAAGGTCCAAGGAATACTGTAAACCGGAAGTGAAGCATCGATATCTAAAACTGGTCTCTCAGCAAAGGCTGAAAGCATAGACGGTAAGAAGACTCACTGTTCTTCTACTTAAGTCGGTATTGTTCCTGATGTATTTAATTCCGATGCAATTTTTGTGTTTAAACGTCAAAGTGAAGGTGCAAAGAATACTGTAAACCGGAAGTGAAGCATCGATATCTAAAACTGGTCACTCAGCAAAGGCTGAAAGCATAGACGGTAAGAAGACCCACTCTTCTTGTACTTAAGACGGCATTGTGCCTGATGCATTTAATTCCGATGCAATTTTTGTGTTTCATCGTCAAAGTGAAGGTCCAAGGAATACTGTAAACCGAAAGTGAGGCATCGATATCTAAAACTGGTCTCTCAGCAAAGGTTGAAAGCATAGACTGTAAGAAGACTCACTCTTCTTGTACTGAAGTCGGGATTGTGCCTGATGTATTTAATTCGGATGCAATTTTTGTGTTTCATCGTCAAAGTGAAGGTGCAAGGAATACTGTAAAGCGGAAGTGAAGCATCGATATCTAAAACTGGTCTCTCAGCAAAGGCTGAAAGCATAGACGGTAAGAAGACCCACTCTTCTTATACTTAAGTCGGCATTGTGCCTCATGTATTTAATTCCGATATAATTTTTGTGTTTCATCGTCAAAGTGAAGGTCCAAGGAATACTGTAAACCGGAAGTGAATCATCGATATCTAAAACTGGTCTCACACGAAAGGCTCAAATCATAGACTGTTAGAAAATTCAGTCTTCTAGTACATAAGTCCGCATTGTGCCTTTTGTATTTAATTCCGATGCAATTTTTGTATTTAATCGTCAAAGTGAAGGTCCAAGGAATACTGTAAACCGGAAGTGAAGCATCGATATCTAAAACTGGTCTCTCAGCAAAGGCTGAAAGCATAGACGGTAAGAAGACCCACTCTTCTTGTACGTAAGTCGGCATTGTGCCTGATGTATTTAATTCCGATGCAATCTTTGTGTTTTATCGTCAAAGTGAAGGTGCAAGGAATACTGTAAACCGGAAGTGAAGCATCGATATCTAAAACTGGTCTCTCAGCAAAGGCTGAAAGCATAGATGGTAAGAAGACCCACTCTTCTTGTACTTAAGTCGGCATTGTGCCTGATGTATTTAATTCCGATAAAATTTTTGTGTTTCATCGTCAAAGGGTAGGTCCAAGGAAAACTGTAAACCGGAATTGAATCATCGATATCTAAAACTGGTCTCTCAGCAAAGGCTGAAAGCATAGACGGTAAGAAGACCCACTCTTCTTGTACTTATGTCGGCATTGTGCCTGATGTATTTAATTCCGATGCAATTTTTGTGTTTAATCGTCAAAGTGAAGGTCCAAGGAATACTGTAAACCGGAAGTGAAGCATCGATATCTAAAAATGGTCTCTCAGCAAAGGCTGAAAGCATAGACGGTAAGAAGACCCACTCTTCTTGTACTTAAGTCGGCATTGTGCCTGATGTATTTAATTCCGATGCAATCTTTGTGTTTCATCGTCAAAGTGAAGGTGCAAGGAATACTGTAAACCGGAAGTGAAGCATCGATATCTAAAACTGGTCTCACAGCAAAGGCTGAAAGCATAGACGGTAAGAAGACCCACTCTTCTTGTACTTAAGTCGGCATTGTGCCTGATGTATTTAATTCCGATGCAATCTTTGTGTTTCATCGTCAAAGTGAAGGTGCAAGGAATACTGTAAAGCGGAAGTGAAGCATCGATATCTAAAACTGGTCTCTCAGCAAAGGCTGAAAGCATAGACGGTAAGAAGACCCACTCTTCTTGTACTTAAGGCGGCATTGTGCCTGATGTATTTAATTGCGATGTAATTTTTGTGTTTCATCGCAAAAGTGAAGGTCCAAGGAATACTGTAAACCGGAAGTGAAGCATCGATATCTAAAACCGGTCTCTCAGCAAAGGCTGAAAGCATAGACGGTAAGAAGCCCCACTCTTCTTGTACTTAAGTCGGCATTGTGCCTGATGTATTTAATTCCGATAAAATTTTTGTGTTTCATCGTCAAAGGGAAGGTCCAAGGAATACTGTAAACCGGAAGTGAATCATCGATATCCAAAACTGGTCTCTCAGCAAAGGCTGAAAGCATAGACGGTAAGAAGACCCACTCTTCTTGTACTGAAGTCGGCATTGTGCCTGATGTATTTAATTCCGATGCAATTTTTGTGTTTCATCGTCAAAGTGAAGGTGCAAGGAATACTGTAAACCGGAAGTGAAGCATCGATATCTAAAACTGGTCTCTCAGCAAAGGCTGAAAGCATAGACGGTAAGAAGACCCACTCTTCTTGTACTTAAGTCGGCATTGTGCCTGATGTATTTAATTCCGATGCAATTTTTGTGTTTAATCGTCAAAGTGAAGGTCCAAGGAATACTGTAAACCGGAAGTGAAGCATCGATATCTAAAAATGGTCTCTCAGCAAAGGCTGAAAGCATAGACGGTAAGAAGACCCACTCTTCTTGTACTTAAGTCGGCATTGTGCCTGATGTATTTAATTCCGATGCAATCTTTGTGTTTCATCGTCAAAGTGAAGGTCCAAGGAATACTGTAAAGCGGAAGTGAAGCATCGATATCTAAAACTGGTCTCTCAGCAAAGGCTGAAAGCATAGACGGTAAGAAGACCCACTCTTCTTGTACTTAAGTCGGCATTGTGCCTGATGTATTTAATTCCGATGCAATCTTTGTGTTTCATCGTCAAAGTGAAGGTCCAAGGGATACTGTAAAGCGGAAGTGAAGCATCGATATCTAAAACTGGTCTCTCAGCAAAGGCTGAAAGCATAGACGGTAAGAAGACCCACTCTTCTTGTACTTAAGTCGGCATTGTGCCTGATGTATTTAATTCCGATGTAATTTTT